>NC_067479.1:49618687-49991252 GCF_947179515.1 Apodemus sylvaticus | reverse complement strand
GAAAAATAAAACCATTATATATATATATATATATATATATATATATATATATATACGTATATATGAAAATGGGTGCAATTGGAAATCATGTTAAGCAAAACAATCCATATTCAGAAAAATAAATGCCATATTTTCTCCTATATGCAGGGAAATGGGGATGACAGAGTTCTTTGCATGTTTTGAAATTATATAAGGTGCCATTTTAAAAATCATTGTCAAATAAGTATGGTCATTATGAAAATAGTCACCAGAGATAGTGGGGCCTTGGACAATAGAGCTGATAAATGAGGCAGAGCAAAGTCTCATGCAACAACCAACTTTATTCAGAGCATCAGACAATTTATACTCTGAGTGTTAAGAGTCACATGAGTAAAGTGTCCAATCACAAGGACAAGCACAGTCACTGGAAGTTAGAAGCTAAATATATACCTGGTAGTTGGGTTCTGACTCCAGGTACATTTGAGGAATGAGCTGAGAGATACCCCCACGTTGACCTCAGAGTTCAGGCAAACTAACTGCCTGGTTCCAGTTAGTGATAAGCATGACCCGGAAATACAATTTGACTGTGGCTTGCCATCTTGAGAAGTTAGATAAAACATTTACTTTTTTCAGCAGCTTACTCCATCTAGTTTAATTCTGAGGTTCCGTGTCTCATCCCACAGAGTCTTTGATAATTTAACTTGAGAACTTATTAATTTTCAGGGAAGTATTTTGATAGAGTTGTCCAACCTCACAGCAGCAACACCAAGAGCTACAGGGGGAACAAAAACAGTTATTATCACAGCCACCATCCTCATGGTACACTGTCTCAGTATTCCCATGCTACCTTATCTCAGAGGTAAAAAACGCATCTTCATAGCAGTTCCCAGGCAGGATGTCTCTGGCTCCAGCTAACTCTCCAGATTTCTCCCACACAGCTCTCAAGTAAATGTCTCCTGTGAATAGTTCTACTTGGTGAATGCTATTCACCAGCAAGAGGAGCTCTTTCCACTCCAGGGAAGGTCACTAGTGGCCACACCTCTACCTGTGGGCCCTGTGGGAATTATGACCGCTGACACCTTGATTGCCAATCTTGGTTGCCATATTGATTAGATGGAGAAATGCCTAGGAGATCATTAAGTTCCCCTCTTGTGTCTGCAACGATGCCTCCAGGCATGATCAGATCCAGCTCAGATTAGCACAGTGATGGTTTGGAGAGGCAACTTTCAGAGAGGTACAGTCTATTTGAAAGATGGTCACTTGGCATGTGCCATCTCCCTGCTTTCTGGATGTCACTTCCTCACTTCAGGCCAAAACAATCGGCCCACCTGGACATGGACTGACAAGTCTGTGAACCACAATACACCCTTTCCCCTTCATTAGCTTTGCTCAGGCATTTAGTCACTATGACAAGAGTAATACGGATACCTGTCCTTGGGAAAGAAGTCCCACCTCTGAAGCACATGGGTGGTAGCCCAGGGGTAGGGTAACGCTACCTCCATCACCTTGACAGATGCCACTGAACAAATGTTCCTCACATGGTCAGCTTCTGGTGATCAATCAGACTGAATAAATCACTCTACTAGCTTAGCTTAGTTGTGCACTTACTATAGGATCTCTCCTTAGGAATCAGGCACCCTGACCACACCCAATTCCCCAAACCTCTCCACACTCACAGTAGACACCACATTGTGTTCACATCGGCTGCCTTCTTGTGGAAACTTGCCCACATGTCTTTGTCACTTCTTTCCCTCCTACTGAGTCCAAGCACAAAAGTGGTCCAAAGAGAAGCTACCTCCTCTCCCCAGACCACACATGCCCACATCTAAGAGAGCCTCCAGTCAGGTGCAAGGACACTGACCTCGACTGAAGGGGAGCACATAACAGTGTCTACAGTTCTATTCAAATATTCTTTGTGGGCGTATGCGCTTGTGAGTGGCCAAATTAATCCTGCAGACATACTGCAGATAGCATTGTGTTCGTTTGAAGGGGAAGATGGCCATGCAGACATTTCTGTGTCTCTTTGATCATTGTGCTTAAGAAGAGGCATATTTTTTTTTTTTGCAGATGAGATGGACTTTAAAAAAGCCTGCTTTTTAGATACTCCAAAAACTAATTATCTCATACCCTCCCATGGTTTGAAGGCTGTAGGCGAAATATGGGATTTTTATATTAGATGCAAGTAAATCGGCAGTACCTTTCTCTCAAACAAATGGTGTAAACTTTCTTTGCAAAAGGCCAGATTTCTTAAATTCCAGGCTAGTTACCTGCTTCATTAAGAAACATGAGTGCAAATAAATTTTATGAAAAAATTATGGAAAGCAGTTGGCTAGAGAGTGATTACAGAGGTTAATGTGTGTAGTAATTGGCTTGTTTAGGATGTACCCTCAAACAAGATTCACCAATCATTTCAAGTTTAAGTAAATGATACAGCATTATAGCAATTAAAATATGATTCATTTTCCACAGTGTTTTTACATTAACTTAAAAAAATAATCATTTGGGCTTAATCCAAATCAACAAAAAAATATACAGCATCTAAATGGAACATTTACCTTCCCAGTGCCCTTTTTTTCTCCCGCTGCTGAATTTGTACAACAGTGAAAGCCGGAACCTCGTCCTGTACCGAAGAACTTAAAGGATATTCTCCTAAGGTGCACACCTTCCTCCTTTATTTATGCTACAAGTCATAATTCTGGTGAATGTGACACTGCAGTCATCCTTACAGTCACAAATTATAATGTGTAGGTGCAAATTATACCTTTCCTACACAGAGCAAGGAGCAGAGCTCTGTGAGGTGATATGAGAAGGATAAGTAAAAGTCACTTGATACAGTAAGAAAAATAAATTATGATGACTCTTTTCTAATGGGGTGGGGGGAATCTTGTTATTTTCTCTTTGCATGATGCTTAGTTCTGCTCTGTGGGGAGCTTCTGTCAAAACATCACACTGAGCAGGCAGCCCAAAGGATGCGCTGACCAGCCTGTGGCCGAAATGCTGGCCCTGAATCTTGGGGTGGGGTGACCTCTTACTCCTGTCCCCTCTGAGGCTGATGGGAAGTCATTTACACTGGCATAGCTTCTGTTGTTGATGATGTTTTGAGAAGAGGTGTCCTACAAATGCCTCAGGCACCAAAGTAGCACAGGACAGAGCAGAAGCGGGAGAGTCGAGTATGAGAGAACCCAGACAAGACCAGAGCCACTTCCTGGGACCCTAGCAGAAAAAAAAAAATCTGCATCTCATTAACATGGGGCCAGTCTTCTGATAGGATATTCACTTAGTTTGGAATAACAAACTCCACATCGTGTTCTTGTGGGTTTAGGTCCCAATGCAAGGCTAATGAATATATTTGGTGGTAATGGTGGTGGTGACATGGACAGGAACAGCTAGCCTTTAGTCGCTCTGCATTTCCTGTGTGTCAGGGAGCGAGTGCTCTGATGACTTTGTGGAAGGGTTTGTTCCTCTGTTCCTAGACTTGAGGGAGAGGATTTGAGTTCCTTAAAGGGAGCTCTGCATCTAATAAAGAAAACCTGCACCCTTGCAGGAAGCCCAGGGCTTCCATTTCTGTTCATGAACTAGATTCATGTATTTCACGTTAGATGAGCGCGAGGCTTCCCAATCTTGATGAGAGCGAGGCTTCCCAACCTTCTGTCACTTTAGACTCCCTGAGCACTGCAGGGTTCTGGGCACCAGCTCAATCTGAGTTCCCCACAAGCTTTTAATGGCAGTACTAGGCCACAGATGTCTGCCACAATTTCCAGATGTCTCTAAGAGGAGGACTGTACTGTCTGTTGGGTAGCACTGGCCTAGAAGACCCTTTTGTGGCAACTGCACTTAAGGAGCATCAATGCCTATCAGGGCCACCTGCAAACACTTGTATTCGGCAAGAGGTTAAAAGCATCATTTCCAGCAAGCTCTGAAAAACAGAGACTGACCTTCCTCCACTGTCCTCATCCTCAGTGGATCTGTTCCTCAGTGGATCCATCAGAGGAGCACTGTGTCCTTCTTTCCCCCTCTCCTGTTTGGTTCTCTGTTACTGAACTGAAAGAAAGTTTAAACAACAACAACAACAACAAAAAAAAAAAAAAAAAAAAAAAAAAAAAAAAAAAACAAGCTACTCTAAAAATTTTCCAGAATCTGTGTGCATTGTAGATATCATCATTGTCATCGTTGTCGCCATCAGCATCATCATTATTGGAATGAAATACAGTAACTTATTAGACATAGGGCAGTAAACAGAATGTGTTGCATTAGCAGGAAGAGTTTTAACCAACAGTGCCAAAGGAGAACAGGCCTCCTCTTGACACAACCCTGGACTCAACGAGCTCAGGTGAGGGCTGGGTAGAACTCTCCGTACGTCTTCCCGCTCTCAGCTTTCCTGAGAATCTGTTTTGCTGCGGATCCAAACTTTCTGTGGTTAGTGCATCGAACACTGAAGATGAGTTAGATCAAGAGTTACGGCTTGATTTACAATAAGGGCCGATATAAGGTTCGGGAAGACAAATTCAGTTCATAGCCGTGAAAAGCCATTAATGAAGTCTCCCATGCTCATTCTACATTAAACTAAAAGCTCTGTCACTGGAGCTCGTGGCTTTAGGAACTTTGATGGCCACACTGCCCTTTAGTTCTGCTCCGTTGCGTTCTGCTGCGGATTCCCTGGACTGTTTAAAAGAGTGTAAGTGCCTATATAAACCGGGAAATTTCTACTTTAGAATCCATTTTAGGAAAATAGTGTGGTTTAAAATTACTTAGGTAGGATCCCCAGAGATCACTTGAGCGTAATGAGGCTAACCATGTATATATTAATGTATTAAAAGTTAATATTAAAGAATGAGAGAGCATCTTATAGGATTTGTATATTTTAGAACCCCCTGAAGACTTTTAAAATTCTGATTAATCAAAAGTCAAGCAATCAGACATAAGGGAATCTATATTTACAGATCATAGACTGGACTACAAGCTCTTAATACAATTAATCTATTTTAACCTTGTGAAGGAAAAAAGAAAAAGAAACGGCTATTGAGAACAGCATCTTGAGCTGGTAGAGGCCAGCGCAGGTAGCCAGGCGATAAAAATATCAGAGGAACAGAAACAAGGTGCCAGCCCTGTGCCTGACTATGACCCAGAGGTACACCAAAGAAAACTGTTATTGAACTAAATAAAAGGAATCTGTATTTAATGATCCTTCGACATATTGGTAAAAATCCTAGAAAGATGAGACACATTATTAAGGAGAGAAGTGAAGTAAAAGTAGGGATGTGGTCAGACGGTGGAGGGACCTTCCCTGCTCTACGCGCTCCTGGTGAGATCATTGTGCCCAGGGCTGCAGCAAAGGCTCATGGGATTGGGAACCTCTCAATAGACCCTTGAGGCTGCTCACAGTATGTTTTGTTACTGAGAAATGTACATGCTGGAGTTAAACAAATGAAGACCTGCCAGTGAGCAAAGCTCACTGTCATCCCGTCCTCCTCCTCTTCCTCCTCTTCCTCCTCTCTCTTTCTCCCAGCCCCTCTCTCCCTCTTTCCCCTTCCCCTCCCCCTCCCTCTATATAACAAAAGTTCTCATTCTCCAGCTCTAGGTGGCTTGGGATTCACTCTGTAGCCCAGGCTGCCCTCAAAATGGCAGTAGTTCTCTGGCTTCAGCGTCCCTGCTGCTGGGATTATAGCGTGAGTCACCATGCTAAGAAAGAAAACTGTTTCTTATAAAATAAAATTATGAGAGAATATTTGCCTAAACGTTTTAGTTTCAGAATTTCTTTACTTTAAAAAATTATCGGGACCCTCTAAGAGCTTTCGTTCGTATCACTTACATATACTGACATTAAATGTATCAGAAATTAAAATTGATAATTAAACATATTTTTGTATTTATGTATTTTTGTTGTGATGAGCACAACCTGTTAACATAAAGAAGACACCATAACTGGTGTTTGAGTGTTTGTTTTTTGAAACAAAATAATATGAACAGGGTGATTAGTGCTTTTTTACATTTTCCAGATCTCCTTCATGTCAAACTGGACTGGACTGACTGAAGCTTCTCTTTATCCATCTACCTTGTCGACCGTGACAGTACATTTCTGTTTAGGAATATAGGGAAAGTCCAGCCTCACAAATGAACATGGCTATAACGGGGGAGCGACCTTTGCCAGCCTTTTCAGATAGTTATAGGTATTCTTATTTGACATTGCACATAGAACTCAAACACTGCGTCGATCCTTTTAAGCCTGCTGCAGTCGGATCCACCTTACTTTCCCATGTCAACTCAAATGTCAGCACAGTCCGAAAGGAAGATAATGCTTTATTACTATTAGGAAAACGGATTCAGTTTCCTGGACACTAAGAATAGATCTTAGGAACTACTAGGTCTTAGGAACACCCAGGTGTCTGCAGGCTATAGTTTGAGAACTTGAGGTATAGGGTAACATTTTAAAGTGCAGACAACCACATGGTGTACGGCAAAGCTCTAAAGACACCGAGGGACGATTGTCATCATTTCTAAAATCATGTATTTAAAATAAAATGCATGTAATAAAGAGAAATACAGAAAACAAAAGGTTAAACTATATAAAAAATCCTTTTCCCCTTTAATTTTCCTTTTCTTTTAAAAATATATTAAAGTATTTCATAACAGAGTAGAATTGTCAAATTTTCAGCCATTAACATATAAAACATATGCTATAAAACATTAACATATGAAATGTTTTGAAAATCTGAGGGAAATCTAATCCTGTTACCCTAAAATCATGTGTTTGTGGCCATTTTTGTACTTATTCCTTTTTGTTGATTTTGCTGAGTCTTTTTCATGTCGTGAAACAATTTGTTTTTTCCCCTTATTGTTTCAGAAGAGTCTATATGGCCTGGGAGCTTTTTTTTTCTCTATTATATATAAAATATTCAAAACTCTCAAGTTCTGGGTTAAATTGAGATGAACTGGCTAATCTAACTGATGCCCAGTGATATTAGTTACTGCACTGCTGCTTTCCCGTATGGGAGCAACAGTGATTTTTCACTAACTGAGTTTAAAGAAATGTAGTCCTCACATTAATACTCTAACAATACTAGATCCTTAATTATGCTAATTTGATTTTAATGATTTAGCAAATTTCTGTTTGTTCTTAATGATGATTTAAAAATAGCCAGAGGAACTTTCAGCTGAGGCGCAGTTTTGTTTAATTGTATTGTGGCTGTAACTACAGTCTCTTAACTTTTAATCACCCCCAGCCTGCCTTGTTCCACACATAACTTGGGGCTGATATGTAAGGGTGACTTCTTATATCTGGGCAGTGTGTTGGGCGTGCGGGTGTGCAAGCCCTACTTCCTGTCATTCAGACATCTAGTCCATGCAAATTTTATTTCTCAGCACTGTTTGCATGATGAGCTGCATTCCAGGGAACTTGAACAAAGATGTATCTCAGTGGACTCACTCCCAGATGGATTCCCATCCAAAGTCATAAACAGAAAGTCATCAGATGACAGCATCTTTCTTTTCTACAGTTTTGGTTCCTTTGAAGGAATTTTTCTCCATCCATCACAAATGAAATCCCCTAAACGTCTTGTCTACTCTGATTATATACTTCAATTCTCCACGATATCTGGGTCAAGCGTGTTATCACCATAGCATCGGATGATATATGACAACTGATACCTATTGTCAAAGTGCTATGAACATGGGATGTTTTGTTTAGCAGCTTCCTGTCTGGCCCAAGATAGTCTGTGCTCACCTCCTGTATGAAGTGGTTGGAGGGACACAGAAGCATTGCACATCCACAAGGGAGCCATCTCCGCTTCAATTACTGATACAGATGGATCCGGAATCTTAGCATCTGAACTCAGCTTGCCCTGTGCTGGACAGCTTAGTGTAGCAGCTGCAGATGCTGTTTTGGGTTTCATAGCTGTACAAACATTAGTCCATTGGCTTTTTAACCTGATTGGGCTCCTGAGACAGTTGGCCTGGGGTTGATCCCAGATCATCTCCTTCCAGCACCCGTCATTTGGGGAAGTCACTTAACCTTGTTCTGTCAGTCTTTGTCTGGAAAACAGGAATACTACTTAAAAGAGTTAAGTGAGTTATTGATGTTAATTCTCTGGGAAAGCAATAAATACACAATATTAATTATACAATGGCCCGCATTCCTACATTAACAACCAAGGCTGAAATGTTCCATTAGAGTGCATGCAGGCTGGGAATTGAGTGTTACACACACTAGGCTCATAAAATTATACTCCAACTACAATATTTGACTGCCAGTTTCAAGAAAGAAAGATACAGAACTTTGGAGTCAGAGAGGAAGAAGAAGATATGTTAAACGTGAACTGTTCTTTACTTTAAAAAAATCAATGCAGCAACTAAATAATAGAACAATAAAAAAAATACTAAATGTCAAAATGGGCATTTGGGGAATTGGGGTGCCCTTTCCCCCCAAATACAAAGCAAGGTAGAAAGCTGGCATGGAGAATGGAAATTCAATCCAAGGGTTTGGATATTATGACTAGCAGTTTAAGAAGGAAAAACAAAAACAGGGAAAGTAGATAATCATCAAAGAAATTATCAGAGAAATGATGGAAGATGTCTTTATCTGAAGATAGACAATGTTCAACTTGTTTCTCAGTTCAATAAAAGAAAACCCACCTGTTCCTAAGCACAACTTGGTGAGTTTTCGGAGCTCCTGAGATAAAAAATCCTGAGTGTTTGCAAGGTCAGGGCTGGAGACTGAGAGGTGTCATATAAGGAAGGAAGAGCGTACGCACAGCATGCGCACAGAGTCTTGTTTGTTTGTTTGGCTGCCCTGGATCCTGAAATACAGAGAATCATCTGGACATTTCTACAGAGTTCTCATGGAAAATAATTATGAACCTAAATTCTCAAAATAAAACAAAATATTTTTGCAAGTTCAAAGTGTACTATAAAAGAATTAACCACAGATCTAATAGAGAAAGCTGAAATATAAAGTCAAGATAAGAATATGTATGTATGTATATGTATAGATGTAGATATATAGATGTATATATATATAGATATATATGCATGTATATATATATATATATACACATATGTATATATGCTTGTGCGAGAATACACCCTTGTGAGAATGTGTGTGGAGGCCAGATGTGGACAACACGTGTCTTTCTCAATAGTTTTCCACCATATTTTTTTGACACAGAATTTCTGACTGAACTTAAATTTCACTGATTCAGCTAAAGTAGTTGACCAGTAAGCCACGCCCCCAAGGAGCCACCTGCCTGTCTCCCCTTCCCCATTGCTGAGATGGGGGGGGAACCATTACACATGGGTTTTTACATAGGTTCTCAGAATCCTAACTGAGGCCTTCCTGTTTGGATGGTAAGCACTTTACCAACTGATCTGACTTCCTATCCCTCAAGTAAGTCTCCTTTTTAATGGGCAAGGTACTCAATTCTTATTGAATATTGAACTATAGAAATTTTACATATATTAAAACCACAAGAATGGAATATGCTGACGCAGGCCTTTAATCCTATCATTTGAGAAGGCCAAAGCAGGGAGATTACTGTGAGCTGATGGACATCCAGGGCTACCAAAGAAGGCTGTCTTTGAAAAAAAATGACAAAGGACAACTTCTCACTAGTAACATTTAGTACTAGTGAATCCAGATGCACACTCATGCACACATTAAATTGTAACAATTCTGTGAATTATTTTTAGAAGGAAATGTTTACAATGCGCATCCCACAGGATCCAGCAGTTCTAGTTGTAGGTTTCAATACCAAGCCAATATGTGTACTGATTGTGTACAAATGGTGTGGCCAAGGTGCTTTATTTCACGACTTGGGATACTAGACTAAGAATTACCATCTTTAGATTCTCCAAACCACTTACATCATTTAAATAATTAGCCTTTTTTTGTTTTCTAATAATCAATCAACATCATCATCATCATTTACATCTTGACCACAGTTCCCCCTCCTTCCCAGACCTTCCCCTGACTTCCCCTCTGGTCCCCTTCTCTCCACTCTTCCTCCTTTTCTATACAAAAATGGGCCAGTCTCCATCAACCAAACATGACACATCAATTCACAATAGGACTGGGCACCTTCCTTCATATTAGGTCCGGACAAAGCAACCCAGCATGAAGAATGTGATTGCAGAAGGCAGCAAAAGAATCAGAGATAGCCCCCACTGTTAAGAGTCCTACAAGAAGACCAAGCTAGCCAACTCTAATATATAAAGGGAGAACTTAGGCAGGCTCTCTGGTTAGTGGTTTAGTCTCCGCGAGCCCTTATGAGTTCAAGTTAGTTGATTTTGTACATTTTCCTGTGTGACTTTGACCCCTCTCCTACAATCATTCTTCCCCCTCTTCCACAGGATTCCCCAAGCTCTGCCTAATGTTTAGCTGTGTCTCTCTGCATCTGTTTCCATCCAGTTGATAGATGAAGTCTCTTTGGTGACAACTAGGCTAGGCTCCAATCTATGACTATAGCAGAATATCATTAGAAATCATTTCACTGGCTTTTGTGTTTGGCTCTCTCCTAGGGCTCTGGTCTATCCAGCCCCTGGATCCTGGGCCTCCAGGCAGTGTTGGGGATGGGTTTCCTCCTTACACATGGGTCTCAAGCTCGATCAGCCATTGGTTGGTCTCTCCCACATTCTCTGTACCACCTTTACCCCAGCACATCTTGTAGGCACAACATGTCGTAGGTCAAAGGTTTTCTGGCTGAGTTGCATTGCAGTCCCTCCACTGGAAAGTCTTGCCTAGTTACAGGAGATGTCAGGTTCAGGCTCTGTGCCTCCCTCATTGCTTGTAGTCTTAGATGGGTTCACTCTCACAGACTCCCGAGAGTTTCCATTGCTCCAGCTCAAGGGTCTTTTGTAACCCACAGTGATGTGAAACTGCTACAAAGTGCTAAGTGCTGGTGCGTCTTGACTCCTGGACTGGAAACTGATCTAGGTCTAGGTCAAATTGAGAGAGAGAGAGAGAGAGAGAGAGAGAGAGAGAGAGAGAGAGAGAGAGAGAGATCTGCTGGAGTCTTCCATGGGAAGCACCCATATATTCAGCAGAGAAGTTGACTTGAATCCTCTCCAAATTCAAGTGAATCAAATCATTTGGTTTTGAGCTGAAATGAAGCTTAGAAAATTTCAACCCCAAAGGAAACCCTTTCGGGAAATTTTGACAAAGTGAAAATTGGTTCATAATGGAAGTCTCTGTAGTCTGTAATTTCATGGTTTTCCAAAGAGTGTATCACCTCACTTTGCATTGTGCTCACCTAATTAGATGTTTGAAATATGGAAAACAATATTTAGAAGAAGGCAGAAACATAGTCTTAATGAGACTCAACAAGCACAAACAGAAAGAATAAATTCAGGTGTCTTTACATTATAAACATACAAATAATAATTTGGTGTAGGAAGAGAGCTGACTCTCTTATTATTTTCCATCAGCCAGTCTTTGTCACATATATAATGCAGTTTTTTTTAATTTTAAAGATGCATGTCTAAATTCACTGACAGATGATGAAATCTTTTAAAGTATATTTAGATTTCTTCCCAGCCAGACTTAAATTAGATATGTTATGAACCATGGTTGTTTAAAAGTACTTGGAAATGTAGGCCTCAGAACCAACATATAAAAGAAAAACAAGTTTTCCATCTATAGCACACACTAGGATTTTCAAGGGAGAGAAAAATCTGTAACTTTGATGGCTAGGTGGGAGTCAGAAGAAAAAATGCAGATTAGAGCAGAAGATAGTGACAGGCAATGACCATTGCGGCCTCTGAGGTTGCTGTGACACTCTGTAAGTATGCAGCTTGTAGTAAAAGGCATTGTGTGCTGTGTCCAAGTCCCGCTTCTACATCAATGGGTAAACTGAGGCAAGATGTAGAGTTGGCGATTGATCTTTAAACAGACTTTTCTCTGAAGGAACAAAACTTGATTCTCTCTGGCTGGCAAAAAAGGGTGAAGGAGACAAACTTGATTCTCTGGGTCCAGCGAAAAGGACGAGACAACACACACACACACACATACACACACACACACACACAAATACACACACACACTCACACACACAGACACACAAATGCACAGACACACAGACACACACACACACACACACACACACACACAGAACAAGCTTGAACAACTTCACTCTTTTTTCCCACAGCTTACATATCCCAGCAGAATCTTAGAAGCAGTACAAAAGTCACGACGTGGTTATACTCAATTTTTCTTTAAGTGAATGAGTACAATGAGTATACATAGGAAAATACCTCCTCAATACCTTCACATGATCCAATGTTTGACATATTGTGTATTAAAAAAAATAAACCTATTTCCAAGAACCCATACACATCCATAACTAGGGAACATGAATTAGATTAACAAAGTGTAAGCAAGCAAAGTAATTTTCTCAGCCAGTTTGTCTTATTGGCAGCCTGCAATTTGCAGTTACAAAAAAAATAAGATTAATTATTTTATTATTTATCCTAAAAAAGTAATCTTATAAAAACCTTAAGAGAATCACAAATCTAAACTTTTATATAAAAGGCAACCAATCATTTCTATTTTAAATCCTCAGGGTGTGCATCTCTGCATTCACAATTTTTTTTTATTAAATTATATTGGGAAGCTGAGGGAAAAAAATGGGCCCAAGAAATTAATCATCACCTTGCTCAGAGCCCAGGTCTAGCAGGAGAGTCATGCATGCCACCCAGGGCTGGTCGGGCTGTGATTGTTCTTGTTCCCTGGCCTTAAAAACAGCCTCCACGTTCTTAGTAATCAAAGGTGTGCCTTTGTGAACTCTAAATTGTTCCCTACGATTTTCTTCATCAAACTCACAAGCAAAAACATTTTAACCTAACTTTACCTACCTCTACCTCTCCAAATTCTTTCTAAGGGTGGTGGTCAGGGCTAGCATCTTCATCTCTACTAAATTCTTTCCTGGGGTGGCAATGGAATCCTCAGCCTGCTCCAGCAGCAGTGCCTGAAAAAGATCCAGCACTATTACAGAGCCATTGACACTGCCCAGTGAGGGCTGGAAGCCCCCTTAGAGTTCTCACAGGACTCGTGGATGAGGAGGGTGTGAAGGGCCCAGGGAGAGAAGGCAGAGGGGTTGCTCCATACAGCATGAAGTCCTCAGGACACATAATCCTTGGCTCTGCCTCTCTGAGGTGCACCCACCATGATTGTGCTAACCGGTGGGTGTGGGCCATGAGAATTCCATGAGTTCTACAGCCGTCTGTTGTTTCTCTTGCACAGCCCCCAAGGATGCCGTATCCAATACATCCTAGATGATATCTCATTATTCATTTCTCACACTCCTACTCCACGAGTTAGTCTGTGTCTGCTATGTCTGCGAGAAGGCGTTCCTTGTTTTATTGCTCTATGTTTTGAAACCTATTTTTCTTATGTTTTTGAGATAGTAATATGATTACATCATTTCCCTCTTCCCTTCCCTCCATCCAAATTCTTGTGTATATCCATTATTGCTCTCCTTCAAATTCATGGCCTTTTTTATTATATGCATATATGTGTATGTATGTATGTATATATGTGTGTGTGTGTGTGTATGTGTGTGTGTATGTATGTATGTATATATTCCTAAACATGACCTGCTCAGTCTGTATAATGTCATTTGTATATCTTTCTTTCCACGGGTGACTGTTTGGTATCAGGTAAGTATTTGGTGTGCTCTTTCCTGGAAAGATTTCCTGGTGTGCTTCTTTTCTGGAAAATTATTTTTTCCACAGTTGAAACTGAGGAAGGTTTTTTTTCTTTCCTGGCAATTTCCTACTGAACAAGTATCTATGGTAGGCTAAGAGAAAAACACTACGTCATTACCCAAGGGCTTTCCAAGTAGGGACTTGAAGTTGGTGCCCTTGAAGTATGAAATCTTCCAATCAGTAGAATGGTGGAGAGAAATTATATCTTAAATTCATTTTAGAATATAAAAGGCACTTTAAGTTCAAATATTTTTCTAAACACCCTGGTTATTTCCCCTCATGGTCTTCTAGTTCAAATAATTTATTTATTTATTTATTTATTTTTAGCGGTTTAGAAAGCTCTGCTTTGCTGTTAGGATAGCGAGGACCATGCTTGTGGAGAGGTCTGTGCTTCCTCTCACTGCTTCTCATCCTCGTTCAAGGCCAGAATAAAGTAAGAAAATAATGAGCACGAGACAAAGGCTTTCAAGTGCAAGATGGAGAGGTTTTAATTAAAGGATGATGGAAAGGTGATTAGTCCCCCAGATCTTTAATAAAGCTAGCCAGTTCTCCACTGACACTGTAGGAATTATGCTCCAGTGAGCTGGGCCATTTTATTCCTAGGCAGGCAACACTATATGTTTTTAATTAACAGTTATACTTCGATTTCTTGGCCACCATTGAAAGAAAAGCAATAGCAAACAATATACTACATTGTTTCATAACCATATTCAAATCCCCTTTCATCATCTGTGTAGAGAGCCTAACTCATTAAGCACTGTATGGTGCAAATCAGCAGGCAACACCTCCTTCTCTTTAAGTCCTAAGCAGAACTATCAGGCAGAGAACAAAAGGACAATAGCCAATTCCAGAGTTAAAATACAAGTATTACCATTGGTAGCCACAGAATAGAGAAAGTATTTGTAAATCATGTATCCGATAAGGCTAATACTTTGACTTCTCAATAACAGCCGTGAAGTAGACCACATTATTAAAAACTACACAAAGCACCTGGACAGAGAATTCCTAAGGAAGATGTGCAACTGATCAATAAAACTATAAAAGATGCTGCGGCTTTCTTGGAGAAATGTACCTCAAATCCGCAGGAAATGCCACTTTATACTTTTCTTAGCGTGACCAGTCAAAACAAAATTAAGCAAATCCAGGAGTAAGTGTTGAACTAGAACCCTCTTGTGTGCCACAGTGGCAATTGTAACACCACACAGCTGATATGGGGGTTCCTTGAAAAAGTCAAACAGAACCACCATGGGTGGCCCAGAAATTCCACCTGTAGACCGATGTCCGCAAGATCTGAAAGCAGGGCACATCCAAGTCTGTAGAAGCCATGTCCACTATGTGCATCAGCAGCCCAAGTGCTCGCTGATAGAGGGCCGAGCAAAGCAGTCAAGCTGTGAACAGTAATGCACTGCGGTCCATCCCTGAGAAGGAAGGGAAAGTCTAACACATTCTGCAACATGGGTGGGGCCTCAGGACAATTACAAAATATCACGTAGCGTCGACAAGCTCAGCACTCGTCAGGAAGTAAATTGATAGTTGCCATAGTCTGGGGAGAGAGGAACTATGGAGCTACTGTGTAAACAGTTATGGATTTCAAGTTGTGGAAAATGAAGAGTTCTGGGAATGGACAAGTGGAGTTAAGCAACCCTGGATGCCTTGAACATCTGTCTAAACATGACGAAAGCTGTAATATCCATGTTACATGCATTTTGCCACAATAAAAAAACCCTGAAGATATACATGTGTGTATCCAGACGCATTCACCTTAAATGTGAAGGTGTGGCTGTGGACTTGAATGCCTCAACTGCACAATTTGTGGGATTTCATTTTCTTATAGCATTTATTAAGCAGCCCCTTGTGGCGTGCGTTATTATGGACACTGGGAATGTAAGATGGAAATGATTTCACGCTGCTAGGGAACTGATGGGGGCAACACCACAAAGAGAGACAAATGGTCAGCATGTGTGCAACATAAAAGAAATGAACAGGCTAACGACAGGGATGGGAGGACTGTTGAAGAAGGTGGTCAGGAAAGCCCTCTGTGGGTGACTCACATCTAAGGAGGAACATTAATGCGAGGGGGTGAGTCATCTCAGATATCTTGGGGAACATATTGCAGGGGCGAAGATACCTGTTTAGCGATTTTAAGGCTAGACATTACAAGTAGTGTCTTCTTCCTTCACATGCTAGCGGTGAGCTGGGCTGTGTGATGTATGAATCACTGGCCTGCAGGGATTTGGTGCGTGGCTGCCTGCACCTTAGTGCTGACTCTAAAGTGTTGCTTGATGAGCAGTGTTGGAATTGCATTCTCCAGAGCCAGAGTGACACCTCAGTCATCAGCTGGTTCTCCCATCTTCTAGCACAGGGGCTCCAAAGCTATGTGGAGAATGGAGGGGAGAGGAGACGGGACAGGTCTCCCCAACGATGTGTTTAGTGCACCTCAACTCCTGTCAGAAGACGTTAGTCCTTGCTTTAGAGTTTACTTCCTTCAAAGGGTTTGCTAGAACAGAGTTTGGCTACTGACAGAGACTGGGAAGACACGCACACATCCTTGTTTGTCGAATGAGAAAACTGTTAAGAAAATGGGAGCCTAATTCCCTTAAGTGTTCCCATTTGTCCCGCCCAGTCCTTGGGTCTCATCTTGCTCCTCTGTGGTCCATTTTTATACTTATTGAACTTAGGTCACTTAGAACCACATTAGTTCCTGGGAACCCCATTGGGGTGTGGCTGGGGCTCGTGACCATAGTTGATTCTGATAAAAGTAGTCCTGAGGTCACACTTTGAGAAAAACCAAACTCAAGGTATTCGTGCAGGGTTAAGCCTTTTAATGGATGGGATGGAAGTGTATCAGCAATCATTACTGGCCTTGATGGATTTAAAATAAAAGACTTAGAGACGGGCGTAACTGATCCACTGAGGCACAGTTATTAACTACATCATGGCCAAGACACAAATTCTATGCTCCTGCCTCCAAACCACTGTTCCCCAAACAAAGGCCTCTGGAACCATGACTCTCCCTGTTGAGGTGTCACAGAAAAGTGGTGTTTTATAAATAGTCTCCATTTACTCTGGCTTCTGCCCTTCTAAACTTGAGTATTACACTTTCACCAGGCTCTGATGGTAATTGTATGTCGTAGTGTATATATTTTTTAAAGTCCAGTCTCAGTGCAGTAGAGGACGGTGCCCTGCCTGAGAAGATACTGTGGTGCCGACAGTGAAAGCCTGCTCTCCTTACTTCCCAGCCTTCCCCCGGATGCTAAAGCAGCTCTATAGGTGTGGTGTGGTGGACAGTGTACACACACATACACACACACAGATGAAGTGTAGAGTATGGTGTGGTAGAAAGTGCACACACACAGAGACGTGAGACCCCTGCGCCGATGGTAGCTCCTTCCCTGATTTGCTTCCTAACTTTGGCAAATCCCTTCATTTCTCTGAGTATGCATCATCATCTATGATTTTGTGTGCTTAAGGATAAATTTTTATATTTTGAAATACAGAGATCATTAAAATGGATTAGAGGTGATTTTCCCTCATTAGGAGTAATTCATCAGCTCTGCCATATTTGTATGAAATGACTAATACAATTTTTTTTATTAAACCCTGTACACAAAAAACTCATTAAGCCAATACTGGCTTACCCAAAGTAGTATTTTATTTAAGGCAATTGCTATTCCCTAGTAATCTAGATTTCTGTGGTTTAGTTGTAAAATTATTGAATTATATGAATATATTTAATATAGACTCGTTTTTTTTCCCCCATCATGAGGCATACTTTTGCCTCATGTTTCGGGGAATGGATATGACTGAGAAGGGTTGGCAAGGATCAGATGCTGACCTCTGGAGAAGAAAGGCCACCTGCCTGTCAGAAGTGCTGCTCCTGTGATCTTGTTCATAAATGTATGATCATGAGCTTAGGACTCGCTTAGATTCCTAATGCTGTGCACATCCAAGGATGGCTTTTGAATACTCAGATGCCCTGTCAGCTTTAAATCTCAAGTTTCCTGCAGCTCCCCTCTCCTGCCTTATGGTTTTTACATTTCCCCTCATGTATTAAGGCCTGTTCTCTGCTGAGTCCTGAGCCAGGTGCAAAAGACAGCATTCATATTCCAAGGACCTCTGGACTTAGCCTTAAAGCAAGTCATTATGCTGTAATATATATAGTATATTATATAATATACTATATATAATGTATATAATACACTAGATATAATATATAATATACTATATATAATATACTATATAATATAAATAATATACTATATATAATATATAATATACGATACATACATACACACACACACACACACACATATATATAATATAAAGTATAGGAACGTATCTTCCACTCAGTCTTTACACTCGGACTTTTGTTTACATCTGGACTTAGCCTTAAAGCAAGTCATTATGCTGTAATATATATAGTATATTATATAATATACTATATATAATGTATATAATACACTAGATATAATATATAATACACTATATATAATATACTATATACTATAAATAATATACTATATATAATATATAATATACTATATATACATACACACACACATATATATATAATATAAAGTATAGGAACATATCTTCCACTCAGTCTTTACACTCAGACTTTTGTTTACATTTAGACTGGGTGAGGAGATGTGGCTCTGGGGAGCTCAGGAACAAGCAAGTACTTGGCAGAAAGAATCCCTTTCTGTGTAGACTGTACAAGCTGTAGGGAGACAATGCTGTCCTCCAGGAGATGGGGACAGTCGCTTGTCACAGAAGAGAATGCAAGCCCCTCCTGCCCCTGCTGATGGGAGCTTGAAGCCCCAGGCCTGATGGGTCCTTGCACTCCAATGTGGGAGAGCACCACGGCACCACGGCTCCACGAACAGTCCTGCGTGCGCCTCTCTGGTTCCCATTGTCCCCTGCACAAGAGATGAGCAAGAGCCTGGGCTTGGAATGCCCTGCAAGCACTTTGTAGAGGGGTCCTTTCTCTGTTCTAAAGTTATTTTATTGATCTGTGTCTGTTGTAACGTATCTAAAAAGAAAACTTGATTGGTCTCTTATGGTGACTGGCCTATTTCTAGACACGAAGAGTCATTGTCTAGACAAGAGTCAAGTTTCTTTTGCATAGTGACACAGTAGGATAGTGGATCCAAGGTTGCTCTTTGGCTTCTTTTGGAATCTGAGGCTGTGGCCTCTTGTATCCATCTCTATGTAAATGAAACTTGTGTTCCTGGTAACGTGTCCAGACATCATTGCTATGCCTATTACTGTGAGCCCCGCCCCACTTGCCCTTCCTCCCTTTTGCTGAGTTTGAGGAACACTCACTTGGATGTGGCAGAAGACGCATTAAAACATCATCACACTGGTCTTTATGTGGGCAGGTGATGGGCACGAAGCAGCACAGGAAGGATCCTAGTTCCCGGGAGGCTGGGTCCTCTTCCTCTGAACTCCTAAGGCTATTCTTGGCCGAGCGTACTCCACATTTGACCATACGTAGGCGTGGGTATTGGAGTGATTCTTTGAGGACGGAAATCCACTCATATATGAATCAGCACGACGGTGTCCGTTCAGTGGGTGGGTGAGAGGATGAGTGGGTGAATCTTCTGACGGAGGTCCTTATCACTCCATCTGCCAGCCCAGGGTGACTTCAGATACGCACATCTAGAGAGCTGTCTTGCCCTGCAGCGAGGTATTTGATGTGAGAACTTAGCACCTGGAAGATACAAAGGAATGTTCAGAGCTGCCATCTTTGCTAATCGCTGCCTTGGCTTATTTAGACCCAAGAACAAGGGCCAATAGAAGTGGAACTTGATTTTCCTCTCCTGACTCTTCTAAAGGGCAGAGGCATCCATTCCACAATTCTTGCTGCTTGGTGGTGCAGCCAAGGAGGCCATGGGATGCAACAGTCCCTGGGGATACAGCAATCCCTCCTGATTCTCTCCTGTGCCTCTGTTCACCACAACCACATCTTTGACTCCCAGTGTCTTAGGAACAAGGACACAAGTGCCTGGGTCAAGGTTGAGTCTCACTGCATCATCATGGCCTAGGACAAACTAGTGCTTGAAATGCTAAAGTTGGCCTGTGAGGACTGTTATAGAAATTAAATAAGACATCTAATAAATGGTGATTTCCTCTTCTTTTCTTCCTTTGTTGGAGGAAAGTGAGTAGCTGGAACATTCCTTCTTTGGTCTGATTAGTACATGCTTTATATTTCAAACCTCTGCAACAATATCACATTTTTTTAAAGCACAAAATATCTCTTTTTTTAATTAGGTATATTCTTTATTTACATTTCAAATGTTGTCCCCTTTTCTGGTTCATCCCTACCCCGAAAATCCCATAAGCCATCTCCCCTTCCCCGATCAACCCTCCCTGGCTTCCCTGTCCTGGTATTCCTCTACATTACGGCATCAAGTCTTCCCAGGACCGAGGGCCTCTCCTCCCTTTGGTGTCTAACAAGACCATCTTCTGCTACCAATGTGTCTGGAGCCATATGTAACTCCATGTATACTCTTTGTTTGGTTGATGGTTTTGTCCCTGGGAGCTTTGGGAGTACTGGGTGACGACTCATATTATTGTTCCTCCTGTGGCACTGCAAACCCCTTCAGCTCCTTGGGTCCTTTCTCTAGCTCCTCCATTGGGGACGGGACTTTGTGCTCAGTTCACTATTGTGGATGTCCACAAGTGCTGGCTGACTGGAGCCGGATATAGTTATCACCTGGGAGGCTCTCCTAGTGCATTACAAATACAGAGAGGGACACTCTCAACCAGCCATTGAACTGAGCACAAAAGATCTCTTGATAAAACAACAACAACAACAACAACAAAAACCTCAGCAGATAATTAACATGAGAATCCTTTTCTGTAGTGGTGGTAGAAAATCACATTAGCTTTATTTCTCGATTGTGGACCACACTAGAACACAGACGCCTTTAAATACGCCATAGGATAGATTACAGCAGATTAGGACTTCTGGTCTGGAGCCTTTCTGGGATTAGGAAGTTCAGCCTGGTAAGCATGCAACTCTGCCAGGAAATGTGCGAGTACTCTTCGCCTTTCCATAGGACCCATTTCAGTGGCTGAGGTTCTGCCAGAGCCCCCCTCCCAACCCCCAGCAGCTCTGTTTTTGCCAGACTCCTTTCTTATCCAGTACAAATGTGTCACAAGATGAAGTCTCCAACAGAGCTCAGAGCTGACTGTTTATTAGCTATCTTGGTTTATTAGTTTTTAAGTCCTGGTTGTCCAGAGAGAAAAGAGAGAATTGTCAGGAAATGCTTTAAGCAGTGATGGTCACTGCAGGTGATAGCTAATAGTTGGGCTGAGTGTGCTGTGTGGTCTCTGTGGCTCAAAAAAAAAAAAAAAAAAAAAAAAAAAAAAAAAAAAAAACCTGTTTCATCCCTGCCTCCCATGGGACCTGACCAGCCTCTTCCTGGTCACAGGTGGCATCATTGCATTTCAAGGCCTGACACTCTGACCCTTTTTTCTGACCCTTAAGCATTTCAGTGTGTCTTTTATCTAACCGTCCCCTTCTCTTCAAATCTATAAACAGTCTATTTCATTTGACCAATGGCCACCTTGAAGAACCAGTGTGGCTCATGTGACAATAGTTCTGTGAGTGGGTATACATCCTCTACTACAGAAAATTTCCTGAAAAAAGCAGCAATATTTTACTATATCCCAGATCCCACCCAGCTATTTGTGACACTAGAGCGTTTTTAACAAAATTTGAATAAGCATATTCACAAAATTATAAAAAATAGTTTGTCTCTTTTGTGGCTAATTTAGAAAACTTGAACAAGGGGGCATGTGTGAATATAATACTTAAGGGAATACAGTGAGCTGGCAGTGAAGAAGACTCTCTAGTGAAGCTTGCTGTGGACAGCCTCTAGAGCCTGCTCTGGGTACACTGTTGAGGAATTAAGGAAGGGTATTATCCGGAGCCTTTTGATGGAAACCTAGAGCACCAAGCAGGAAGCCCTGTCACACTGTGAAACTGCAGTGCCTTTGTTTATTCAGTTATTTAGTAAACATCCTTAAAAGCATTTACTGTAAATTAAGCAGCTAGCAGGTTCTGGGAGCATTAGATGAGTGAGAGCCAGGGCCCTTGGGCAAGCTTATACCACAGTGGGGAGCCAGACACATTAGTAGACGTTTAAAAAGCAATCTAAGTGTTCAGGGATGAGGGAGACATTATCCAGATCCCCAGGGCTCAGAGGGGCACTACACTCATAAGAAGTCCAGCCCTAGTTCCTTAGTTGGCCACAGGAGCACGAAGAGCAGAGGCAGTTTGTATGGAAAACAAGGTCATAGAATCTGAGCCTGGGACAGCCGAGACGCTACAGCATCCAAAATCCCAGCTATCACAAGGGACAAAGTGTTCTTTGGGTTTTCTGGCTTCAGTTCCACTTTCTCTTGCTACCTCTTCCTCCTTGCAATTTGCACTGCAACTGGATTCTCAGTCTTTGGAAGTGCAGCTTCCCGCCAGGTGTGGGAAGAGGCTACAGTGTTCTTTTTATTTAGTGAAGGTCTGGAGAAGTCGGTTGTGGAGACAGCTTGAATGACATGTAAAGACAAAGGGCTGAGAGCGGTCCCAGTGGCCAATCGGACTGTAAAAATATGTTAGGGTTTGGTACTTGTAAAGTAGATTTTATTAGTAAGCAGATAAAGCCTTTTAGATTAGCATGTGATTAAAAGGTAGAAGGAAGGGTGGTGGCTGAGAGTGGGAGATGCCTGGCTTCAACAGTGTTACCTCACAGAACTGTATTCACTCTGTGTCTGAGTGTGAACAGTGATGTATCTCAGATGCCCTACCCATATATATCTTGGATGAAATCTTACCCAAAAAACATTCAAGGGACAGGATGGTAATGTATATGCTTGGAAATATCACCCATGCTGTTGTCCTCCACCCATGTTCTTTTGAGACCCTCAAACTTTTTGAAAAAAAATAAAAATTTACCAGGGGTTCTTGGCTTGGACAGGGGAGAGTTCTGTCAAGGGTGTCGTGTCTCTTATTTCAGTGCTATAGTTAAGGGAAATGGTGACCCTAATTGAAGGTGTACTTGTTTGTATTTTCTACAATCTAAATTTAAGTTATCTTGCATAGATCCAGGGAAATATGTATATTACATGTGAATTAATTTGATTCAAGATGTTTGGCTGGCACAGGAATGAATCATAAAGTAGTTCTATAACTTGTTCAATTATCATTATATCTGATCAACAAAGACATTGAATTTTTTTTTCCTGCAGTGTTAAAAGGAATGAGGTTTGATATTTGTACATTTTGTCCTGCTGTGTGTATAATTACTTAAGAACCTAGGAAACCGAATTTCAAAATATGGTCACCTTTAGAATACCACTATGGCTTTATGATTCTTGACTGTTTTATACAAAAAAAAATGACTACTGCATAATAACTGAACCAATGCTGAGTCGTACACTAGTGTGTCCCTCCTCCTTGGTTACTGTGGAAACCACATCCACCCTCAACACACTAGAAGCCATAATAGAAAACTAGGGTGGTCTTTCATGGACTGAATCACCTAGCTCTTCCTGCATCTTCCTGCCAATTGATGTCTTTTGTTTGTTTGTTTTGGTATGTCTGTGTATGTTTCTGTGTGTGTGTGTGTGTGTGTGTGTGTGTGTGCGTGCGCAAGCGGTCCTGTGTGTTGGTATGGGATTAGAATAGGATGATGGGAGAAGATTCTTATATGTCTCAACTACCAGAAGGAACCTGATGCCAATGAATGATGAATTGGTTAGGCCTGTACTCACAGCATGCCTACCGAGCATGACTGAATGAAGTGGGGGAGGGGGAAAGGAGGAGTTTCCAAGAGAGGAAAACACAAAACCCATTAGTGTGGTTCTTAGGCTCTTTATGCCGAGCAATGCATTCCTCGGATGGAATTTCCTTCAGAGGATGCTCATCCTCACTGATTGTAGGTTTGTTTCCTTACTTATGGTCCCATCAGATCCATGCTGACAGGAAATAACCATGCACTATCCATTAACACTGGATATGCAGAGTAGACTTCTCGTCCATTACACTTTAAGCTGGTGCCTTAGACACAACAGACGTTCATTTCTCACAGTTCCAGAAGCTGTACAGTCCACAACCATGTCACCATCAGAGTGAGCAGGGCTCAGGAGCCCCTTTTTATTATTCCCAGCTCTGTCTTTACAAGTTATGAAGGACAAGACGTTGTTTTAGGCTTCTTTTCTAAAGACACTTGTCTTATTCTCATGATATAGTGCTTCCTACTCCCAAAAGTCCCCTTCTAATCATATTTTCTTGAAGGTCAAGACTTCATCATAAGAACTTGGTGAGGGTAGGTGGCACTTTTAAACTATAGCATCGGATACCAATGACTCAGACCACAGTCAGTTAAGACCTATGACCTTAATGACCCTGGGAAAGGGCAGTCACTACTGAGTTCTGCGGAAAGACCTTAATTGGGACTTGCTAGGAGAAATACAGACTTCACTGTACTATATTCAGCACAGAATTTAGCGACCAGCAAACTATAGACTCCATTCCTCGAGTGACAACAAAACCCAAAGCCTTTAAACATTTTCAGCTGTGAAATTGTAGTCTGCAGTGTCTAGGGCACAGCTGGGTTACTTGGTGGCAATCTAAGCTCACTGTCACTGGATTAGCCCAGCCCAATGATTTCATCTTGTTTTCATCTGAGGGAGTTGTTGAAAGTGAAAGATTCATACAGTGTGTTTCTGCTAACCCCAAATTCTGTTTTGTATTTCTTTAATACAGATTCTTTGATGTAAGGGCAAACTCTAAATCTCTTTTAAAAGAAGAAAAATGCCCCCGAGACTGTAACATGCCGGCAATCTCAAGAATGTAGGAGAGTGCGCAAACAGAGGAGCCTTTTAAGGGTTTGTGTTTGGGGCTGGCTGCATCATTAGTGGAATTTAATTACAACTCAAGTTGGCTTTTTGCTCATTTGAGAAATTTGCCACTAAGACCAAAAAACATTTTGCAACTATACTATATAATTTACTAGACCACTTAGAGAGCAAGCTAGAGAAACACTAACTAGAGTTTTAGGCAAAGCACTAACTAGTACATAGACCAAGACCCCAGAGTCTCTGTTTTTTTTCTCCCACTCTCTTTGTACAAAGGAACATAGTCTTTCCAGTCTTGCCATTACAGTCAAGAAAACATGATCTTTGAGTAGCCAAGACAACAGAACTGAAAGTTCTTCCCGCTACTACTAAGAGAAAAGGAGACTGAGTCCACAAGCCAACAACCTTCATTCTTCAGTCTGGTTGCACGTTTATATAGCTCCAAGGCGGAGGAGCCCAGAGAGCACACACTCCCTCAGATACAGCAGGTATACACTTGAAAGCCTGCATTGAGCCACATGTTTATAGACCCTAGAGAAGGGATCCTCCGATGCTCAGTACAATCTCATCGTACCTGGAATTAGCTGAATACCAGGCAGTTACCCATGGCTCCGACTTCCTGGCCTCCGGGCTTTTGGTCAGAAGTCAGTGACATGCCAGTGATCACAGGGATTTAGAAACCTCTGGTAAGATCTGTTGTGAAAGGGATCTATTCCTTATGGCATATTTATGTGGCTCCCCATAAACTTCCTTTTCATTGCTAGAAATGTAGAGTAGAAAATAAATGGGACTCAATATCTATCTGTCCAGAGGATGGGAAGGCTTCTGCCTCATCTTGCACCTTGAGGGGAAGTGTTGAGGTTTTGCCCAGGAGGAATTTACCACATGAAGGAAGAGAAGCCCAGCTGGGTAAACTTGCATAATATATGCTCCTGTGAGTTGAATTTCCAGCACTTATCAGATGCCTCTAGAGATTGCTTGAAGGTACAGGACTAGCCTCTGTGCTGCTGGTGTGTAGCCTCTGCAGCTGCAGAATGGAGAACACACTGGTCACCATCCCTCAGCCTTTCTGTGGCTTTGTATGTAGGTATTGTGATGGTGTCATGCTGGTAAGGCTGTGAGATTTAGTCAAGTGACAAGATATAGATGTAATGAGAACTGTATAAACAAGTATCTTGTTCATAAGATAATCAAATACTGAGTATCAAAGTCTTAGAAATGTTTTTGAGGAAAACTTAAAGACCCAGCTGAACAGCGGAAGAATCAGCAGTTCTCTGTCTCATTCTGTGAATGAGACTGCAGATTCTTAGCACCACCCTCAGATATAATTCTTAGGTCTTGCCTATAATCCGGGAATGTGCATTATTCAAAAACCACCTACAATGCTTGGTTACCATGTGGATTGTCTCAGAATCTTTGAGGCCTTCCTTGGGGACATGCAGAGCTCCTGGCCTTATAAGACCAGTTTGAATCCTTGCTCTGCCATATTGGCTGTGAGACCTTTGACATGTCAAGGCTCTGAATCTCTCTCTCTCTCTCCCTCTCTCTCTCACTGGTTTTTCCAAGACAGGGTTTCTCTGTATAATAGCCCTGGTTGTCCTAGAACTCACTCTGTAGACCAGGCTGGACTCGAACTCAGAAATCCAACTGCCTCTGCCTCCCAAGTGCTGGGATTAAAGGTGTGCCCCATCACTGCCCAGTCAGTGTATCTCTTTATCTAAAAAAAAAACTATTATAAAACTGAAGCACATAGATATAGGGAAGCTACCAGTGAGGTAAACACTGCTGGGTGGTTTTGTTATTGAATTTGAATGTGCCCCATGCTTCAGTCTAGCACAGAGAAGCCAGATTAATCACGATGACACGGTTCCTTCATGAAGGAGAGGTGTGTTCAACTACAGCTTTCCTGGGAACTGCCAGTCTCATGTATCCGAGCGGCTCCAGCTGAAACTCCTATGGTTGGTGCACTAGGCGATGGAATTTTTCCTTTTAAGACAATCATTAATGCAATTTAAGTCAAGGCAATTATTAAAACTTTGTTTTGAGAAAGTCTTGCAAATTTAGCCCAAAATGGGGTCCTCAGTAGGTTTTCCTATATCAGCTCAAACAACTAAGCATGTGTGTTAATTAGAAGAAGTTGGCTTGGCTTAGGCCCAGGATCTAGAACATGACTGTGGAGTGCCCAGAGGAGAGCTGGCTGGCTGGTGGCGAAGCGCCTCCATTGTTCCTCTCTCTACTCATGTGTCTGGCTCTAATGCCAAGGGAAGAGTAAAAGAAGAGGAAGGAAAAGTAGATATCAGAAGGGAAGGAAGGAAAGAACACCTTTTAAACTTTATTTAGATAAAAATATATTTACTGCTAAATCTGAACATTGAAAAAATATTGTTTTCTTGAACTATAGTTGCTTCTGATTTAAAAATTTAGTCACTGCCCACAGGGATTTATTGTGAAGGAGCCAAATGTTTAGGGCTAAAAATGAAAATAGCTCTGAATTGGAAATTCAGGACATACAGTACTGGTTCAAATTGCATCTTATTCTACATCTGTTTTAATAGAAGCTTACAGGACAAAGAACCAAACTCTAAAATTGCCTCCATCTCTAGAGTTGAATGCGAAGCAGATACTACAGCTCTCCTTAATTCACAAAGATAAATGCCAATTATGAAATGCTAATTATGGCTGCTTCTATAACTGACTGCTAAAAGAGACTCCCACATATATGTAAATGCAAAAGTAAATAATCATACATGACTATTCACAAGCTACTCATTCGCATATGCATTTCATGATTTTTTTTGACAATGTTTGTTTATACAGTTAATAAAAACTCAGGGGTAGATATTGGGATGGGCCAAGTCAAAGCCCTGGATCTGGGCCTGAGTGGTACCTGAGTTGGTCACATGGCCAGCTCTCCTGCTTTGCCCAGGCGAGGGACAGGGCTAGCTCTCCCATGCTGCCCAGGCAGAGGGAGGGACCAGCTCTCCCTCTTGCTGCAAGGGGCCAGGGGTAGGGCCATCTCTCCAGTGCTCATCTATGGACTGCTGGGGCACAGGAAGGGACAGGCACTGCAGAATCAAAGTGGCAGGATTTCCATGGCACAAGGCAACAGCAGGATGTCTGAGAGGAGTCCCAGTGAGGATCCAGGATTAATAAGTGTACCAGAAGCCAGAGGCCTTGAACCAGACCAATGAGTCACGGCAATGAACATTTGCAAGTAAAGATGTGTGAACAAAAGGGTAGACTATATTCCATGGTGTAATATTTTCCTTTTTTGTTATCTTTTGTGGGGAGAGGTTGCAAGGGTGGAGGGGAGATAGAGAGGGATGGAGAGATGAATGGGATTGGGTGCATGATGTGAAGTTCATGAAGAATTGATAAAAGGTTTTTTAAAAGAAAATAAATAAAAACAGTTGCTGTGGGTGTCATTTAGCCAAGAGCAAGTCTCCCCCCACCTCCAAAATAAGTTCCTCAGTTTTAGGTTATTTAACTTTCACTTTCATGCTATAATTAATAACCAAGAGTTAATAGTTTCCTAACAGAGTGGTTTTGTTGTTTTAAATTTATTGATTTTAAGTGCATTAATTAGTTTTGTGTTATTTGCCCCATTTCTGTTTTCCTCCTATATTATTTTCCCTCCTCTAATAAATTTCATAAAGGAACCATAAGCCGCAGTGCAGATGTGGTTACAGCACCGACCCATGGTTCTCAGAGCTCTGCACAGTGCTCCAGGTGGAGGAGGGAGGGCGGCTGCTTTGCTTTGCTGCGGATGGCTCCTGGGCTGCAGGAGGGGTCTGGGGTAAGACCAAGAGAACAGTACTTACATGGCTTATTTCCTTCGTCAGGATGTGTGGCTAGGTCCCCTCTCCAGCACATCGAAACTGCAAATGGTCATAGCAGAGGAATCTAAGGCAGAACGTGGATCACAAAAGTAGCACAAAAGAAGCCCTTGCCTTCATCGCTCTCTCTGCCCACCCTCCCCACACCAGCCGTCCCTCTCTGAATGTCCTTTTTAATGTCTCCTTCTTACTTGTCCTGATCAGTCAGTTGTTCTGTACTCTGTGGCCCTCATCTCCCTTCATTTTGTCCTGAGCTCCTCCTGTTTATCCTTAAAGTCTCAGGATAAATATTCTTTAGGGAAGCCATTGGGACCCTTCTGTAAAGCCAACCCCTTGGCAGTGCTGTGCTTGCTGTTCCCCTCCAGCCCCCAGCTCCCACCCCCCCCCACCCTCCACCCCACCCCACCCCACCCCTGCCCTCGCCGCCCCCAGCCCTTGACACAAAAATCACAGTCTTCATCCCTTTAACTTTGATTCTCAATATCTAGGCAAGAAACTCCCTGTTATCACTGACTCTGCCTTGTCTGATCCCCGCCCCCGTGTGTGTGTGTGTGTGTGTGTGTGTGTGTGTGTGTGTGTTCACTCACACACGTGTGCATCTGTATGTCTGTCTGTCTGTCTGTCTGTTGTTAATCCCAGTGCTTCACATTTAGGTTACATGATAGTACTTTTTGAACGATAGATAAATGAAAAATTTTAATGTTCACAAAAACAGATGCTGACCTCATGAAGCAATTTAGCCAGGGATTTAGCCTATTGTTCATGTTATAGTTTGAAAAGTAAGTAAAGGTCGATGGGCTGGTTTATTAATGATCATGTAAAAGCATAAGGGATAGATGACAAGTAAGTACAAAGTCAACACATGATAGCTGACGAGATCACGTGATTCAGATCACTTTGGGGCAGAAATGAAGGAAGAACAAAATGCCAATAACAATGAAAATAACCCCCAGCACCCACATCGGCTCTTCGGAAAGGATCATAGGCACATTGTTTCATCTGTACGCTTCTGCAAATGCATTGCTGACACTGACTTTCTTTGAAAATGGCTTTGTTACTGTGAAATCCATTAGATATCTCTAGCATGGAGCTAGCAAGACTTTCCGTCAATTATATGCTCATTGGCACAGTGTTCCAGAATATTATGCTAAACTTTGAAGCTGCGTGCTACTCAGTAGCCTGTATGAGGCTTCCAGGTTGGTGGGTTGTGTTTTTTTGTTTATTTGGTTGATTTTGCATTTTTACCCCACCCATCACTTGAGTGCTTCTTGTTAGCTTTGCTCAGGATGGAGTAGATTTGAGTTCTCAGGACAGAGTAGAATGGATACAAATATGCAAAATGGAGACCAGCAAGATGGCTCAGGGGAAAAGGTGTCTGCCTCCGCGCCTGATGGTTAGGTTGAGGGAGCCCCATCCCTCAACCTAACTATAGAAGGAGAGAACTAAAGCCTTAGAGTTCTCCTCTCTGTAACTTCCACACGTGCTACATTGTGCAGCGCCCCCCAATACATAAATAAATGGTACTTACAATTTTTAAAAAGAAAATAATCTATACAGATTGGGATGAGTGTGTTCTGTTAGAAGTCTCCAGGTCAATAAGAGCAAGGAAAGTGGACTGGAAATAACACTGCAGTGTGTGACTGCGAGGACCTTTGGGTAACTGCAGGGATAGGAGAGCTCAATCTGAACTTATCAGACCATCAGTACAGATAATAACATGGGTGTAATATACACAGCAAGTGGCCATATGCATGTGATAGGTGTAAATTATGCATATAGAAAATACCATATCATGTATTCTGTTATGTATCCATTCTCTCATACATGAGGTACCTCAGTAATACCTCTGCTGCTCTGGGCGCTGAACTGATCACTTATGGAGAGGAAATGTCAGCGCTGTCCTCTGGGATCTCCTAAAGTGAATCTAGGAGATGATTCCAGTTTGAAGCAGTAGCTTCAGGCGACGGTATTTCCCCTACCAGGAGGTGAGATGACGCAGCCCAGTGGTCCAGCATTTCCCAAAGCTCTCTAAAAGACTGAATCAGAACCAGCGGACTGGCTTACTGCTCCATGTCTTAGTTTGGGAATTTTAGAATCTCTTGGCAAACTCCCATTCCTAAGGAGAACTCCCTGCCCTAATTTAGCCAGTTCTAAATGAAGTGAATTGCTCACAGCACAGCACAGAGGACAGGGTTCAGACGGGGCCGGCTCTTTCCTTTTCCCTTTCTCTTTTAAAGTTCCAGAACAGCTCAGGTCAGTGTGATTCACTTGTGTTGAACTCAACTGATGATTTAGAATTCAGTGCTCATGGAAAAGACACAATACAAATACAAAGGCACAAATTCTGTCACATCGACCCATAAACTGCCCTCTTCTGAGTGAAATTAACTATCTAAAACCATACCAGCTCTCAGCTCTGAGAATGTTTCTGAAGCCACTCTTAATCAAAAAGGAAATAATTGTTTTTCCTGGTCAGGCAGCTTCCCATACCCAAGTAACTTTGAAAGGACTTCCTGAAAGAGAAAATACATTTCCCAGAGTGCTATGCAAAATAGGCAGAGGAGGCCCAGGGACCCCGAGGCTGCTGCTGTGATTGAAGGCCTCAGCTCATATTCTTATTTTATCCAAACACATACTTACTGAGCTGGAGCCCCTTTATGGAGCTAAACAGAGAGGAAAATACGTACATCAAGGTGAAAACATCAGAGGAATTCAGGAATATAAAATACAGCCTTAGACACCAGTCACAAAAATTCACAGTGCGAACGTTGCTAGATTTTTTTTTTTTTGTATTTTCTTCCATGCCTGTGACAGTAGGCACAGTAGCAGCCAATCTATTGGATATAGTCAGTGTTTACATTGTGCCAGGCCTGTTTTCAGTGACTTATATAGAGCAATCCACTTAAACCCCGCAACAGTCCAGTGAGTTAGACACTGTTAGCTTTTCTTAATTTTCAGAAAGCTAAGTGTGAAGGTTAAACAATGTTATTCAGCCAGCAAGCCAGTTGTTGGGATGGGATTAGAACCCCTAGGCATGTGAATTCTAGAGCTTATACCCTGAACAAGTCTAGCATTTCACATCTCATCTGGATGTGCCTGTGATTAAGATCCAGTGTCTGGATTGAAATGGCTGTCAAAGTTTGTAGAAGCTGGCCCCAACAGGGATTCAGAAGACCAAAGAGAACTCTGAGGTCAAAAGGTTTTAGATGTGCAAAGTACTTTCACCTGGACTTGATTGTCGCAATAAAATGATGAGGTTTTGTTACCTCACTTTTAAAGAAATGACAGGATAATAATGAATCCCACTGTTCCAGTTTTAGATGAAATGTGGATTTAGTCATAAAAAAAAACTCAGTATCCAGCTCTCATGGAGCCTATAATGCTTAGACAGAATGGCATAGGAACTATAAAGCCAGTATCCATGATTACTGCATCTGAGTTCGGTATGGAGAGAGAAGCAAAACCCTGTCTTGCACCAGTCCCCGAAGGCCCGAGGGGGGCCATGCAGGGTGACACTGGATGCTATAAGCTCTGATTTCAAGCTTGACGGCCAACCCTGCACCATTCAGAGGCCACTGGTTCTCCTTCCCTTAGTCTCTTGTGACTGGTAGTCTGGTGATGTCCTCCTCCTCACGGGCTCTACACGAGCTTGGATGATGACTTTCGACAGAGGTCTGAAGTCATTGCTATGGGTGGAATTTATTAAGGCTGAGTTTTTGCAAACAAACAACACCCCTCACCCCCCAAAAAGAACAAAAAACAAAGGAGAGGCTACATAGTTGTAGGCCTGCCCATCCTTGCAAACATATTCGGCAGACTTGAAAGTTGCTATGGAGTTCTAATTCAGGAAAGGATGGTGTAAGGGAAATACCCAGATATTTTTTTCTCTTTATTCAAGACAAGCAAGCCAGCATCCGTCTTTGAAACCGCTATGGGATATAGAGTATTAAATTGTATGTTTATTTCCCATGTCAAATGACAGTGGAGGACATTGTCATCTAAACTTTAAATGCACCTGAAAGGGAGGTAGAGAATGATTGAGAATACCACCCAGGGACTCTACTGTCCTCATACGCTGACATCTGTCTTTTTTTTTTTTTTTAAGGTTTCCCATTTCGTTTGAACTTTCCTTAAGTCTGGACTAAGTAGTCATTGCCAAGCCAGAAAGCCCAGTGCAAATTAGAGCAGCTGTACCACAACTTAGAGTAGCATCATTCTGTGGCATCCTGCCCTGCCTGAGGCCGTTGGAACTACATCACATTCAGTGGTGAGGTCCTGGGCACTCATGATGAAACCAGGGTGTGACTCACCAGGCAGTTCCTGATAGTTCGTCCTCTCATTCGTTGGAATCACACAGGAAGTGAATTACAGGCTCAGGCCTTTTCAGGCCGGCCCTAATTAATAAGCAAGGGGATCTTTGTCATTTGCTCTCTCCCGTCAGGACAGACAGTATTACTCACTTCCTACAGGTTTTACAAATACCTTACCATTTCTTTGTTCTTGATAATAACCCTGAAGCAGACCATTTCCTTATATATCCTAAAGTGTTGATGTAACACTCCTGAAGCAGGGGAGACTATATAGATACCTATGTGTGAGGCTTAAAATATTGTGCTTTCATTTTTTTAATTACCAGCGGGACTTTATGTAAATGCTGAGAGCCACAATATGAAGTGTAAATCTAGCTGGAAGATTGCCTGGTAGATTCATGTTCATATGAATAAATGTTTTGTGTCTATCTATATCAATAGCACATGTCAATGCTTTTAGAAATTAAAAAAGGGGGCTTACAATAAAAACTATACTAGCTCACACCACCAGATTTATTTGCCCAGGTAAAAACCTATAATTATTTTAATTATTTCTATAAAATTATTTTCATATATTTCTATATAAAGCTACTTATACCTTTCAAAGTCGTGATAGTATTGGCTCATCATATATGCCTGCATATGCATATGTATGTTTCTGTTTTATCATAGTCTCCTACTTTATCAAGGTTGAATATTACATGTTGCCTTCAAAATACATGGATAGATAAGGATCTAGCTTCTTTGCAATATACTGTGACTTTTAATTCTAATTATCTCTGTATCTTTAGATAATAGACATTGCTATCGTTCAAACCTGGAATGTTTTTCAAAGGCTCAGATGTTGAAGCTAGGTCTTCAACTTGGCATTTTTGGTAGGCTATAGAAGTTTTGAGAGGCATGTCCTAGTGGTAGGAGGTTTGGTTATATACACCATATACATATACATGTACATATACATATATGCTATTCCCAATGAATTGGGCATATATTCATTGGAAGAAAATATTGGGATCTCAGTCACTTCCTCAGTGCTCTGCCCAGATGAGATGCTTACCTCAGTCTACCACAGTCTTCTCCCCCATAAGACAAAATATGCCCTTCCTCCCAAAATAGTAATGGTGCCAAGTGACTGTGGATTGAAATTTCACATCCTTATTATATGTTGATTATGTTTTCATAACACTTTTTTATTATGAACAAAAACAACCATTTTCCTTGTTATAAATTGATTATTTTAGGTATTTTTGATAGCTAACAACTTACTATTTCATTTCTTCAACTAGAAAATAGTCGTCTGATCATAAGATGAAAATATTGCCATCCTAGTCTTCTTGTGCTGTGGTAGCAAAATGTCTGATGCAGAGTTATCTGTAAAACACAGACATTTAATAGATAATTCTGAAGCCCGAAGAAGATCAAGATGACAGCAGATTCGGTATCTGGTGAGGCTTTTTCCATGGGTGGTCATATATCAGAACTTTTATATAAATAGCAAAGGAAAAAGGAGATGAACTTGTATTTGTCCATGCCTGGGGAGCAACATGGGCCTATGAGAGCTTCCTCTAGATTTGATTGAAGGCACCTACGCCCTGGTTAATGGCAACACTCTTCTGAGATGTTCCCGGAAAGGTTCTACTTTTGAAATCTATCTCATGGGTTTCAGTCTCAATACATGGATTCTGAAGGGAACATTCTAACTCTATCAATTATCTTTTCTCCTTTTGGCTAGCCTCCAGTTGTACTTTACAGTAAGAAGGTTAACATAATTTACACTATATTTTTATCTTTTATATTGATAGTTTATGTTCTATTGATAGGTTTATTCTGGAGATTAAATTATATAAATAAATCACTACTGTACTGTTTTGGTGCATCAACCCATTTATCACTGTGTGGCAATCTTTATTTCTCACAATATTTATTTAACCTTAAATCACCTTTTTGATTTAATGAACAGAGGCTGTCCACCCCTGTTTATCCCAAGTACTATTTCCCTAGGCCATTTGTGCCATCTTTATACTTTCACCCCGTGTGTCCTTGCACCTAAGTGTTTGTTGGAGATTCGGTTGGATTGTGTTTGTATGTGCTCAGCTTCTACAGATTTTATGGCTAAATCAAATCTACTTATATTTAAAGTAATTATTGCTATTACTTGTTACTAAATAAAAATTTTATTTTTATTTTTATTTTTCTGTTTTCTGATTGTTCTGTGGTCCTTTTCTTTCTCTTTTGAGATCTTCCTCTGTTGAGTTTTTTATTTTGATACAGTTTAATCTTCCATACTTTTTTCTCTTTGTGATTAAACTAAGGTTGGCATAAGCCCTCACAAGAATCTTCTTTATGGTAAACATTTTAAAACACATAACAAGTTATACGTTAATTCAGCAAACACACATGGTTATTAATATGTATTTCCTTCTTTTTTCAATATTTTTATTTTCTATATTCTTTGTTTACATTCCAAATGATTTCCCCTTTCCCGGATCCCCCCTCCCCATATGTCCCATAAACCTTCTTCTCTCCATCCCTTCTCCAATCACCTCCCTCCTTTTTCTCTGTCTTTATATTCCCTGCCAATGCTAGATCAATCCTTTCCGGGATAGGTATTCAATAACAGACCTTTGTGTTTATTCTTAGACCTTAGCTGCACACACTTGTGTGTGTGTGTGTTGTTAAGGGTTCCTGTACTGCCATCACAGGACACATTGTTTCATATTCATCTGTATTTGAGCTCACCAGATAAGGGAGGTCTGATATCCACAAAGTCCCTTTCTTTATCTGCCTTGAGCTGTTTCTCCCTTTCATTCAGCTTTAAAGGTTTTCCCCAGAGCAGGATTCCTGGGTGGCACACTTCTTTCTTTCTTTTCCTTAATCACATAGAATCTATTGTCTTATTTTTTTTCCAGCCAGCAACATTGCTTGTCAGGCATAAGAAAATACTGAAGACTATGTGATAAGCTGATTTTCTTTCACAGCTTTTAAAAGTCTTTGCTTGACTTTCGACAGTATAATTACCTTTGTTCTGTGTTTCATAAGTGTGAACGCTTTTCTCCATATCCAAATTTGAGTGGCTTTCAACTATTTTCTTAAGCATTCTCTCCTTTCTTTTCTCTGTTCTGAATTTCCCATAATGCATGTCCATCTCCTTGGTAATGCCTCACATCCGACTGAACAACTTCAACTGATTGACGTGGCTGAAAACGTATTTATGCTTCTGCTTGGTTTAATTGTGGTTAAAGATCTCCATTTAACTTTTAAAGTTTGTTCACTATCGTTAAAATCGCCACATCTCTATTTCGATATTTTCAAAAGTGTTGACTCTCGCTGCTGTTTAATCTTTAATCTTGTCCACCTATTGCTTCTTTGATTTCATTTAACTCCTCTGTAGCTCACTAAGGTTCTTTAAGATGAATAGCATTAATTCCTTTCCCAGATGATCATATATCTCCAGTTATTTGGGGTTAGCTGCTAACATCTTATTTATTTCTTTGGTGCTGTGCTGGTTAATTTCAATTGTCAGCTTGACACAATCTAGAAATCCTTTATAAGGAAGTCTAAGTAAGAGATTGTCTAGCTTGGGGTTGCCCTGTGGGCATACCTGCAAGCATGGTTTTGGTTACAGTAATTGAGATGAGACACCCTGCCCACTGTGGGTAGCAGCACTATCTAGGCAGGGCTTCCTGGAGCCTGTAAGAGTGGAGAGAGTGAGCTATTGATTAGAATACATGTGCTAATTCTTTGTTTTCTGCTCTTTACTGTTGCTAAACTGTGACCTGTTTCTCTCAAGCTCCTGACTTCTCTGTTATGACTGCCTAATTTTAAGTTAAATTGTTTCTCTTCTAAGCTTTTGTCAGGGTATGTTGTCACGGCAACAGAAACAAAATTAAGACAGATACCATGTAGCCGTATCTTGATATTTGTGTATTGACGCTGTCACTAGCTGCTTCTGGAAATCCCATTGGTGATCAGCTCAGCGAGTAGTTCTGGCCTGCCAGGTTGCTATGATGTGCCTTTTGGCCGGTTGGTAGAGATCTATGAAGAGTCTGTGGCCTGCTGGAGCTGCTGCAGGGGTTGTACGTGTAGCTATTAATCTTCATTTATAATGACACAGGCAGCCTGTGTCTTTTAAAAAATAATTGTTGTGCCTATTACTGGTAATGATACTACTTGTACCCACTCGTGCCGTATTTATCAAAACTAAGAACTGAATGCAATCGAATTACTACAGTCACATGTTACTCTATTGACATTATCATTTTTCAACTGTGTAATTTTTCTGTTCAAGGTACCAAAGTATCACATACATTTGGTCTTCATCAATATGTGTTAAATAGTTTTCCTTTTACCTTCAGGACCTTGACAGTTTGGGGGGAATAACAGTTAAATATCTCAGAGAATGTCCTATGTTTTCCTTCTGATTCTGTGTCACATTAGTCTAGGACTAATGGTCCCTGGGAAGCCTGCCACAGAGCTGAAGTTTACTCTTATATCCTTATATAAGGGTACCTTATATCCATGGTACATGATACATAGTGTCTATGTGACTTTAAGTAGTGGTGTAAAGTGTGAGCACTTGGTTGAGGTAATGTCTGCTGTGTCTCTCCAGATGCTCTACAGTTACAAGTTTCTTTTTCCACAATGTTTATTTCAAGTAAGCTAGTATCCAATTAAGAAAAAAGAAGTTAAGTTCTGTCTCCTGGACTAGGGAGGTTAAAAGGGGGTATGTTAAAGCCTCTGTAGAGTGATTATGAAATAGTTTGGGGGGAATGCTTTCATGCTGTTTAATGGTGCTGTTTCTGGTTAAAAGTTTTTCTCATTTATTATTCACCACTTAACTTTGTCTATGGCCATTACTATTGATTTCTAAATACTACTTTAAATTCCTTTTTATTTTAAATTAGACTTTTTATTTTCTGTATATGAGTGTTTTGCCTTTATCTATATAAGTGTGTTGCATGTATGCCTGGTGTCAGTGAAGGCAAGAAGAGGGTAGTCAGAGCTGCTGATGGTTTTAAGTTGCTATATGAGTGCTGAGAGCTAAAACCAGGGTCCACTGCAAGAGCAGCAAGTGATCTTTTCTACAAAGCCGCATTTTCAGGTCCTCCTTCATTAAAAAGAGAATTCTCCAAGGGAGTCACTTGTCCCTTTTCTCCTGTCTGTCCATATGTCCTCACATCTATCTATCTATCCATCCATCTACCTATCTATATATCCATCTATCTATCTGTCTGTCTGTCTGATCAAGCTATTGATCAAGCTATCTAGCTATCGATCAAGCTATCTCCTTATCTAGTCATTTGCATCATTTTAGCTTATTTTATTATTGGTTATATTCTCTCATAATATTTCCATTTGAATCTCAAATTGTTCCAGTTTGTCCACTGGATGATCGTTGAGCTCAGTTCCTGTGACTTTTGATATACTCACCCTTCATTTCTATTGTCTCTATTTTTTTTTAACACTACCATGCTTCCATTCACTGTAGGTTTCCTCGAGCTAATGCATAATTAATGTTGCTAATCTATAATTAATGTTAAACTAACCCACAGAGTAGGCAAATCAATAATCCCATAAATATTTATTGAGTGTTAAAAGACTGTGTTCGATGCAATGGAGAACAATGAAGTTTAAGATATAATTTCTGCCTTCAAAGATCCTGTTAGGACTTTTTAAAAGATAAAATAAACTAAGGAAAGATAATAAAAAATACATGGTAGAAAAAGATTAAATCATAAAGGCTGGAGTTCTTAGTAAAGAACAAAGCAATACATGACTTATACTACCTAACAAAGCAAGTCCAGAAAAAATGGGTGTTCAGTCAATTGAAGTGACAACGAGAAGACACTAGAAAGATTACTTCTATTTCATGTAGAAAGCCATGAGAGAAGGAAAAGTGTCTTATTGATGCAATAGAAAAATTTCTTTTTTAGTGAGTTAAAATTAACTAAAATTGAGAGATGTAGAAAATGAGAATAATTTTGTATTTTTAAATTTAGTTTAATTAATAATGAAAATTAATTATTCTTATAGAAAGCATTCCAGGTCCAGGTGCATTGCTGTTAAGATTCTTACATTATTTATAAAGTAAATAATATTAACTTTCAGCAAATTCAGATATAAATAGAGATAATACTTTTAAGACTTTTTTTTTAGGATGAAGTATATATTCAGAGTACAGAACTAGGGAACATGAAATACAATGGGACCATTTCTAGGATGTGAATAGGCATATATGAATTAAATACAATATATTTTAGACCATCACAACTCTTTTACACAGTCCTGTTTGTACATGATTATAACAAAAAAAATCAATATTCCTCATGACTACAGATATAAAATTTCTTCACCACATATATGTAACTCCAAATCACTATAGTGACCTTAGATACTCATGATTAGTTTAATTTATTTCAAGTATATGAGCATACTTTAATATTTGAATATTAAATATTGAATAATAAATATTAACTTGTATTGGTGTGGTGACGTTCAAATCATCTGATTAGCATTAAGTAAAATCAAAGACAACTCTTAAATTTACATAATTTTGATTAAAAACTCTGTGAAACTTAAAGGGACCTACCTTAGTCTTACTAGAACAAGTTTGTAAAAATAATTTATAATAATAACACAGGGTTACCTGTATCATTATAAATACAAGGCATACATACTATTCTGACTGTGTTTAAGCAGCACTGTCTTGGAGGTCTGAGCCTATGTAATAAGGCAAGGAAAAGAAATAAAAAAGCATAAAGAATAAGAAGGAAAATTCTTTTAACTTAGCAAGACCTCATGATGCTTGATTACAACACCAACACTAACTGTACACAATCAAAAATTATAAAGTAAAATTACAAGTAATACTACAGAGTTTCAAAAACATATGCATCTAATACTCTTAAAAAGTGTAAAACAAAATAAAAATTATTTTTATGTATGAAAAATTTAAGGCAAATAAATGGAGAATTAATGATATTGTACCATGAAGACTCTGTTTCAACAAGTTGATTGGTTTTTTAATATTTATTTGTTTGTTTGTCTGTTTGTTTGTTTTAAATTTATTTAAATTTCAAGTGTTATTTCCTTGCCAGTTTTTTTAAAGGATGTACTATTGAAAACAGTTCCTACCCAGCATTTTATGTGGAAATTAATAAATTTGGTGCTGAATTTTGTATAAAAATACAAAGGCTTGGAAATATATATATATATATATACTATAAAAAATAGTTCTAAGTTTATAACAAACCTTTATATCAAAGTTAGAACTATAAACCTTTAAAAGTTAGTAGAATATCTTTGAATAATAGCAATTACTTATTAGGATACAATATATAAAAAAGAATAATTAAATTTAGCAAATATGCAAAGCTCCTCATTGAAAACAATTTTTTGCAATACAGAGTGGAAAGTTAATTTGCTATATATAAATAAGGCTCAAAATGTATAAAAAAGCTTTGCATCTCAAACAAATGAAGTAGCTAGACCTGGTGGTACAAATCTGTAATCCTAGATGCTTGTAAGCTCCTGAGGCAGGAGCATCATGAGTTCAAGACCTACCTAAGCTATAGAGAAAATTCAAGGCCTGCTGGTTTAAAAAAAAAAGTTATGTGTATATGTTAGTGAGAGAGGCCTTGGTTTCAGTCCCTAATACCACAAAAATAGCTTTTAAAAATACAAAGAAAACCTCTTCTTCAATGTGCAAATTACTTAAGGAAATCCTTCATAATGGAAGGTGTAAGAAAGTTTAGTAAAAATTTGCAACTATAGTAATGATATTATTAACCAACAGAGAATACTAAATTCAAGTAGGCATTAACTCTCTTTAGGATCACTAAAGCACCAAATATTGTTAATGATGAAGTCCTAAAACAGAGTTTTATTTTGGTTTATTTGTTTTTTTATTTATTTGGTGGTTAGGGGTATGAAATATTATAGCACTTTAATTTTTTTTTCTAATTCTTTATGAACTTAAACGTGAACGTTCACCATGGCCAAGCATTCTCAAACTTAGTAACTTACTTTAAAAAACAAAAATGAATCAATAAAAAATGCAACAGTAAAAAAATAAAATGACTTTTAGAAAGGAAAAAAAGAAAAAGAAAATAAGCATAGTCCTTGTTTTAGTCACAGTTCTGTTGCTGTGAAAAGACACCATGACCAAGACAGCTTATAGAAGAAAGCATTCATTTGGGGGCTTGGTTACAGTTTCAGAGGTTTGTCCATGGTCAACATGGCAGGAAGGCGTGCTGCTGGAGAAGTAGCTGAGAGCTACCCAGTGATCCAAAAGAAGCGGACAGAAACAGAGAGACTGGGCCTGGCTTGGCCTTTTAAAACCTCAAAAGCCCAGTCCCAATGACACACCTCCTCCAAGGCCACACCTTCTAATCCTTTCCAAACAGCTCCATTAACTGGTGACTTAAGGACTCAAAAGCATGAGCCTCAGGGGCTCATTCAAACCACATGAGTTCTGTATAGAAATATAAATCCTGATACTGGAGAGATCAATCGGCCAGTAAGCATCCTCGCTGCTCTTCAAGACATACCAGGTTGAGTTCTAAGCATGAGTATTGAAGTATGTACTATCTATGACTCTAGTCCCATGAGATCTGACACCCTCTGTTTACCTCCTTGGGCACTGCACACATGTGGTGCACAGACATGCATACAGACAGCATGTCCACATGAAAACAAAGGAGAACATAGAGCATCTTGAATGAGAATGTTCATAGTTGCTGTCTTTATTAGTAACTACATAGAGGACCAACATAAATGCCAATAATAAAAAATAGAAATGAACACGAGAACATAAAAGGAATTATGGTAAGTTAGTACAGCGGACGTGTGTGTGTGTGTGTGTGTGTGTGTGTGTGTGTGTGTGTACACGTGTGTGTGTGTGTGTGTGTGTGCATGCACATGCACACATGTCTGCCTGTGTGCACACTTTTACGGATAAAGTACAGACATAACCATTTGTGGAGACCAAAGACAGAGTTTCATGCTTGACTGGAACGTGATGATCAGAAGTGATGAAGATGCTCTTGGTCTCAGCCACATGAACATCACTCGGGTCATACACTTAACAAAACTCATGGACTCTGTGCTTAGGATAGTGTATTTGATTGTGCATCATTTACATACCAGTTAAAGAATGTGGTGATGTGGTCTTTGAGATTCTTGATTGATTGAAGAACTATTTATCAACCCTTGGGTTTTCATTACTGCTAAGCTTACGAGAGACTACTTCTCAGCCAGCAATGCCCAGTGCACTTTCACTCTTGCTTTCCCTTCCCTGGAATTAGAGACTCACCCAAAATCTTGGTCTCTCATTTGTGGATATTCTTAGCCACGACCCAAACCTCCGCTCAAAGTACTATGAAATTTATTCTCTGGATTTTACTGTCTCTTACTCCCTGCCCCCATATATTCTTACTGCTGTTTCTTAATTCACTGAAGAGTCTCTTCCTGATTATTCACAATATTGATGTAACAATTGTCCTCTTTTCCTATTCACAATCTGTGTGATAGAAAAGAAAAGTACTTCTAATTTATCTCAGTCCACTCTACAAAATTTTCAACTTTATTATGCTAAAATTTATATTAATCATGTTCTCCAAGTGCAAAGAAATGTTTCCACTCTAGTCTGCAGTGTGTCATCTTGTTATCTCAGCCGCATTGCTACTCAGATGTAACATTTGTACCATCTGACATTTTTGACATTTATTTGTACCCTTACTGAAGAGATTTGAAATTACATATGAAGTAAATTTGGAAAACTGACTTTTATAGGTTATATGAAGACAATGCCACTAAAGTTTTATCATTTACTCAGTATTTTAATCTAACTAAACAGATAGACATGGAGCCCCTAGTCTGTGCCTGACACTACACTGAGAACTATAGATGTGTTTGCAACCATGACATACATATTCTCTGTTTTAAAAGAGTTTGAAACCTCGCACATTAAGAAGTTAATAAGTAGATATATCTCACTATGTTAAACAATGGCGTGTTTGTGTGTGTGTGTGTGTGTGTGTGTCTATGTCTGAGCCTGTCTGTGTGTATATACATGTGGGAGTACTAATTTCAATGGGCTTGTGGTCAATATACTAAATTTTGATGATTATGAGTTGCTTCAGAGTGTTAATTATGGTTGCATTATACATTATGTAGGTAACTTTTAAAACAAAGTTAATGTCCCAATAGAAATTGAGCATTTACCTCTTCTACTGAAAGAATAACCTAGTTTGTTTGACATGTAATTGAAATTATTAGGCTAACATAGGTGTCTGTGAAAATATTCCTGGAAAGGCATAGTGTTGCAGTCAATGGGCTGAGAAGACAGGTCTATCCAGTGTGAGTAGACACCTATCACAGGGAACCTCGGTAGAATGCAGATGCAGTGGAAGGGCCAATTCTTGTTTTCTTCCTTGGAGCTAAGATACACTTTTCTTTTGGCATAGGGATCTTATAGCATCTATGTTCTATCAGAACCATTTCATGGCCCTAGAATCACTGACCATTATTCATCCTGGGTCACAAAATATATCATCCCATGGCTCTAAGAATTCTAACATGAACTGAACCACACTCAGGCTTCTTTAATCATCTAACCTATTTCTCAGTCTAAACTACTCTCTTAATAAACTCTGCCTATATAGAAGGATAAAGATCCTATCTCTTCTGTCTCACTGGGGACCTTGTCTAAAACAGTAAGCATCCTCCAGAAAAACAGAAAATAGCATAAAGGGTATGTGTACAAACACACACATACATGTGCACACATACAAGCATACAGATACATGAGTACACATGTGCACATACATACAAGTAAAGACAAAGTTCTATTGTGAAACTTTAGCTAACATGATCTTGGGAACTGACAAGTTCGAAGTCCTCCAGGTAGACCAGTAAGCTGGAATCCAAGGAAGAGTTTAGCATTATAGATTGCATCTGGAGACAAATGAATCTTCTTCATGCAATATCAGGCTGTTTTCTCTGTAGGAATTTCTACATTATGGAATACAAATTCCTTATTTAGAATCTATTGACGACTACATTATTTTTATCCAAAAAATACATTTACAGGATCTAAAGATGTGTGTCCAAATTCCTCAGCACTATGATCTTTATAATTATCACAGAAATCTGGTCCTGTTTTGGCTCAGCCTTCTGGCTTCTGGTCTCTTACAGGCTTAAATCAAGTCATTGATTGCCAAAAACCATAGTCTTTTCTTCTGAGGAAGCTGGCTGTTGGCTTAGAAACATCCCTCAATTCTTTCCAAAGGGGCCTCTCTGTAAGGTCATTCACAACACGGACACCAAGATGAGCAGACCAAGAGTGATGTCATCTCTTCTCATTTTTCTAATTCTACTTAATAATTAATAATTTCTGATTCTAATTCTGAGGCAGCCATAAGCCTGGTCCACAGTTAAGGTGGTAGTAAGCCACCCAAAATTGTAAATACAAGTATAGCTTTATACAAATGAAAAATGAAAGTCCTGGACTTCTTGTGTGGCTCACTTTAAGCTTCCAGCCAGAGGGAAAAGCGAAGGGTCATTTCCTAGTATGAACAACAGCAACAGTATGAACATAAAGCAATCATGCATGCTTTATGGTAAGGGCACAGGCCTAGAAGGACCTGGGATTACACATCTGAAGGAAATGTCATCATAATGTGATGGTTTGGAGCAGTGGTTCTCAACCCATGGGCTGTGACCCATTTGGAGGTTGAATGATCCTTTCACAGGGGTCGAATGTCAGATATCCTGCATATCAGATATTTATATGAAGATTCATAACATTAGCAGAATTACAGTTATGAAGTAACAATAAAATAATTTTATGGTTGGGGAGGTCACCACTACCCGATGGACTGTATTAATGTGCCATAGCATATAGAAAGCTAAGAAACACTGGACTAGCTTGAATTAACTGTCTTGATTGGAAACAGGAAAGCAATGATGAAGTTAAGACCAGGTTTCTTGCTCTTTCATTTACAGTTGATTGTGGATTGACATTAAACATTTAATTAAATATTTAACAAGAGAAAAGATAATCAAAGTTTGGTTATGAATCAGAAGTCAAAAGCCCTGTGTCTAACTTTAGAACCTTAAGTAATACTTCCAACATAGTCTGTAAAGTAAGACTGAGAAAAATCATTTGGCACTCAAATGCTGATGCTGCTGTCTGTGATTGGCAGGTTGAGCAATACATCTCAAATGCAGGTTTGTACGAACCAGCTTATGACCTCACTGAGAAACAAGGTAGGTAGTGGTGGGTGGTAAGGCAACTGGAGAATCCAGGCCTCTGTCTGCTCTCCTACCTCCGGCCTTACCAGCCTTTGACATGAAGGGATACATTCCATTGTTACAAGATCTTGCTGTTCCATTTCTAAAGTGTCTATGAACCCAAGTGCCTTGTAACTGGGTAATCCAAACAGCCACTTCTATAGCTGTGTGCTCTAAACACCTCAAGAATCACTTGAAGTTCCCTGCTAGGTACAGAGAAGACTGCACATAGCTCATTAAGAAGGACTATGGCCTGTCTGCCCAAATGGCCAGATGCACCCGCAGGGAGAATAGAAGTAGGAGGATTCTTGACATGTGGTGTCCTCTGGACCACCTTAATCCCACTATGAGGGCCCATATTCTCTGGGTCAGCTAACTCTAGGTTTGAAGGCTCGCTCTCCTATAACTAGTAGTGTTTATATTAGATCGAGAGATTTGGCTCAGAATACTCTTCTTTGAGGCTGAAGATGAGAGAAGACATATTTCCAACAAGGATGTTTTTCAGATCCTTCAGAAAATAGGACACCCTCATGGGTTCTTGAGTAGTAGAATATACATAATTAGAGTGACCTTAAAAGTTATTTATGCATTCATTTTTATTGCATATGTGTATATATATGTATATATATATATATGCATATACGCAAAGAAGATGGTTAAAGTGCTGTCCTCAGGTTTAGCAGGCAGAGATGGTGAGAGAGAACTGAAACCACTCTGCCTTTTACTCTTCTGCTCAGTATGGTCTTGATGTGTGGACACAGTGGTGTGGCTTAGATGAATCCTTGAGAATGGGTGTATGTAAAATACAACAGTGAGGTTGAATTTTAAATCTAGAACTAATAAGAGTCTTTGTAGGGTTCTTTGGAATCCAAGTCCAGCCAGAGAAGGAATAGGAATATTCATCGGTGCAATAGATAAGGCAAATGAGTTTTTTTTTAATGAATTTAAATTCATTTCTTAAATGAGTGATACGGAAGCGAATAGTCTTTGTTTTCCTTGCTTCTGGTGAGTGGCGGCTACTATGCTTGTTTAAATAGAGTACATTTTATACTTCTCAGAGTAAGCTTGTGCTTTCTCTCCACAGTGACAACCACATTTTCTGGAACAATACTTGATAAAGGTCACATTGAAGATCTGAGTCACAAACCCTATGATTTAAATTTGAGCCTAAGTTTAAAAATGGCGAGTCTAGAGCTTGCCAATTTCCACTAAGAAGCACGGTGTCATTTTGCATTAGTGCCAAGTTATCCTGCAGGATATTGTATCTCTAAGCAGCAAGACATACATGTTCTCCTGGTTCCGTTCTGGACCTCTCTTGGGGCAAAAAAAATCTAGGTCAGACTTGATGGACCTGCGTTCATGTAGAGTCCCTGATTTTCCGACAACGTCTGAGATACTAAACTTTATCATGGTAAAATCCATTTAGCCATTTAGCCTGGCTCGTAATGGCTCATCATGCATGCTGCTTTCTCTACTGACCCTTTCTGGCTCCCCTTATTCCTGACAGGAGGAACCTCAAACCCACTGAGGGATCCAGGCAGGTACACCCTCAGTGATGTCTCTATACCGTCCAGCAGCAGGGCCATGACTGTGAGTTAGCCTTCAGCGATGAGTTCACACCTCTCCGTGTATGTGATGATCTTACATAGTGTTCAAATTGACCTTGCAGAAAAAGGTTGTGTAGGGGGAAGTGATGAGACAGAGTTTGAGTTCCATGGCTGTGATGGAGCTTCCCTGAAAGTTGAACTCCGCATCTCAATCTCATTCGTACCGACTAGTATGCATCTGTTTTCAGGGGGTGGGAGAAGGACAGTCTTACTGTTCCCATAGTTCTTGAATTTTATGACTTACTAGTTGATTCATTCTTATCTAGTGTGTAGTGACTAAATGAGTACTGCTGGGATTTTCTTTTTCTTTTATTTTCTTTTTCTGGGTAAGCACAACCATGCATTTTACATTGATTTTTGAATGCTAGATTGTATTCGAATGGTAATAAGAAAGAAAAAGTAGGTCAGCTGCTATGGTCTGTTTATTTTATTTTTCCAGAACTTAGATCCTCTGTTCCCTCGCTCCCTCTCTCCGTCAAGTTCTTCCTTCTTTCTTGCACAGTTGAACTCACTCTCTTCTCTTTTCTTCCCCACGCAATAGCCCCCAACCTTCTGACCTCCAAAACACTATAAACCATTTCCTGCTTGTCCTCCATTTGTGGATTATGTTTCACTGCCAGATTTAAAATAAAAAAAAAATTTTTTTAAAGTTCTGTACAGCGATCCTGGCTCCATCGTCTTCTAGCCTGTCTGGGGCGCCTCCCAATCTCATTGGGGCTGCCAATGAGATTAATGTCCCAAGGCTCCGACAACAGTACATGACATTGAGGACTTGCACAATGAGTGAAGTTTGAAGTGTTCAGTTCCTGGGTGCCGTTCCTGAGGGTGGTGGGGACAGCTGCTGGGGAGCAAATCGTAAGGGTGCATGGCTTTCAGAACCATGTTGTTAACTGACTGAGGATGAAAATAGAAAGCCAGAAGGAGCCCTGTCCAACCTTACTTAGCCTCTCAGTCACTCGGGTCGCAGTAGCCTCTTCCTTCCTGCAATCAGACAGCCTCCGAGGACGTAGGCTCTGTCCCCATCTGTGTCCAGAGAAGTAAACCATGAGTCACATAATGGGACCTGCGGAAGCAAGAAGCCTGCACTGACATTGTTGGCATAGTAGAGCACACAAACTGCACCGTCACGCCAGGGAGCCGCTTGGTTTCCAAGGAACTCTCTTTGTTTGCTTTGGGAAAGAGAGTTGGAAGGGAAAAAACAGCATTGCTGAAGCCTGGTTGTCTGCTTTCCACAGGGCCTAACAGAATAAGACAATATTTGATATAAACCTAAAGCAAATTAGGAAACAAAACTTCATAATTAATTTAGTAATATTTGAATTTGGTATCTTGGGAGGTCATGTGCCTCTCATTGGTTGTGTTTATGAAATAGTTTTCTAAATCTCATAGGCTACAAAGTGAAATTTGAGCAAGCGCCGGCCCAGAGTCCTTGGGTTTTAGTAGAAACAGGACTTAGCCCAAAGCTCCATAAGATGTTTGTCTGCTTTTCTCCTCCTTGGTGTAGAGCGGATGTCCCCCAATCCTCCCCTCATATGAAGGCCCTGCCCAGACCCGTCCTATAGACATGGGGAGGGTAGACGCACAGCCTGCCCAAGGCTCTTCAGTCTGAGCCCAATGAGATGAGGGGAAATGAAGATTATAAAATATTCTTGGGTATTTGAAGTTTCTAAATACAATGTTGAAAGCTCTGTGTCTCACGACACCATCTATGAATAAAATGGTTTGGGTACAAAATTAATAGAAATTAAGGAAAAGCATACTGAATGTACTTTGAGAGCCTGGACACTGGGACTGGCAGTTTGTCCTGGAATTATTCCCTAACAGTGTTCCTTTCTTTGCTTTCAGAAGCATCTGGCATGTCGGAGCCATCCTGTCTTCTGTGGGACTTCCTTTGAACAGCTTCCATAAAACACTTTTATGCATACATTGTTTCAATCAAGACCCTGAAAGGACAGATATCCATCTTCTTCTCCACAGGCTGTTTTAAGGTTTGTGTTATTTATTTCCATTTTTATTACAAAAGATATTGTTAATTTCAAGGGATTTTTTTCTTTAAAAAAATACACTGGTAATACATTTCAAAAACAGCCCTGCAAGTAGATAATGCGGGAACTGTGAATCTTTTATTTGACTGGGCGATAGACATGAATAAAGGGACGTGTACAGTGGTACACGGCATTCTCATCATCACACGTTCTATGTGATGCTGTGAGGGGGTTAGAGATAACACAGGTTCCATGTCGACTGTAACAAATGTTGTTTCTAGGTTTACAAACTCTTAACTGAGTATATTCCATTATCTTATATTTAGTGTGACCATATATCAGATTTTGCTAAGTATTTTTAATACTTTGAAATATCAGAAATCAAAACTGCATTAGTTAGTATAAACTAGTGTCATCAGTGGGGAATTTTTCAAAGTGGAATCTCAGTGGACCAAAATGTCTTCATTCTATTCTACCAGGAGATACTCACCTTATGTTTCTTGAATGATAAGGACCGCTTGTGTGTGTGTGTGTGTGTGTGTGTGTGTGTGTGTGTGAGAGAGAGAGAGAGAGAGAGAGAGAGAGAGAGAGAGAGAGAGAGAGAGAGTTAGCATTTTTGAAAAGCTAGCAATATTTTGCCCACTTGAAGTGAGGTGCAAGGTTGTTAGCCGGGCACAGCTTTCATCTGGAACTATGTATGCCTCTGAGATAAGCACCACATAAAATACTTTTATTTTGAGGACACTCTTGGAAAGCACTAGATTCGTTCATGCATCTTTCATAGCCAGATGAAGCCACAGAGTATATATGGTGAGTCCCAGAACATGGAGTGGACTGAAACTAAATAAAGAACAACCAAGAAGCCACACAACAGTTCCTAACATAACACATCTTTTTCCCAGAGGCATTTATTTCATTTGCTGGGACTTTTATTCTGTCTAAGGTGACAAATGTCTTCTCCCTAATAGACCTTTACTGTGTTTTATTTTTTTTATTTCTTCTATTTCTATTGAGAAATCAGAGCCAATTTCACTGCAATCCTAGGCTCAACTCCAGTTTCCCAGCTCGTCGCCCCGTTGCTGGGTGTCTCCATTAGGTTGCCTTGTGGAGCACAGCTGTAGGTATTGATTAAGGAGTTGGTGTTGATGGGAAGTTGCACCCCCATTTCCCACTCCATCCCAGTCTGTGATCCGGTAGCTTGCTGGACCTTGATGACTGTATCCACAGAAACACACTGGGGCAGACATGAGGGCTCAGGGTCACCTGAATGCATCTCCCCTCCTCCACAAGCCAGGTTCTCCTTCACCTGTCTGGTTTTAAGCCTCCATACCAAAAGATGTGGTTTCCTTTTATGAAGCTGTGATTTTAAAAGACACAGAAAATGTGGAGTCTATCCTTTAGTACAATTTTAAGTACATGGATATCGTGAATATGTCCTTTGAGAGTTATAGCAGTTTGTCATCTTAACTTAAATTCTGAACCTACTAAAAAAGCAACTCTGAATATATACATAGCTCCAGCCCTAACCACAACTCAATCATTCGTGAGTCTGACCCCTTCAGGTCCTGCTGTGGTCCATACTGTGGCCACTTGTCCTTCTAGGGCCAACTTGTTTCACTTAGCAACATTTCTTCTTTTGTAAGCAGAATAATACTGTCACACTGCGAAAAATGTATTGATAATTATTGTGTTTATGCATGTATCCACAATGGGTGTGAGTCTTGTACACCATTTCACGAGTATGGAAATCAGAGGACAACTCTTTAGAGCCGGTTCTCTTCTTTCTCCTTTATGCAGAACTCAGCCCACTGAGTGTTACCCACTAAGACACCTAACCAGCCCCCCCTCTTTAATTTTTCTGTTGCTAGTTTGTGGGTCTAGATGTTTATTATTATGAATAATGTTATTATGAACAATAACTAAGCTCTGAAAAGCTCTACAAAGCTCTTTTCTCAATTCTTTGGACACATATTTAGAAGTAGGATTGTATGGTGCTTACATACATAAATGGTATAGTATTTAGAAGTAGGATCACATGGTAACTCAATTGTTAATTTTTGGAAAAGGTTTCTGTGCTGTTTTCCTCCATGATTATTAACATTTGAACTTATAACAATGGAGGGGGAGCAGGGAAGCATCTGCATGTTAGCAACACCTGTTCTTTTTGCTGTTTTAATGACATCCCTTTTGATAGGTATGAGGTGACAGATTTCTGTCATTTTGGCCTGATTGATGACTTTGACATGTTGACTATTACATATCTGGGGGATAGCTGTTCTAGTTCTTTTTTTCCTGGTGTTCAGCTTTTTCTGGCTAAAGATCATTTACCTTTGGCTTTTGAGTGGACAGGGTAATTCTTATATGGGTAATGAATTAACCCCTAGATAGATGGGTGGTAAGCAGGTGCCTTCTCATAGCATGGGTGGCGTCTTCACTCTGCCTGTGGCTTCTGCCCCTACACAGAGTTTTACTTTGATGTAACCTCACAAGTCCATTTTGCTTTGATCCTCAGTCTATTTTTGGTGTTGAAAATTAATTATAGCTAGGGACAATGCTGTGACACTATTTGCACATGTATGCGACTCAAGAGTTTTTCTGGAGATGGCCTCAGGTTTAAGTTTTCCATCAGTCAAGGGTTGATTTTAGTGTATACTTAAACATAAAAGACTATCTCATTCTTTTCCAGGGTTTCTAACACATGATGGTTGCCCTTATTGTGTAGCCACCAGAACTCAAAACACCAGAGACCATTTGATTGGATATACATAGGTCCATTTGTGACTCCGCGTTCTTTTCATCTCCTTGCCTGTCTGGATCACGCCATCTTCTTTTGGTTGCCATGGCTTTGTTGTCTGTTTTCATGTGAAGAAGTATATTACAGGGCCAGAAATGCAGTTCTTGCTTCTCAAGGTGACTTGACTATTATTATTCTTTGGAGTTTCATATGAATTTAAGGATTATTTTTCTTATTTCTGTAGCAAATTCCACTGGGGTTTTGAAGAGATTGCATTGATATTTTTGTGAGTCACTTCAGTTAGAACAGACATTAGAGCGAAATTAAAGCTGTTAATCTATAAACACGAGGACTTCCATTTGTTTATATATATTCCCTTGGGGTTTTTCAGGCATATTTGGTAGTTTTCAATATTCTTTTACTTTTTTTGCTTGGTTAAATTTGTTGCTAAGTATTTCCTAATTTTATATATTTATTGATTAATTTTGTTGTTTGACAGTTCTATGCATATATCTAATATATCCCGATTACTCTCTGTCCCTGCACTCTCAAACCTCCCGCCATCTTTACCAGTCACTCCCCCAGGTTCACAACTTTTGGTTGTGTTTTGTGTATCATTTAGTTTAACTGGGGCAATCTGTGTGACCATTGAATTGGAAGTGTTCACTGGAGCCTGATATAGACAATTGAAAACGATGATTCCTGTGCTTTCTCAATCTATCAGTCACAAACAGTTTAGCAGTGAGAGAGATCCCCTGAGTCCCTGATCCAGTGGTGCCTGGCTGTAGACATGATCATTCAATGCAGACTCAGTGTAGGCATGCATCCAGAGATGCTTTATGCTTACGTAGTTGTCTCTTAACCATAGAATGACATTTATAGTCTTCTGGTCTCCTGACTCTTACATTCTTCTTATTCCATCTTCTAGAATGTTCCCCAGGACTCAGGGGGTTTAGGACAAGTGTCTAGTGTAGGACTGGGCTGCTACGTTGTTCCCGGTCTCTTGAGCATCCAGGAGTTTATATATTTTCCACCGTCCCCTGGAAAGGCAATAGCTCTCCTATTGTGGCTGAGAATAGCAGTTGTCTACAGGTATAAACATGAATATTTAGAAGGCAGCTTGACACTGTGCCAATTTAGCTAAACCACCTGTTTGTAACCATTTTTATGTCTCATTGTAAATGAGATTGCTCTCGTAATTTCCTTTTCCACTGTTAGTTGTTATTATGGAGAAACAAACTATTTTGATGTTTGTTTTCTCTCCTGACACGGTTGGCTTTATTAGTTCTGATGGTTCTATCTGAGATCCTCAGAGCTCTTTATGAAGATGGTATCGTTCTCAAACAGGTGATTTTACGTCTTCCTTCCCAATAATGATGCTTTCAATTTCTTTTACTAGCCAAATTGGTTTAAGTAGGACTTTTAATGCTATGCAGATAGAAATGTGCCAAAAATGGCACGTTTGCTTTGCTACTCATCGTAAAGGGAAAATTTTAGGTTTTCATAATTGAGCATGGCACCTAGATGGGTGTTTTATTCATGACTCCTATTATGTTGATGTAATTTCTTTCTATACCTAAAGTGCTGAGATTTTTGTTTTTAAATCATGGAAAGGCATTAAATTTTGACAAGTATATTTCTATATCTAGTGAGATAAACCTGTGGCTTTTATACCTTCTAATTGTTAACACAGTGTGTCTTGTAGAATGACTTTTGGATATTGAACCATCCTTGCAGCCCAGAGATACCACTTGTTAAGGTCCTGCCTTTCACTTAACTTTATGAGCACATAGAAATAGAAGGGACGTTAAATGTTATCTACTGGCGTTTCTCAGTCACCACTTTGGGTGGGGCCATTCTTTGTGGCATAAGATTGATTGAACTATGCATTTCAGAATTTTACAAATTTCTGGATTTCACGAACCAAATGCCAACACCTCCTCATAATTTCAGCCACTGTGATAGATTTGCACCTCCCTCCCAGCACAGAGGAGGTCTGCTGCTACCTGTCTTCCTCTCTCTGTATAGATCACATAGTTGCTGAGCTGATACAGAGTAGAGCTGGGACCTTTTCTTCTTTATCATACTCTTCAAACCTTCTGGTTTTCCAGCCATCTAGAAGCACATCTACTGCCTCCGGGTATGCTTGATTTTTTTGTTTGTTGTTGTTGTTGTTGTTTTGTAAGATTAGTGCCTTTAGTTTGGTATTTAAAGGAGATCATGTTTGTTTGATTCAAGAATGTGATTAAGGGGAAGATAATATTAGAGCTTAATTGAGGAAAATAGTGGGAAAGGCCATCACTGGGGATGGAGAGAGAGCTGCCTGGGCCTGGACCTTAGCAGTGTTTGTACAGATATCACAGTGGTACTTGGCCAGCTACCAGGAGTGCAAAAGTGGGAAACAAAACCCAATACCTGAAATCTGAGGAAAGTTTACAAAAGAACGTATTCTTTTCGGCATAAAACCTTAGTTTCAGCTCCCTCCCTTGCAGGCCACAGGCCTTGTCAAAAACTAGAAGCTCAGTTGTGAGGAGCTGGCAGGGCCCTGGATTCTGACTGAACCTCTCGAGATTTGCCAGGCCTCCCTGCTAAGTCCACCCTCCTCTCTCTTCCTCATACTTCTGGCTAGCTCATCTCCATTCTTCATGCACTCTCAGCCTGGAGAAATTACTTGACCAGTTCTATTAACCCTGATTCTGCCAAGAGCTGGAGCCAAGTTTTAAATTAAAAACAAAGGACAAGCAACCCTTGACCTTCATGAATTTACCCTCCCTCGGGCCTTTGGCTTCATCTCTTTAAGACCTATGATGTAGGTGTAGGACCTCCCCAGGGAGAAGTAACTTGTTGCTACCTACTATTGTTTTTTGAGTTTTATGTAAAAAGAAAAGAAAAGAAAAGAAAAGAAAAGAAAAGAAATCACAGACTTCAGCAATCCAGAGGTTACTTCATAGTCTAGTAGAAAGCCATCATAGTTTAAGGAAGCACAGCTGTAGGTGGGAGCATCTGACTTCATATAGCGGGATTAATTCTGGGATCTCAGCTTCTACAAGAAGACACAGAAAGCATGGAGATGAGCAGATGTAGTTCTTGTTTCCTAATAAAATGAGAAATCCTGTGCGATAAGATTCCTCATCTGAAAATGCTGCATTTATGAAAAGGTAAAAATAATAATGAAGAGCTTCCATTACCATGTATTAGTTATGTACGCCCCCCCCCCCTGCCTCGGCTCCTGGGTAGGGTTTTTTAAAACAGTCTTCTCTTGTCCTGGTGTCTTTTGTACATAGGACACGGAGTTATATTTGACTTCACAGAGTTTCTCATTTCCTGAAATAGACTGCCAGCTCTATAAACACTGAAGAATAAATATTAGCTTTATGAAAACACGTTTCTTCACTAGTTGAAAAATAGCATGTAATAAAAAAATACAAGGATGTAATATTGAAAATTATAGATCAATATGCCTTCTTATTGTGGATGTATATCTAATCCATGCACGTGGAGTCTGAATTTTCAGAAAAAAAGATGCCTGCTGTGTAATACTACTTGTGTCTGTGATAAATTTCCCTCCCTCCTGCTACACAGTATATCTCAAGCGACTCTTGCCTCACTCTGAAATGCTTGGGTTTATTTTACAGCATGAGTTGAAAATGCTGTGCTTCATTGTTCTTCATGCTAAGAATTTAACATGATTCAAAAATAGTAGAATGCTTGTAGGTTCCTTCCCTGGCACATCACACACACACACACACACACACACACACACACACACACACACACACAATTGTTGCCTGGGAATTATATTAGAAAATACTTATTGGAAACTTTGGAAGAAAATGAAGTTTTTGTAAGGGATGTTTTAAAAAGTAAGTTGTGACCTTGGACAGCTAGTTAACACTTCTAACTGTTCAAGCTGGTAGTCCAAAATCTGAGCCCTAGACACATGCCAGTAGCAACAACAGGACCGTGTCATTCATCAAGTATGGCCCTGAAGCCTCCCATTCACACACCAAAAGAAGGACGAGTAACCCTCGTGAAGACTGTGTGTTATGAAGGCTCTTAAAGAGAAATGCAACCTAATTATGTTCCAGTAATTCACTTGCGTCTGAAAATGGCCATCAGTTTCCAAAAGGGTCACCAACTTCTTACATCACAGACAGTCTGTCCTCTGCCTTGACTCCGCATTGTTCTTCTCTCTGCAGACGGGAAGCGATCAGACTTGTGTATTTTAGCTCAGGAATAAGACAAGTAGGCTAACTTAGTTTGTATAATATTGATGTGAAGAGACACCATGACCAAGGCAACTCTTATTAAAGGCAAACATTTAATTGGGGCTGGCTTACAGCTGGAAAAGGAACTGAGAGTTCTGCATCTTGATCCTAAGGCAGCCAAGAGGGAAGGGACTCTTCTGCACTGGGTGGAGCCTAAGCCTCAGAGCCTACCTTGACAGTGACACACTTCCTCCAACAAGGCCACACCTACTCCAGCATGTTCACACCTCCTACCTGGGCCAAGCGTATTGAAACCGCCACACAGGCTTAATAGGAAAATCTTTGTCTAATCATCTGTCTTGCTACACTTTTCTCCAAAACTTTCACAAAGTATATCGACTGTTAACATGAAGTAGTGTAAGCCTTAGGGAAGGCATATAGCCTATGTTTACCCCCCCCACACACACACACACACTTTACAGTGCTGATGTCACAGCTCTGATTTTGAAAGTTAAAGAGAAAAATTGTCGTTCTCCCCTCCACTAACATAATGTTTCTTACAGATATGTGTCTGTCATTAAATGTGTTTGTCATTAAATATGTATCACAGGATACTGGCTTTCAGTTTACAAAGCTGTAATCTTGATAACTATCTCATCTTGGCAACTTGTTTTCTTCCAAACACTATTTTAAAGCATTATCTCCATTATTAACCAGTTTTCTACACAAAACGTGCCATATGTCCAATGTCCAATTTCAGAGGACAGTACTTATCATCCTTTTGTATTTTGTAGATGGCCACCTGCCTGTCCCAGTCTCTTCTTGACAGTCAATGTACAAATGAGCTTTTGATGGGAATCAGCCTTATGCCGCTGTCAGAGAATCAGCAACCAGGAACTCCCTGTGCATAGGATATATATATATATATATCATCTCCTATTCACAAACTTTTGTTTTATTTTGCTATTTGTGCAAAATGAGCAAGTCTTCTTTTTTGTTGATTTTTAATTTTATGAGCAGTTCTGAAGGTGGCTTACCAGCTCCACCTCAATCAAGTCTAATTGTATCAGAAGGTGAACAGTGCCATCAACGGCAGGACAAGGACAAGGCAAACCAGAAAGAGTAGAAGAAGGCGGGCAGTTTCCCCGTCTCGCACGCCTGGCGTTCAGGTGGCGTCCACAGGGGACGCTTTTGGAAGCACATTCGCACATTCGTTCACACTCCATTATCTCAGAGGTCAGCTCATGCAGAGGCCTTTTTCCATTAGAACAAGAAATTTTTTTTCTTTTGTGTTCTTGGATTTCATAACATTAGAAACAAATGCACATGATTCATAAAAACTTCAGTACCTTGTTAAATATTTCAGACTGATCTCATTGTAAACATTTTAGTGTGCCTAGTTCCTTCACAAAATAAGAGCTATCAAAAAGTCTCAGGTGGGGGACTTCGGTGGTGGCTTATCTGTGAAGAACACATACTGATCTTGCACAAGACCCAAGTTCAGTCCCCGGCACCCTTGTACATGTCTCTCCTTTTAGGGCAGACATCATCCTTTTCTTGCCTCCAAGGGCAACTGTGGTTAGGTGCTCTTGCCCTAAATAGACACACAGCCATATATATAATTAAAAATAAAATTCAGACAGGCAGCAAGCCTGAGACAACCACCAGAATGGCACCCCAGGGCTGTACTAGACGGGACAGAAAGCTAGCCTGAGATGACCACAAGTCCATGTTGCACAGTCCTGGGTGGGCAGACCACACCCCAGAAAACCTCCACCAGATGCCACACTGCTAGAGTGGAGAGCAAGCCCAAGATGACCCCTGCCTGATGCCACACTGCATGGGTAGGAAATCGCACTCCTGAGATGACCCTAGACACCCAGACATCCTGGGTGCCACTAAGAGGAGGAAGTATGTGGTGGAGCAATGGAAGACAAAGAGAAGCAGAAGGATGTGAGCACAGTGAAGAGAGGCAGAACTGGAGACTGAAAGGCAGTGAACAACAGCCTGGTATGAGCACCCCGTGATGCCACCCAAGGCCATGGTGAGGTCCTGGCCTGTGCTGATGTCTTGGCCTGTGGCCCTGCAGCAACAGGGACCTATTACCACCAAAGACCAGGGGCTTGACCCTAGACTGGCCTGCCTCCCAGGGTCACGTTGATATGTGAGGGCTGTGCAGAACTGGCCTCACCTGTCTCCTGAGGGCCTGAGAACAGGAGAGCTGACCCTGTCCTTCACCAGCTGCTGTACTTGGGAGGGTATCTTGCTCATCGCCTAGACAGCACAGTGGACCTGGTCCTGGTTGCAGGAGTGGCAAGCCAGACACCCCAAGGGCATGAGCATGGGAAAGCTGGCTCTGCCACTTGTCTACCCTGCGGTGCCACGGGTGAGGGAGAGATGCCAACTCTGCCACTTCCTTCCTCTCAGCCTGCTGCAGGCTGAAGAGCTGACCCTAAGGTCAGGAGAGCAGGAGAGCTGGCCTCATGGGTCATTAGCTATAGCACTGGAGAGAGCAGTCCCCACGCCTTGCCTCAGCGGCACTGTAGAGCTGGCCCTGGTAGCAAAGACTCAGGTGAGCCTGTCCTGGACATGAGAGCAGGAAAATTGACCCTGCTGCCCCCCAGGCCCACCTCAATGATATCTACCACATTGATGAACTGTTGGAGCATATGAAAGGGCCGGTCCTACAGATCCAAAGCTATAGGAACTCCATGACACAGGGCAACAACAGGATATCTGAGAGGAGTCCTGGTGAGGATCTAGTATTTGAAACATAGCAGAAGCCAGAGAAAGACTTCAAACCGGACCAATGAATTATTGCAATGAACGTTTGCAAGCAAAATATGTGTGGACAGAAGGGTGTACTGTGGGGCACACTGTGAAACACTAGGGTTTCCACAGTGAGAGTTTTTTGTTTCTAGTTTTTTGTTTGTTTTTTGTTGTTGTTGTTGTTTTGGGGGTTTTTTTGTTTTTGTTTTTTTTTTGCTTTGGGGAGGGAAGTTGCGAGGGAGGAGGGCTGTACAGGAGGACAGGAAGATGAGTGGGCCTGGGGAACATGATATAAAATTCACAATAAATTAAATAAAACTGGATGCTGTAGCACTGTCCACCAGGCACCCAGGAGGCAGAGGTGGGCTCTTCCTCTATGAGTTTGAGAGCAGTCAGGTCTCCATTCCCAGGCCAGCCAGAGATATATAGTGAGACCCTGTCTAAAATTAGAAAATTAAACACTGCCTCTTTTAAACTCTTTTTCTTAGATGATAAATATCAGTGGATCTGGGTATTGTTTAATGAAGAATTTTTCCTAGCCTATGCTACATCTTGTTTAACTAATCAAATTAGTATATTAATAAGTATTTTTAGATGCTATAAGATCATTTGAACTAATGGTATTTCAGAATTCTTATTAAATGTCTTTTATCTCTTAGAACAGTAAACTTCAACACTTAGGTTGAATTTCAGCCTCTATGATTCAAAACAAGTCTAATAAGTAAATTCTTTGACCTTATTGAGGGCATCAATTTCCAAGAGATCAAAATTAAAGTGTAGAGTTCCTGGTTTTTTTAGTTGATGCTCTGAAGAAGTGTCCTCCACATTAACTGTTTGTGAGTCACATACCTTAAGAACAATCCTGTTTTGTTTTGCCACTCTTAAGAAAGTACAACATTTTTTGAATTGACTATTTTTTTATACAAAAACATGTGTTGAGCCAATCCCTGCCACTAAAACAAAACAAAAGAAAAAAATCTGACAATTTTAAAAACTGAGAAGTTAGAGCTGAGGAGATGTTTCCCTGGTAAAGTTCTTGGGCATAAGCAGGAGGATGGGCATTTTGATCCCAGCAAGTAGGTTAAAGGTAAGGAAGTGCATGACTTCAACCCAAGAGCTAGAGAGGCAGAGACTGGCCAGTCCTTGGAACAGCCTGGTCAGACAGCTTAGCTAAATGGGTAAGTTCTATGAGCTAACACAATGACAGGCCCTAAGTCAAATGATAGGACAAAAAAGAAACTGAGAAAAACTGAAGAAACTAGGCCTCAACCTCTGGCTTACACACACACACACACACACACACACACATGTTTGTGTGCACCTGTGCACACACAAATTTCAAGAATAGATGCAATTATTTCTAGACTAGACATGACCTTTCCTGATTCAGTTACTGATTTTTAAATTATTGACTCCTTCTTGTATACTGCCATTCAAGTGTAAATGATCTTACCACCTTCCAAACGGTTTTCTATCTAAGAGCAATTAAGAAATTAAGTTCCTGAACACTGCCTCTGATCTCCCTCAGCAGTGTACTGGTCATTCCTGAAAGTCCAGTTCAAAGGGCTTTTATCCCCCACCCCCAACTTTATTTTTTGTTGTACTTGATGGGATTCTGCTAAGCTAAGATTTATGCCAAGTTTAGTTTTCACTAGACTTTTGTAGCTGAGCATAAGTCCTCAGAAAATAGAGTTTCTGTCAGAGATTTTGACACGCAGTCTGTATCGCTGCTCTGCTGCCTGTCACTGCGCCGCTTAGCCTGGTGTAGATGTGTGCAATCAGCAGGGAAATGATCCTTTCCAGCCTTGCCTCCTGGTTTTAAGTAGGACTTTTCTGTAGCAGCGTTGATATCCGTGGGGTAAGATAATTAGTGCTGTTCTATTACAAATAACTTGATCATGTTTACCAACACCAGCATCATTGGGCTCATGGTCATGATGCTTCTTAATAAATGTGATGTGTTCTCAAGGGTTGTGAATTCACTTTCTGATCCCTTCAGAAAACCAAATGAATAGCCACACTGTGTGTTCATCCATTTGCATTGCCATTCAACTCAAATTATCACCTTGCCTTGCAGGTGGCCCTGATTTCCTGCCCATTCTCTTTCAGGGGTTGGAGAAGAGTGACTGATATTTATTTATTCTTCATTTATTCTTTGATAATTGCATGCATGTATAAAATGAAATACGGCCAGATCCATCCCTCATTCCCCTCTCCCAATCTCTCCCATCTCCCTCAACATGTCTGCTCACAACTCCATCATCTCCTCTTTACATTTTTCTTTAAAACAAAAATAACTCACAAAGTCTAATTAGTGTTTGCCCAAGTCTGCATGAGTGAAGGGACCGTGCCTTTGAGTATGGGCAACCTACCAGTGTCTGGGAAAGATGACTGATACTCCTTCCCTCATCATTAGCTCCACAGTGGTACTGCTGCCTTGTGAACACCTTCCCAGTCTATGCTGGGGATCAAGTTACAGAAGAGGAAACAGGTCTGTAACTTCCCTGCTGTGGTCCCACTATTTGTCTACAGCTTCGTTGCATGGCCCAGATAAAATTTATATAAGTTGCAATTACTACCAAGTAGCTTCTATGTTGAGTTATGAGTTTTTTCAGTCAAGCCTTGGGAAAGTATCTGTCACAATCTGAAGTGGCCCTGAGAAGAGTAAAAAATCTAAGTGCAGATTGGAAAATTATTATCTTCATTTTGAGTAAATCGAAACCTGAATTTAGATCTTCTTGTATAGAAATGGCTATGTAAAATTCAAAGATAATGCATCCTTACCAAAGGTGTTGAACAGACAAAATTAGATGAACAGATCTAAGCAGAAAACATTGCTGGTGTTAGGAACAGAGGGAAGTCATTACGTCCTGTGTGTTCTTAGTACTTGCAACATAGAGATAAATGCTTAGAGATACTGAGTCTCAAGGTTGCTTGGGAAGGAAAAAAAAAATCACTCCCGGGAAACCTGCTCACATGGTGAGCACGGCAAGCATGTTTTCAGAAGCAGGGGATGCTCCTTGTTGAGGGCTGGAGCATTCCTTCGGGTAGCTGCTGCAATATTAGCTTATAGCTGATAGAAATCTTCACTACGGTACCAAACACCTTATCCTCCTCATGAATCTTTAATTCCCCCTCAATATTTTGACTCTAAGATGATCCACTCTGAGAAGAGCTATGGAAGTTTGGACTTAGGCCAGCATAAGGAGATTATGTTAATTGATCCTGCAGTGAATTTACCTAAAGTCAACTGTAAACTCCATTTGTCTACAGGTCTCCTATGCACTTCTTTTTAAGGTGAAGTACAGTTACATTAAAGAGGTGCTTTAAGACTATGGGCGTCTTGCTGGTCTGACCCAGAGAGTGAGTGATTGTTTTCATTTACATGCAACCTTCTATTTCCTCTTCAAACTAAGATTTGGGTCTAGGAGAATAATAAGACATTGATGAACAAGGAGAAAGGGGTGATAGAGTTCAGATATTTGGGCTCCCCTATCCCGAGAGATAAGGGAGGAGAAGATAAAGGGTAATTGCCCACCGACTTTCTCTGCCCTGTCATCCCAGGGTTTGGCGCACAGCCAGTGTTTCTACAATGTAATTACTTCTCCTGATAGCACATGGTGACTGGAGTTTGGGAAGGGGGTTTTTTAAATCAACACAAGAAACCATGTTTGTTTTTATGGAAAAGACATGTAGTTCGCCATATTTTTGTGATGATATGGGGGACACTAGAATAAGTAGCAGAGGTGAAAATTTTCCAGACAATTTCCACAAGACTGTTTCTGTTTATTTGGAATTTTCCGCAAGCGTGCACATGCACACACAGAGAGAGGCAGGGGGAGGGAGGGAAAGAAATAGTGAGAGAGAGAGAGAGAGAGAGAGAGAGAGAGAGAGAGAGAGAGAGAGAGAGAGAGAGAGAGACTATTTACTAAATGGTGAAATCTGTTAGAAATTCCATCCTAGAGTTGGAGCTGATGGCACACGTATCTCAGCAGTCCAGAGACAAAGGCAGAGAATGTCTGTGAGTTCTGGGCCAGCCTAGGTGACACATTGAGACCCTGTCTCCAAAAAGGGAAGAAAAAATCTATCCCTAAAGTTCAACAGTATGTGATTGTATGTCAGCTCAGAGGCTGAACTAAATGAAATTTTGTTTCATGAGACAGAATTTTATGACTTAAATTTTTGGAATAAAAATCCACTAGTTCCACTTTTACAGAATCATATATATATGTATATGTTGGTGGGAATTATATGTATATATATATATATATACACATATATATTATGTATGTATATAAATCAGCTTACAGGACTACAGTTGTAAGAGAAACAGAGCTGTCAACACTTGCAGCTCAATTTGATCACCAGAAACATTACTTTGCAAGAAATGGATATATGTTGAGATACTCTATTTGCAAGGAAAATATCTACTAAAATCTGGTAATGTGTATAAATTCTATAGCTAATACATTTTACTTGTTTTCACTCCTGCTAGTCTTAGAAAAGTAAGGCAGTGCCCATAGGAAGTTCTTGGGCTCATTAATGAGAACGTGTTGTCTCAACTGCAGACTGAAGGAGCCAATGCCGCATTCTTATATGAACGGGAGGTGATGAGACACTCGTGCCATTAGCCTTTTGTTTTACTGCCTATGTGCATTTTCCCCCCTGAATTGCCTAGCAGAGCCTCGGTTTGCTGAGGTCTTGGAAGGCACATGTGGAAGCTGACTCATAGCAGGCTGTGATTTAAATGGTTGCTGAACAAATAAATAAGACAATTAATTAAAGGTGGTCACGAAAGGTGACTTTGCCAAAATCCAGTACCTTCCATGGGCTGGATGCCAGCTGGGAAGGGTTCTCCTTCCACGTTCTGACTGCAAAGCCCCAGTCTATTTCTTGCTGTGGCTTTTGGCAGGCTCCTTTCCCTCGGCCTGTATGCTCCGTGCCCAGTGTTAGCATATTTTCCTGGAACAAAAATCAAGGAAATACTGTTTCTAAAAATATGCTTTATGAGGTTTTCAGACTACAGTCCTTCTTTCTACTAGTTCATTCACTAAGGGATAATAAGATATGAAATTCATAACCACCCCCATAAAAGGGAAAAAAGAAGAAAAGAGAGGAGAGAGAGAGAGAGAGGGAGAGAGAGAGAGAGAGAGAGAGAGAGAGAGAGAGAGAGAGAGAGAGAGGGGGGAGAAAGGGAGAGAGAGAGAAAGGGTGAAAAATAAATAGCAAATCTGATTTCATCTGTGCAGCACATCTAACAATTATTTTCCCAAAATAGGTAAATTCTTCTATCTGGAAAATTGTATTTTTGTGGGCTTATGGCCACAGGCTCCCTGTTCTTACTAAAATTAATAACTAAAACATTTTCTTACTGACTACTCATACCAGCAACTTCTGGTTTCCACATATTACTAACTATAACATGGTAGGTATTATTTGTTGATTAGAGTTTATAAATGAGAAAATTGAACCTTTGACCTTTGAAGAAACATGACTAGCAATGTGTTACTTTGGGATGTCTCTTTCCTTCCCACTCTCCTCTCCTTTCTCTCTACCTCCCTCCTATTCCCCTTTCCCCCTTTTATTGAAAAATACAAAATTCTTGAGGTATATTATTTTTATTTTCTAATATGGTATTGTGAAAACTTACTAATCACAGAAGAAAGTGAGAAGACATTTACAGTGACAGTTGTATATTACCAGGATACATTGTTGTAGCCCTCTCATACATACATACATACATACATGAATTTATTTATTTGAGGACATAGTTCAGGCTAAGGTGTAGGCCTCACTATGTTTCTGTGCATACCCTCTCGCATGTGTGTAATGGTTAGAACTGAATTTTAGCATATAATGAAAAAATGCACATTTCTTAATTCTTTCTTCAGTTCTGTCAAGCTGACATGCCTATGTCACCAAAATCTATATAGAACCCTAAAACATACCCTGTGGCTCGTCCCCTGTCTTCTCAACTTCAGGAATAAACCAGTCCTTTTTCTAGAACATCATTCAGGCAGAAAGCACACGCAACATACTCTTTTGTGTCTTGCTTCCTTCTTAGAGCACATTTCTCAGATTAATCTGTTCCTCCGTCTAGTGGTCATTTCCTACTTCTTGCTGCTTCTGTTTTTCTATCCATCTCTTTAGTGATGAACACCTGGACCCTTTAACAAGTGTAAATGAGCTTCCCAAAGCATTCACGTACAAGTCCTCCAGTGAGCACTGGCTTTAGTCTCTGTTCAGGCAACAACTTAAAGCACAGCTGACGCAGGTGTGGACTTGGTTTAAGAGGTCGTTTACATTCTCTCAACAGCACACAGTCGCTTTGGTTAGCCCACACCCTCCATAGCACTTGGCTCTGTCTGGCCTTATTTCATTCTGGCCATTGCGGAGGCTTCATAGCAGTATTACATTATATTCTGAAGTGCATTTTCCTTGACCAATATGTTGAAATCATTTTCATGTGTTTACTGGTCATTCATACATCTTCCTCTGTAAAGTGCCCATTAAAGTCGTTTTCTCATTTTTATACTGGTCATTTGTATTTTTATTGTTGAGGTATAAGCATCCTTCATACATATACGATGTTGTATTCATCAAATTCGTGTTTCCTGTATGTGGATTTCAGAATACGGCTTTGCTACCAATTCTCTCAACAATGCCTTCTGGTAAGTACAGGTTTTCAATTTTGAGGCCTATTCTATCAGCGTTTTTCTTTTGTTGTTTTTCTTACTGTTCTCAATGTTAAAAGTTCTTTAACCCGAAATCAAAGTAATTTCTATGAATAAAGCCTTATAGTTTTAATCTTTATGTTTTGATTTATGCTTTAAATTCAACTAATTTTTATTTATTATATAAGGTTGGTATGGGATTAATTGGTCCTCTGTGGGCATTTAAATTCTCAGCACAATTTGTTAAACAGATTTCCCTTCCTTATAGAAATTCCTGGGTGCTGTTCCCCAAAATCAAATGAGTGTGTGTGTGTGTGTGTGTGTGTGTACACAAAGGCTCTACTACACCCCTTTTGCCAGTACTACATTGGATGAGTTACTTTTCTGTTGATGGAATGAAACACCATGACAAGACAACCTACAATAGGAAAGGTGTAGTTGCCTTACAAGTTCAGAAGGATGAGACTCCACCCTAGAGCCTAAGCACTAAAAAGTGCCAGCAGCAGAAGCAGCAGTCTTCACATCTTCAACCTCAAGCGTGATTCTGAAAAGACAAACTAGAAGCAGAATGAAGATTTAAACTCTCAAAGCCTATCTCCAGGCCTCTCCTCCAGGAAGGCTACATCCCTAAACCTCCCTCAATAGCACCATCAGCTGCAGAACAAATGTTCAAATATCTGAGTTCATGGAGGAGACTCATTCAAACTACGTGGATTGTACTGATTATAGCAGATTAATAGTTAGTTTTCAAGTAAGGTGTCATAAGCCATCTGTTTCTTCCTTCTCAAAACGCTGGTTTGTGTGTCCTGCTTCTTGTAACCTTTAATATACATTTAAGAATTAGATTGTTGGTTACTAAGTATAAAAATAAAATCAGTCAACCTAGCAGGATCATAATTGAAAATATGTTGATATTCAGCTTCAAATTGGGAACAATTGATGTCTAATACTGAGTCTTCCAATCCATAAACTTGAATGATCGTTCACTCATGGATCTTCTTTAATATCTTCCATGATATTTTGTTGTTTATGTTACAAAAGTCTTAATGCTTATTATTTACTGTTAAGGATTTTTAAATATTATAGAGGGAAAACTCAATGGCTTTAATGTATTTCTTGGCTGAGTTTATAGAAAAGGCCTGGGAGTAGTGTCACCATGGTAACATCAAGCATACTTGGTACCCAAGATCTTGGTCTCCGTATATTATCAGCCAATTGTGGGAACTGAGGTCTCTGGAAAATGGCCATTCTAATGGGTGTGATGGTAAAAACACAAGATGATCTCAGGGCATCTGAGTTGAAGTGACAGAAAAAAAAAAGGATACAGGATGCCAAGAGGATAGGAGCTGACCTGAAAGATCCTCCCGTGACCAACCATGGAATCATCATTGCAAGGGACAAAAGAATGCAGGACTTGAGTGCCTTTGCAGAAGGTGAGACAAATATCCATGACTTCATCTTGATACAAATGAACTGCAGAAGGAAGCTCTTCCTTATAAAAGAATTGCACACAGGCAGATATACCTGTCTTGAACCTCTTAAAAGTGTAGATGCTACTAGTCAATGACTTCCATGGGAGGCATAGCAATGCTATCGTACAGAGAGCTGCTAAAGATTGTATCCATCAACTAAGTGGCCAAGGTCAACGGAATGTGCTGAAGTTGCAACATTTCTATAAGTCTAAAATTATTATGAAGTAAAAATTAAAATACTCCTACTACGAATGACATAAAGACCTGGTATATAAAACAGATGTCATCAAGTCTGCCATGGCTGAAGTCCAGTCTCAAGTCCAGTCTCTCCTTCTTTTCCTGTGACCCCCTTCCCTCCCTCCAGAACTCTAGCTGCTCCTGAATGTATTTGGCGAAGTATGATACCCCTGGGATGAAATCCACATGCCTTGACATCGTTTCTAGCACAATCATATTCTTGGCCTTGGCTGGATTCTAGTTTCATCATCTGTTGGCCCCTTGCTCTCCCCCCCCCCCCCCGCCCCATGCTTATTCCCTTCATATATTCAGAAGGCTTCACTTTAGGATGCCTATGACTTTCTTGTTGATGCTGCGCATGCTTGCCATTAAACTTGAAGATCATTCTCAAGCTGATGCTCCCCCAGAATGTCTTCAAACTAATCCCGGAGAACTGGACCAAGGACTCGTGGGTAAGAACACTTGCTCTTGCAGAAGGCCTTGCTTCTGCCCCCAAAGGCCTCACAACCATCTGTAACTCCTGTTCCCAGCCCGTCCAGTGCCCTCCTTGGACCTCTGTAGATAACAGTCATACACATGGTACACAGAAGTACAGGCAGGCAAAGCACTTATATGTATAAAATAAATCTAATCTAATCTAATCTTCAAAAGTCTTCTTAGAACACAGCACAAGAGTGCATCTTCTCTAGATGGACCCTCAGAAAGGAAGCACACCTTTAGATAGTTTTCCCAGTAGGCACATGGTCCATCCTACTTGCCTGCACACACACTTACTCTGTGCACCTCTTCTAAAGTGAAAATTACTTTGTTGTTCATGTCCCTTGGCCAGATATTTACACACAGTGCATGGCATATATATAATATATGGATGTGTGCATATATAAAGGGAAGACAGCAGATTACTAAAACCAGGTTGCTTCCTTTTTGTCTCTAAATTTATTTGACTCTTGACTAGCACAAATAATGAATTCAGTCTGGCAGCTAGTAAAATTATTTCAGTTGTCATCTTTAAAGGAATAATGGCTTGGGAGAGGTCTACAGAGCCCTCCCCTGTTCTGATGACATATTGGCTACCAATGGCCTCTGGGGGATGCATAGTCATTGTCCCCTTTACTTGGGGACCTAGTGTATGCCCCACGGGGCTCTAACGGAAAGTTCCAAGCCATGGCTTCACAGTTGATCCTGGTTATGCCCTGTAGATATAAACAATAAATAAAATTTCAGAGACGCAAAGGTTTAAAAGGCAAGTAGAGACGAGGTTGGGGTATTAGTTGTGGTGAGAGAGTATGGAGGGAGGGTTGAGATTTATAGTAATCAGGATGTGGTTTCTACGTGTACAAACGTTTTTAAAACCTAGGGGTTTTGTTTGTTTCCTTTCAAGACAGGGCCTGTCACCCTGACAATCCTGGTACTCACTCTTTAGACCAGGCTGGCCTAGAACTCACAGAGATCCACCTGCTTCTGCCTCCCGAGTGGTGGGATTTAAAGGCCTGTGTCAACACTGCCTGACTATGAAATACTTATTAAAAAAAACATTAGCTTTCCAGAAATCACAGTCACAGTTCAACCAAGATATGTGCACAAGACAGAAGGAGTAGCTTTTTGACCCTAAAAATAAGAGAAAGTCTGTTGATGAGCAATGTACCCTACATGAGCTAGGATCTGTGCTGTTGCTGGTTAGTCTGTTGGCATTTGAAGGTGTTGTCCCCGTGCACACTCCACATGCATCTTCAGTAGACATTCCAAGGAGATGCTTTCTGATGCCCGTGGGCGAGCTACTCGCAGGCACTTGCATTAGCCCATTATTGCACCCATGGCTGAGAGCAGACAGGGATTAGCTTCACATTTTACTCACTGGGCACCTTAATGTTCTTGTCACCTTATATTGGGTTTTAAGTGTCAGAAGCACAAAGAATGTCAAACATGCTTCTCAGGCTTACTGGGGTGGGGTCATTCCTGGTAACTTGGTTTTTTTTTTTTTTTCAAGATATAGAAATTAAAGGATTTGGTGATTCCGTCGTGCATGACGGGAGGTAACATGGCATGAGTGGTAACATGACATGAATACATGGGGGCAATTATAAAGTCTTAGATGCTTGTTTTAATTTCCTTTCACAAAAGCCCCACTACTACTATGTGGGATCTGACTCTTGGCCTGCTAGTTTGGATTACCACCATTCAAAGAAAGAGCCAGCCCATGGTGTGATCCGATTTATAAAATACCCTTTGCTTGAATCCTTCCCTTGTTTGAATATTCTGAAGTTCCAGGGGTTACCCAAAACAGAACAAGATGCATTGATTGTTAGCACGATGAATATCTACTACCTTGCTTTTTTTTTTATTCGATATATTTTTTATTTACATTTCAAATGATTTCCCCTTTTCTAGCCCCCCACTCCCCGAAAGTCCCGTAAGCCCCCTTCTCTCCCCCTGTCCTCCCACCCACCCCTTCCCACTTCCCCGTTCTGGTTTTGCCGAATACTGCTTCACTGAGTCTTTCCAGAACAAGGGGTCACTCCTCCTTTCTTCTTGTACCTCATTTGATGTATGGATTATGTTTGGGGCCTTTTCTCCTTGTACTAAGCTCAAATCCAAATGGATCAAGGACCTCCACCTAAAGCCAGACACTCTGAAGCTAATAGAAAAGAAACTGGGGAAGACCCTTGAGGACATCGGTACAGGGAGAAAGTTTCTGAACAGAACACCAATAGCGTATGCTCTAAGATCAAGAATTGACAAATGGGACCTCATAAAATTACAAAGTTTCTGTAAGGCAAAGGACACCATCAAAAGGACAAATCGGCAACCAACAAATTGGGAAAAGATCTTCACCAATCCTACATCAGATAGAGGGCTAATATCCAATATATATAAAGAACTCAAGAAGTTAGACTCCAGAAAACCAAACAACCCTATTAAAAATGGGGTACAGAGTTAAACAAAGAGTTCTCACCTGAAGAACTTCGGATGGCGGAGAAGCATCTGAAAAAATGCTCAACTTCATTAGTCATTAGGGAAATGCAAATCAAAACAACCCTGAGATTTCACCTTACACCAGTCAGAATGGCTAAGACTAAAAATTCAGGAGACAGCAGGTGTTGGAGAGGGTGTGGAGAAAGAGGAACACTTCTCCACTGCTGGTGGGGTTGCAAATTGGTACAACCACTCTGAAAATCAGTCTGGCGGTTCCTCCGAAAACTGGGCACCTCACTTCCAGAAGATCCTGCTATACCACTCCTGGGCATATACCCAGAGGATTCCCCACCATGTAATAAGGATACATGCTCTACTATGTTCATAGCAGCCCTATTTATAATTGTCAGATGCTGGAAAGAACCCAAGTATCCCTCAACAGAAGAGTGGATGCAAAAAAAATGTGGTATATCTACACAATGGAGTACTATTCAGCCATTAGAAACAATGAATTCATGAAATTCTTAGGCAAATGGATGGAGCTAGAGAACATCATACTAAGTGAGGTAACCCAGAAAGGTGAATCATGGTATCTACTACCTTGCTTAATGTGCAATTTTGCTCTAACCATTTCTCACTGGTGTGATATCTATCTATCTATCTATCTATCTATCTATCATCTATCTATCTATCTATCTATCTACCTATCTATCTATCTATTTTTACTGAACCTGCATGGTAGAAGAGTTCGCATTGGAAAAGCCCAGAACATGTAGGAGTTTTGTTGCTGTTCTCTTGCCTAATTGCCTGGAAATCAAGTTGGCTCATTTCTGGGGACTTAACCTAGTGCCATTATTAGCAGAAAAGATTATTTATCATCTCAAGCGGGCATGCGGAAATGTCAAGCACACAGCATCCAAATACAAACTTTATTTGCTAGTCTCTTAAAGAATGTGTTTGCATACAATGTTGTGTTCACACCACTGATAAGAGAAATGTATTTAATAACTACTCAGAATTAATATGCTGCAGTATGCATGGCTGCCTAATTTAATTTATCTCTGATTAAGCCTATTATGTTTGAGATCACTTTACAGAAGAGACTTTTTTTGCCAGCTGTAAGCTTATTTGAATTGTAATATAAGTTAATAATGTGTGAAATAACCAGTGGTGCCTACTTCTAAATGTTAATTGTGCCAACTGACTCCCTGAGTTGGTGCATGCCCAGATCATTCATTGGTATCACCTAATATCTTACATTAAAACATGTACTGGAAAAAATGTGAAAGTTAACTTATTAAAGACAAATGGAATCATGCTGCCTTTGTTCAAAACCCAGAGAAAAGGCTGTTGCATTATAGAATTGGAATTTGGAGGGAAAATCAATGATTAATTAATCATATAACATGGCACTGAGGACCACATGTACTTACCTCTTGTGTGATTTCTGCTCGAAATCATCATTGAATCAATTAAGCAGTAACCTTGGAACCCAGGCCATGGCTTCCCCTTGCATCTGCCTTGGGATCAGGCCATCCAGTGTCTTCAGGAGATGCAGTGTGAGAGAGAAGGGCCTTTACTACTACTGCTTTGTGACTTATCTCTATATTGGAGACCAAATTGTTCATTATGCTTACTGTATGCCAACTGAATCACTGGCCGCAGTGATTCACCTTTCAGTGGATTAAGAGGTCGTCTCCAGAACAATGATTATTCTTTTTTCTCTTCTTAGTAATCACTGGCCTGGTACCTAGTTCCATGCGTCTTCTAAGATGTATTGCTTCAAATGTAAATTTAATTATCTATAAATAAATTTAAGTTTGATGATCGTATAGTTTCATTCCCTGCCCTTTTTTTCCTCCCCATTTGGAATTCCATCCAGCACAGTTCCACCCAGCCGTCTCCGTCCTCTTGAAACCTTGCACGCCTGCGGCAGGCTTTCTAACCAGCTGGGGCCTTTGGCCGCTTCCCCTGTATGCTTGTCTTGAGGGCAGTTGCTCCAATCATTTTGTTTTTAAAAATAGTGAATGTCAATAGCTGGTGATGATTGGTGACCAGAATGCAGACATGACGGGAGTCGGGGTGGGGGAATGACACATGAGTGACATGTATAATCACAAGGACGAGCCACAGGTGGTAGAAACGTGATTTTCCACAGAGGCGTATGAAGAAATGACAATAGTCAACTGTAATGTCTAATCCAAAGCGAACTCACTCCTTCTGCTACGACTGGGAGGGGCACAAAAGCAGATACCAAGCACTAGTCCATGTTCCTGAAGAATCTGAGGTCACAAGATATTCTTGTGAAAATTGTTTTCTTGTTTTTTTTTTTCTCACAAGCACTCAGAATTCCCCTCACATGACCCAGTCTTGGACCATGTCCCAATACATACATACATACATACATACATACATACATACATACAAGCAAATAAATATAGTTCATATGCTCTGTTTTTACTAATGAAGTAGATGTTGGCATGCTGCATTTTAAAGGCAAAACTCATAAAGGTTGTTGCTGTTGTTGTTGTTGTTGTTGTTAGAAGAGGCTGTTTGTAAACCTGTAATTTGAATCTTGGTAAACATAGAATATTCTTTCCAAGGCATCCTCACAGTCCTGCTGGGGTCATTAGAACCCTGTTCCTCAGGTTCGTTACATCAGAAAGGCATTTTATGCTTAAAAAGCTAACAAGATGATTCCTGTAAGCAGCCAGAACTGAGACCTCCTGGTATCAAGGAAACTTAAAGGGCATTAATCCCGTTCATCCATCTGGTGTTTCATCGCCTTCCGCATCTGTTTCGTGATGACAGACACGCACTTCTGATACACAGATTGAAACCGCAACTCTGTAATGGTGGCATCCACGTCACACTCGGTCCTCCTCTCAAGCTGCCACTCAAGGTGACCCAATTTGGGGGCTGTTGGGAGAGCACTCTTATATCAAAGCCCAACATAGTGGGACATCCGTAAGTCCTGGGCAAAGCAAAACTGTTGTTTGCCCTACTGCCAACTGACTATGTGTTTGGATGGCACAGAATTGAGATGTGATATGTCCTCTTTTAGAAGGGAAAATTGTGCTGCTTTAGGTAGACTTTCTAAATAGAAAGGTAGGAACACTTACAAACATTAAAACCTTAGCAGTCTGGAGAGAAAAGATGGGCTCAGGAACAAGGCAAAGGAAATAGTGTAACAGAGTCTCAGGGATTTTCTGAAGTTAACAGGACACAGAACAGCACCAAAGTATTCATTGGCTTTTTATATCTGGTAGGTAGATAAACTAAGAAAGATTCTGTAAGGAAGCAAGAGTAAAGAGAAAAGCCGAAAAGTGTGTTTATAATCAACTATAAATCCATAAACTCCTTGAGGATTACTGTTCTTGTTTTGTTGTTGTTGTTGTTGTTTTGTTTTGTTTTTTTAATGAGAGGAGACTTCCAGCAACTCCATGGCAACTTGCTGATGGCCGATCCCTGGTTCCTGTTAGGAACGCAGAAACATCTTGCTCTGCTGCAGGTCCTTTTCTTCCTTGCGACACTCAGCACAGTCTCTTCCTTTGAGATAAAAGTAAAGGTCAGTGAGAGACTAAAAAGGGGAAAGTGTTTTGACTTTTAATGGTTTAGTTTATATGATGGCACTGAGATGATCATGAGAATCCCTTCGGGTAGCATCTTGCTGTCCTAATATAGTCCTGCAGCCTAAGAATAAACCTCCCCCCACACTCTTGCCTCCTACACTGATCACTGAGCAGTCAGTCAGAGTGCTTCATGGTTGATTCATTTCATTCATTGATGGCCAAAATGGCCAGATGTGTTTCCAGCAATCTGACTGTCTTCATAACCAAATCAAATCAACTATGCAGCGATTCAGCCAATGGTTGAGTGTCCAGCTGTCCTAGATGCAGCCAGAGTTGAGATATTAAGCTACGCTTGGAAAAAGTCTAGTTTCATTGAAATCATCATAGCTTTTTCTGCCACTCTGTAATTTATATGCTGCTATAGGAGGAAACATCAATAAATAAAAATGTTAGCAGATTGTGCTCTGACTTCTTACTTGATGAAAATCTCTAGATGGATTTGTAAAATGCAGGGAAATGAGTTAGAATCAGACATTGAACATCAACTCATTGTATCTTTCTGTAGTCCGTTAGTAGACATGACCTGAAAGAAGTAAAAAGAGGTTCCATAGGCATGTATGTTCACATAACACCGGGTAAAACAGGATCAAACAGGAGCTGGGTTAGGGAAGAAAGTGTAGTCTAGAACTTCTAGGCAGAGAGGAGGCCAAGAGATGGTGGCCTGTTTCTACATGATGTAATCTCAGAACTGTCCCGTGAATATTTACGGCGACACCCTCTGCCCTCCTAACTTTGCAGTTACACAAACTCCATCCAAAAATATGAAGACACAGAGTGAGACATCCCTGCTCTTACATGTGTCTATATTTCAGTATATACTACACATAAGAGCGTCTTAAATATAAATTAATTGTGAAAAGTCACTAGTCCATTAAATATTACTTTCAATATAAAATAAAGAATAAAATGTAAAGACCCAGATAAAAAGAAAGTTGGAGAGGAGAGGAGAGGAGAGGAGAGGAGAGGAGAGGAGAGGAGAGGAGAGGAGAGGAGAGGAGAGGAGAGGAGAGATGATATTAAGGGGACTTGGAGGAGATACTTAATGAAGCCAATGGAGAGCTTTCAAAATCCATAACATCTTTCCAAAAGATGAAAAACACTATTACAGTCATCAAATGAAAATTAGCATTCTATAGACAAAGGGAAAAATCAGAAAATAAGTATATATGAAATAAAGATGATTATGCACGATATAGTCATGTAATCATGATCTACATTAGATATATGTACTATATATTAATGTATACCAATATATTATATCTAGACTTAGTTTTACATATATGTGTGTAAGTTTTATATATGTGTGTACATATTCATACATACATTTATATGTATGTATATGTACACACACACACATATATATATGTATATATACACACACACACATACACACACTTATATTTTACTATAGAAACTAAAGTCAAGTAGATTTCCTAGAAAGCAATTTTGCAACGAGCGATGGAGGATGGTTTGGGGTTAAAGTAAAAACTATAAAATAAAATTAATAGATTCATGCATAAGGTTCAGATTTTTTTTTCCCAAAGGAGTTCCAGAAAGAGGGAAAAGCAACTCTGTGGGATTCAGGATAAAAGATTATATAGCACATTTAAAGAGAGAACCACAGGTGTCTCCAGATGTAAAGGGACAAGAAAGTGCCCAGACCACTGGATAAATGAGGTCCTAATGGTGCTTAGTGTGACACTTCAGAGCAGCAAGATTAAAAAGAAGTTTCCAGATCCTTCGGAGAAATCAGAAGTCACACACGACAGGGCAGGGACAGCAATGGTGTGAGCCTTCTCGACAGCAGGCGCTGGACTGCAGCTTAAATCTCCCTAGAGAAATTTCCTCCTTACTTAGAGTGCATTTTACCAAGTGAACTAGCAAATAAGCCTGTGTCAAGTTAAGACATTTTCAGATATATATGGTCTCAGCAAACATGTCTCCCACAGACTTTCTTAGGAAACAACTAGGGGACGTGTTGTATAAACACAAAGATGTAAAGAGAGGACACTGAGGCAGCCAGGAAAGGCATCACCCAATGCTGACCAGCACAGAGAAATCACAAGACAGTGTCAAAAGAAGCTCCTGGTCAACCCTCCCTTAGCCAAACAGACTGATGAGGACTCTTGGCTAGGAAATAGATCTGACAGATGCACCTGCTGGTTTGACATTATTTTAATACAGGTTTTGTAATTCTTTTGGATGGCTTAAAAAAAACATTATAATAAGCCCCAAAGAGTAAAAGATAATATCTACATATCTGAAGTGAATCCTTCTGCTTCTTGACTTTATAGTGCACAGACTACACGGTCATAAGAGTGTAAATAGAATATTCATATAATGCCAAATTGCCTGAGGCATGGGAAAATGAGGGGAGAAAGCTAGTAATGGGGTAAGAATAGTCCATTTTTCTTCATTCTATATACTAATATGTTATTGGATAATGTCTAGATGGCATAATATTTAAAAGGTCAATGTGTATGCTACTTAAATAGAAGACAGCAAGCATGAGCCACAAGTACTGTCCTCTGTGATGGGATTAAATCTTGTGCAGGGTGTGGCCAGGTTGGAGTCATTTATAACAAGCCTTCCTGTGCTCAGGCAAGACTGTGGATGAGCCAAACTGAGAACAGTGAGGGGAGGCAAACTCACTACAGTGTAAGGCTGCTCAATGTAGCAAATGAATACTTTTCCTAATTAAAAACAGGGGAGCAAGGAAGAAAGGAAGAAGGGAGGGGAAGAAAAACTAACAAAGAATGAGAGTGGTTTCCTCTGAGAGCAGGAAGGGTGTGGGAGAGAGGGAAGGGGCCGTTACTGGCACACTGCAGTTATGAGTCTTGCAGTATTGCTGTAGGGCATAGTACGGTGATAAATGTTAAAGTTAATTCTTAAAGTTTAAGAATTAAAAGTTAGGGCTCAGCAGCTGACAGCACTCACTGCTCTCCCAGAGGTCCTGAGTTCAATTCCCAGCAACCACATGGTGGCTCACAACCATCTGTAATGGAATCTGACCCCCTCTTCTGGTGTGTCTGAAGACAGTGACAGTGTGCTTACATAAAAACAAATGAATAAATCTTAAAAAAAGGAATTAAATGTTAGTTGAATTACAAATAAAAGTTATATACACACATACTATATATACACACTACATACATACTCACACCATACACACATATACACATACCACACACACCACACATAAGCACATTAGACTGAGAAAATGGTGTTCTTCTCGTTGTCTTTCAGCTCCTTTGGCTCATGTCTAGTGACAAACTAAGCACCCAGGACCCTCTGCTGCTCTTATTACAGCCCACATTTCCTGTCATCTGTACCAAGTCTCCACATTCTATAGCTGAACTATAGCTGACTAACCGGTGATCTCCTGTGAGACGTATACAATGTCTCCATTTTCCTTGCACATGGTGTCTACTTGTAGTGCAGTTATAGCTCATACTCTTCTCCCCTCCATAATGCTGACACTCAAATACATCACTGGTCATTACTTTTCAGACTCTCTGACCTGTTCCATCCCTTGGATACTGTACTGGCTGGTTTTGTGTCAACTTGACACAGGCTGGAGTTATCACAGAGAAAGGAGTTTCAGTTGGGGAAGTGCCTCCATGAGATCCAGCTGTGGGGCATTTTCTCAATTAGTGATCAAAGTGGGAGGGCCCCTTGTGGGTGGTTCCACCTTTGGGCTGGTGTTCTTGGGTTCTATAAGAGAGCAGGCTGAGCAAGCCAGTGGGAGCAAGCCAGTAAGAAACATCCCTCCATGGCCTCTGCATCAGCTCCTGCTTCCTGACCTGCTTGAGTTCCCAGTTCTGACTTCCTTTAGTGATGAACTACAACATGGAAGTGTAAGCTCAATAAACCCTTTCCTCCCCAACTTGCTTCTTGGTCATGATGTTTGTGCAGGAATAGAAACCCTGACTAAGACAGATACTTTAGCTCACTTGTTCTCAGCCTTCCAAATACAGGGACTTTAATACAGTCCCTTATGTTGTGGTGGCTCCCAACCATTATTTTCCTTGCTACTTCCTAACTGTAATTTTGCTACTGTTATGAATTGTAATATAAATATTATGTGTTTTCTGGTGGCCTTAGATGACCCCCATGGAAAGGTTGTTCAACCCCAACAGGGTCACGATCCACAGGTTGAGAACCACTGAATTTACCGCTCTATCTAGGCTCTGATTCTTCCCTGTGAGGCCTTCCAAGGATGGCCCTGTCTTTGGCACCACTGCCCACACAGTGCTTTGGATCATGGGTGTCTCTTCCTTCTCCTGTCTTTGTAAAGGACCTAGAAGGTCATTAGAACAGGCACCTTTCTGAGCAGATTTTTTTCTCCCTCTTTTGTACTGCCTGGAAGAATACTGATCGAAACCTAGATATTGTCTCAAATACTAATTAAATGAGTAAACTAATCTTTTATTAAATGTGAAATCTGTTCAATCATATGGCCCAGCACTAAACATCTGCATCTTCATAAATAAATATTACCAGTCAGTAAAAAGCTTTTCTTTTGGTTTTAGGGAGGCTCACATGTGTTCTCTCCAAGGAGGGAGCTCATGCAATGAGCCTGCAGGAAAAACTGTTACTGGAGACTTCTGTTTATGTTGCCTTCATGGGGCATGTGGAAAAATTGTCAACTTGAAGGTTCATGGTTTTCGTGATAGTGTAGGAGTTGCAGAAAGCAGAGGGGCTGGAGGACACCTAGGCCTCCAGGCAAAGAAGCCTGCAGACATCGCCTTGGCCTGGATACACAGCAGTGCTGGCTGGGATGGACCAGGAGAGGCAGGAATGCTCATATAAGAAAGAAAATCTACAAACTCTCAAGACTGTGTCAGAGTCTCCTGAAGTTAGAGCTGGTCAGTGGTTCCCAGCCTTTAAGACAGTTTCTCATGTTACGGTAACCCTAATCATAAAATTATTTTCATTGCTACTTCATAGCTAATTTTGCTACTGTGATGAATCAAAATGTAAGTATCTGATATACAATATAGCTAATATGTGACTCCCTCCCTATGTGAGGGTTTTTTGATCCCCAAAAGGTCTGAGAACCACTGGGGTAGAGCCTTGTGAATATGACTCCTCACCGAATACATCTTGTTTAGGTCTCTTCATGTTCAATCAGGTTTTATTCTATGAACCCAAATTTATCTCTAAATAACCACTCAGATGATCATCTAACAAATAAACCTCAAATATCCATTACAAAAAAAACATAATGCCCAGCACTATTTTGATACAAATGAGTCGTGGAAGGCCCCGGAGCCTTCAGAAGGAAGGCAGTAGATCTGTTAACTCCTGCTATGGTGAGGCCTTTAGCACAGATTGCTGCAAGAAAAGATTAGTATGGAGCAGAAAGTCCTCAGCTCCACCCTTCCCATGAGGACTTCCCCACAGCTGTGCCAATAATCTCTTGCAGTCCACCCCCACCCCACCACTGTTTCTCCACAAGCATCCATCCCTTTCTGATATTTTGCTTGTCTGTGATTTTGTCTCTTTAATGGAGAGCGAGATAATAAAGTATTTCCCCCATTTACTGCTTTTCTTTCCATTTTTTTGGAATGACAGGCTGAAGTAATTTGCATGAAGACAGTTTCTTTGTGTAGGCCAGTTTTGGAAGGCCAGACACATCTAAGGAAATTGTCTCTGAGATCATGACATGCCAGAAAAGTATATTTGTTCCTTTTTATTTTCTTTTATTGTTGTGTATACATCTGTGATCTCTTTGTGTGTGTGTGTGTGTGTGTGTATGTGTGTGTATGTGTGTGTGTGTGTGTATTCCTGTCTGTGTATGTGGTCTTATATACATACCACGGCACACAAGTGGGGGTCAAAAGGCAGCCTTGAGTAGCTGGTCCCTCTGCTCACCTTGTTTCGGCCAGGATCACTCATTATTCATTGGTGTATACAGCCTTGCTGGCCCACAGCTTCCTGGGGATTCTCACAGCTCTGCCTCCCATGTCACCACAGAAGCAGTGGGATTATTCCACACATGCACTCCCATGGCCTCCTCCACTCACCTCTTCCATCCCCAGGAGAACACCTTCAACTCCCTCCCTCTGACTCCTGACCAGCCTGGCACCTCCCCATGTTCCTCTTCTTAGCCTGGAAGATACGCCCACCCCAACACCCATGTTGGATACTGTAGTATGCTGGCATTATCATGGGCCTCATTTGCTGAGATGTTGACTTCACCATACAGGATAAGGCCTGTAATCACAGACATGTTACAATAAAGCCACCCTTTCAAGCTTTTCTAGTGGCTACTTCTTGGGTCATTCAGAGCAGCGAGGATGGCCAGCAGAGCTGGTTATCCTAGCAGGGTGCAAGCAACCAGCTGAAACCTCAGGAGAACACTTAGCTTCCTTCCGCATCAGTCTACACTAGCTCTAAGTGGCGATGACCAAGGATAGCCATGTACAAGGCTGTAAATCTGCCGCCCAGTGTGCCGTGGATGTGTTGAATGCCTGTGGTACTCTTAGCAGGCTTTGAAGGCTGCAGACCTGCTCTTGTAAATGACTCAGCCCTCCAAGACAAAGGAACCATTTGAATCAAAGCACACAAACTTATATGCCATATTCGAAAATGTCAGGGTAACAAATAAACCCATTTCTTTCCCCCGTAGTTTCTCAATATGATGTATATACTTCCGCTAGCACCACCTCCTTCCCAGGAACAGCTGTTGGTGGTAAGCGGCCTCTGGTTCCACCTTTTTACTTCCCTCTTCTATTCTGAGGAGAATCTGAGTGGGCGGAAGTGAGCTTGTCAAAGCTGAGGTTAATGCTAGCAGACATTAAAAAATGTAAATAAGCTTTATCTCTGAGATCCAATGGCGGGGTAGGGGGAGCACCCCTCTCAGAAATGTTCCATGTTTGCTCGAAGCAATCAAATTCTTTTATGATAATTTTAGTAAGACTGTAGAATTTGGTTGGCAGCTTGTGTTAGGACTACAACTAGAAGAGGAAAAAAATCCCATGAATTGTCTTGTGACCATCAGAATAATTTTTATTTAAAAAAATAACTTCATTTGTCATGGTCATGATGTAGAGTCAGCTCCAGTCCCTGCCCATATCATACCCAACAGAACACTACTGCCAAGTGGAATCTACAAATAACTTGTTTGCTTGCGTGTCCGACAATGTCACCTGAAACCAGGGCCTTGTTCCTTGAAGGGTTTTGTTTGATGGCTCCTTGACCCTTTTCCAAGAGACCTAATTTGCCCAAGGGAACTTGGCCTTGGAAAGGGGTGTTTGCAACTGCTTAGGAAAATGAGCCCGAAATAGTGACTTATTTGGAACCGTGAACAGAATGGAATGGGAAGGACAGATGAGCCAGTTTGAGCAGGCGGAGAACAACCTGGGCCTTGCGACTCTTATAAAAGGGACTCTAAGCAAAGAACTGTGTGGCGCCTGAATCCAGCAAGATCCCATCTCCGGTCCGCAGACCTTGTCTCTGCACGAAATCCCTTCTCTAACAGCGCCTTGAGACAGCCATGGCACCTTAAGTTGCACTTAAACTCCTAAGATGGTGCGGGTCTCCCGGTTCAGCCCTGCAGACACCACTGCAGAGATGGCTCTTCAAGGTATGTCACCCACTCAGTCATGTTCTGTGGATGGCTGCGAATGCTCATAGGTGGAGACAGGATCCAAATTCAAGTGCTTTTTCTCTGCTGCCAGGAGAGTTGACAAGTGTGGGTGCAGGGCTAGACTCTGCTGCTCTCACTATACTGAGAACAAACGGAGGTGGGGGGTGGGGGGTGGGGAGCGGTGTGTGGTAGTGGGGGGCTCGCTTCACATTGAAAGGAAGGCAGAATGAACCAGAGGACTATTACAAAAATAGTAAACTTCTGCCACTATGTGGCCTTCTGGTACCGTGCCTTTTCTGTTTTCTTCTGCTTTATCTTCCAGTCTTCTGACCCCTCTACCTAAGGAAATTGAGTTCATTTGTTTATTTTCATAGCCTGATGCCTTGTAACTCCGAGATGGCAAAGATGATGAGAGAGGCTCTTAAAATAAATCTTACAGTCCTGAAGTTAGATTAATTTATATTAATTTCTTTCTCTTGTGTTGAATAAGAAACAGATGCATTGACAACTTTTAAACTGGCAGAGTTAAGTTCAGATTGAGGCTTACTTAGATGCAATAGTAATGAGAATCGTACCTTTTAGAAATTTTAAATCCATCTTTGCACAATTAGCAACTTATTAAATGACCTTTCCTTCAACGTCTTCAAGCAATTGCCTGTTCCCACTAATAAGAGAGCATGTTTTACAAGGTACACGTTGATTAATTGACAAATGCTGATAAAATCAAAGCAGTGTTAAAACTCAGTGCACCAACAGCAACATAAATTACATTTGTTCAATAATGTTCCAAGTGGCTATGCATTTATGCTTTACCTTTCAATAAATATCACTGTCTTAATTGAAACATCCATTGTGAAAATTTACCTCTGCGGAGGACTGACAGGATGCACAGCCTGGGACAAACATTCCTATAACTGTACATGGTTTGTAGCTCAATTAAAACCGTTGATTGCTGTGACTGTCTTCAGAATGACACTTTATATTTTGTATGAAGATGACCTAAACACAGTTTCACTTGTACTGTGAAAATCTCATACCCTCAAGTGACTTTCATTTGCCTTTCTTTTATTATTATTACCTTCAACTACCCAAATAAATAAATAAATATTCTAAACAAATTGCCTATGTCCCTCATAAAGAGCATTGCATTACTGACCCGCTGCCAGGAAGCTTCTGGGCTCCACCTCATGGCTTATAGCTGGCTGGCGCTTGTGTATTCTCGAGACATGGGGTTGCTTGCCAAACCCAGACTCCTGCATTCAACAGGAATGGATTGCTTTCTGCAAGGGTCTCGGAACCCTGGGTCAAATCCAGAAGACTAAATAATTCCAGGAGGAGAAAGAAGACAGTAGACCAGAGAGTCGGTCCTAGTGGGTGCTAATTCTCTCCTGTTGTTTTCCTTATGCCTGAGGTAAGACTTTCACACTCTGAGGAAATGTGGCCTTTAGAAATGCCCAGTTTTCCCAGCCGGGTTACTGGAAACACAAGCATCACCAATGGCTGCTCTCGTGATGACTGCTCTCTAAGCCCCACAATCCTAATCGTTCCTCACCCTGCTCTCCTGGGCCACGTCCTCCATTTTGACACTAGTTGGGGCATGGTTGTTACAACTCTAAACAACAAAAAATTAGCAAAACTCTGGAGTAAATCACTTCCTTCAAACAAAATTTCCTTTTCTAGAAACAAAGAATGTTTTAGTAAACATCCTGGCAGTATCTAATGCAAACATTGTTTTCAGTTGTGACCTGAAAATGCTGTGACCAGCCAGAGGTCACACAGTGAATCAGGGACTGACCAGGAACTAGGAGGCTGGTCCAAATCCCTCAAGCTTGTGAAAGTCCTTCAAACCTGCCTCAGGACCACACACATAGGGAAGACAAGCAGCAGGCCCATATCTAACGATTATCATCTTTAATATGAAGGAGAAAGACGTTAAGCCATCAAGTCACCATTAATCCATTCCTCCTATAGTTTCTCTTAGTGTGGATTATATAAGGGAAGTAAATAACCGACCCAATCCAGACATGCCTTACATCTCTCTGCCTTGTGTCCGCAACCCTTTAAGTACGATGAGGAATGAGCTGACTTCATTTTGTGGGCTGTGAATGAGGCAAACTTCTATTCTTCTATGAATTGCTCTTCAGTTCTAATTCGGCTCGGACACTTTGGTTTGGGCTGTGTGCTCCCAATGGCTGGACCACATCCATTTTCAGTAGAGCAGGAGGACCCCAGGGCCACTGTCACCCCTGCCTTTGTCTAGAACTCCAGATGGAATACCTCATCCTTCTTGGTCTCTGACAGGAGAGGTTCAGGATACAGACGTGAGGTCAGCAGCCAGACTTCCTTCCCACACATAAGTTTGGTGGGTAAGGTGCTGAACAAAAAGATGGTCGTTTCCTTCTCTTTCTTCTAGAGATCCAGATACTGATCTCTAGATGCAGCCTTTGAGGTTCCTAGAGCTGATTGCCCCTGTGGACCTCCTCCCTGCCCTTCCCACAGCACATGTGTCTTCTTAAGAAGACTGAGGAAAGATGCAGTTGCATCATGCCCTTCTCGGTAGCCCTCCTTACTCACAGGTCCCCTGTCTGGGCTGACGTCCTCCTCGATTTCTGTTTTGACAGCATGGAGGATCTCTGTCCTTTGATCCTTCACACCAGGTGTCCTAAACATCCTAAGTTCTTTCAGCTGAAGAGGCTGGGCAGAAAGAATTCATCTAGCCAGAGATTTTTGCCCATGGTTAAACAAGGCAAACCTAAACATTTCGAAAGAAGGTAAAACATTTTGTGGGCATGGGCATACCATGTGTGTGTGTGTGTGTGTGTGTGTGTGTGTGTGTGTGTGTGTGTGTGTCTGTGCTCATGTGTGGCACATATGTGTACCTGTGTGCTGAAACTACTTCAATTCTCTACACACTACTTATTTTTTGAGGCAAGGTCTCTCCCTGAACCCAGAGCTTACCAGTTCAGCTACACTAGCTGGCCACAGAGCCCTCAAGGCTCTTCCTGTCTTCTCTCTCCAGTGATTACAGAGATTACAGATTGTGTAGTTTAATCCCATCCGTCCTTTAAGCCTGGCTTCACTTGTCCACTCTGCTGAGCTCCTACCCTTCCTATGCCATACCTCTCTCTTTGTCTTGTGCTTGGAGAGTGACTTATTCAGAGTTCCAGGAGGTAGCATTTATCTCCAGGATATTACACCTGTCCTCCAGCCCAATAGGTCCACAGGGGAAGTGGTCGGTGCCTGGGTCATCTCACACCATCTGCACAGGGCCTAGCAGAGGCTGAAGCTGGGAGTTCTGTACAGACTGCTGGGCTGAACTGAATTGTGTCAGCACCAGTTCTGTTCATTACAAAGGCTCCGAGCTTCCAGAAGGCACGTCAATAAAAGTGTTTTCTGAAAATTCCCGAAGATTTAAAGTTTTATATTCTTATTTTTAATATGAAAATATAATATAAAACTAGGCATATATTTCCAAATATGTATATATAATACATTTGAGCAAGGAAGAATTTATCACAGATTTACTTTGCTTTGTGTGAAAGAGGTAAATGTGTAAATTTGATATCTAGAACCAAGCATGTACCAAAACAGCCACCTTGGTTTCTTCTGTAAGTGACAAAGTTATCAGAAAATTTGCCTTTTGTAGAGAAGAATTTTCTCTAAATGATAAAGGTACTTCTATATTCCAGTCAAAATTTTCTTGACATGTGAAGTATGTTTACAAGGCTGGACAGACATACTCCTAAGAAAATGTTTGCTTTACACAACAGGTATCATCAGCTTACTAAAATTAATAACTCTTCTCACTGTCATGAAATCTGAATGTGTTCTATATTATTTCTGGTATAGTTAATACTAAAATCACTCATATAAACATGTAATGATTTCACCACAAATCTTATTTGAAGGAACCTACATGAGGTACCTTTGACTTGCAAGAACTTAGCACTGCTGAGAATGTTATGGACATTCAAGAACTAAAAAAAGATGTCAGACACAAATCTCAGAGACATACTGTCCAAAAAAGCCAAAAATATTCTATATGGGCAGGAAACTTTATATGACCTTTATTTAAATATATCTGTTTTCCCTTTTACCTAGAGTGACTAAAAGAGGCTTGCAGGGAGACATGGGTTGTGTGGGGGTTGGGATTTTGTTTACAAGGAGCATGCCAGCCCTTGAGCACACCACTTAATCCAGACAGAATGCAAGGTCGCCATTGCCTCTTCTCTCTGGCAATGGTGAGTACGTGACATTCCTTTAGTAATTCATTCATGGAAAGACAGTGTTCCTGACTATGGAATTGTGTCTTTAATGTGCCCTCAGTGTACATCATGTGGTAATCCTAGTACTTTTAGACTAGGCTCTTCAATGTATAAACTATAGTGTGTACCTTTTTCAGTAGACAATCTGGGAAATATTGAGTGTCTTCAAAATTCAAATGCGGCTTTTGAAATGTGTTTTCATTTTCATGGACAGCTGAGACCCGATTTGTGCTAATACCCAGCTAATCTGAGGTCTGGGAAGAGCCTGAGACTTAATCAGACTCTGGCTTCTCAGCTCGCCTTAGCCCCAAGGGCAGAGACTCCGAGGTCCCATTTGGTTCAGTTCTTTCCCTATATTGGCATTTTGATTTCCCCAAAGATCTTGCTCTCACGTCTAAGGATTTGTATCATAAGCATCTCATTTGGACAAATAAACATGCCTCACCCAATTTTAATTAAGAAGTAATGCTGATGTTTATTTATTAGAAATTTATTTTAAACATAAGCATTCCTCCTCCTTTTCTATCTTTTAAAATGCCCTTGCTTGTCCGTCGCATCTCATCTTAAAAAAGAATATATCTAAGGGGAACGCCCCACTTCATTATCCAATGTCATTCTGCTCTTATGCCTGGTCCCTAGGATGTCAATATGTACAGCCTCATTCCATATTGCTGACCAGGAGCAGCAAATTCATAGTCTTGCCCTGGGGCAGGCAGGTGTTGGGACGGGCCTCCAGGTGGAAAAGCTTCATGAGACCAGTTCCATTGCATTAAAAATTAAAACCTGGTCAGAAGCAGGCTGCTCACCCTAGCCTGGAGCGTGGAGCAGTCACCCTGTGGCTGGAGGCCACCTTGCTTCTGTTCTCAACATCTTTTTCCTCTGTGTGCATCTCATGACCAGCATCATGTCAGATTGAACAATGGACGCAATTGTGATAATTCTAACAACAACAACAACAAATCCTGAATAAAATACTGACTTGGGGAAACATAAAACCACTGTAAAAAAAAAAACATGACATACATAAATTAAAGTTGAGTACAACATAATTTCTAGTATGTTCATTGGAGCCTCTAGTTAACAGAGAATTCCTTGGTGATTATAACTACCACAGACAATTTGCAAATGATAGGAACACAAGTTTGCATTATAGACTTTAGTGATTATTTTTTTTGGATGGGATATGGAGTCATTTCTGTTTCGTAAGCCTATAATTTATATGCCCAGTATGAATACATCAAAATTAGCATGACGCCAACAGCTCAGCTCTCAGTCTGGCTTTGTCCTTCCTGACTGAGATAGATTTTAAGAGTACTGGTTGGTTAATTTTGTAAAAAAAAAAAAAAAATACACACACACACACACACAAAAAAAAACATGCCTTTGATTTAGCCAATGCTCTCTGATGATTAAATTAAGAATATGCAATTTTGGGAAAAATATCACTGAGCATGTGTGTAACCTTCTCGGTATGTCTGACCAAAGCACACATCCTACCACTGTGTCTTCCTACAGGTTTCAACATCTGTTTGGAAACATCAGTTGAAGCAGTTTTTTCCCTCTTTAGCAAAATTATACCTCAAACAGAACATAGTATCATGTCATTCCAATAGTTTAAGTTCATATTTAATATCTATATTATTTTATACCCATAATAATCATTTTCACCCAGATGAAATGATACGTAGTGACTTTGATTATAATTAACACTTTTTGAAGGTTTGTCCAGTCTTTTAGCATCACGACAGGACATTGATATTTCTCTCTTTCCATGTAGTTCACACTTGAGAAACATACAGTCTAGTTATAAGAATAAATATTATAAGTAATATGTCATAATGTTTCAAATATATTTACAATTTTGTGTTCGGAAATACTGAGAAAAATTTTCATGAAGAAAAAGATGCATGTGTGAGAATACAAAGAGAATCATGGAACTTAAAAAAAGGATTAAGAGCCCACATGGCGGCTTACAAATTAACAATAATTAAAACAACAACAACAACAAAAGAATAACTTGCTATAGAGAGCCCCAACAGAGTAAGACACACAAGGAAGTGTTCATCAGGTCTAGCCAGGGATTTCAATCAACACTATGTATACAAGGCACAAACCCAGGAATGTCACGTCATACTTGTAGACCCAGGAGGCCCAGAGATACAAAGGCCATTTTACAGAACATCTTACCCAATAGTATACCTGAGTGGTGGTTTAAAAAAAAAAAAAAGGCGCGCCTTTTTCTTTTCTTCTTTTAATTGATTTTTTTGAAGTTCTCCATGGGCTTATTTTGAAGTAACCGATGGTCGTCCTGGCTGTCAAATTCTGATGCCCACCACCAGACTTCAGGAGCTGGTGTTTATGATTCCTTCATCCTTACCTGAGAATCAGAGAGGCCTAATCTTCTGAGGTGGGAACCAGGTCTGATTGTGTGTGGAATGCTGCCTGGGAGGATGCATGCCCACCATAGGTTGAACACCACTGTGTGGCAAACGGCTTGCCAGAGGAGCAGAGCAAGTGACCGCCAACCCACCCACCCTCACCTCAGTACAGATGCACCTGTAGAGTGCTCACGTATGTCTTCTGGATTGAATGAATCCTTTCACAGTTCCAGGCCTTAAATGTGCTGTTTCTACCACAACTCCCCTGAGCCAGAAGCCAGGGAAGAATTTCTGACCACTGCCTTCTTTCGGCCTCACACCGCGGCCATTTGCTCACTGGCTTCCTCTGCCTCAGCCCCAGAAACCTCTCCAGAGCTTCCTCTCTCTCCACCTCTCCTGCTTCAGCCTCATCTGCTTTTGTTTCAAGTAATTTCCACTGAGTGAGAGCCCACCATGGGTTTCTCTCCCCTCAGGGAGCTTACCTTCCACTCTGATACAGAAATTATTGTTTTGAAAGGGTCAGCTCAGGAACTTTGGAAAGGTCATGGAACACTTGCCCTTCCCAGAAGGGAGAAGCTAAATCACATTCCTCAGACCACAGGGAGATCCCTGCGGCTAGGGGAGGCCCAGAGTTATTCTGAGACCACTGACCACCTACCTCATCCCCTAACAACCAATTAGTTTAAAGGTAACACTGTTCTGCCAATCACATGGTGCCTAATGGCGGCTGCCCTGAGGACTGTATAAAGGCCTGTTCGTGCATGGTCGTTCTCTCCCCATGTGCAGGGTGACCCCAGCATGCTGGAGTAAATAAAATTCCTCTTGCTTTTTGCATTGATTCCCATCTCTATGTTGTTGTTCACTCAGAGGGTCTCCAGTAATTTAAGACTCCCCAAGTCTTACAGTTTTAAGTTACAAATTATATCCTGTCGCTCCAGATTTAAAATACTCCCTTAGGCACCATGTTAGCTGAAGAGATGGTGCTTCCTAGCCTGGTCTCTGTGGTCAACATGATAACTCACCATCCCATCACTAATTTGCTTTGTATACTCCAGACAAACAAAAGTGTTCATTTTCTAAATGACACCCTGTACTTTTCACACCCAGTACTTTTGATCTCCATGGTGCCCATGTCTGAAACCTCATTTTATTCTTTCTGAACACCCTGCCCTGCAAATGTTCACTCCTGTGCATCCTTCACCTCTGCAAATCCTTCAAGAAAATCTAAACTTGCCATCACTGGCCAATTAATTGGTCCTCCCTGGATTGTTTCTGTTAACCAGCATTTTAATTGGTTTACATACTCAACCTTCAACCAAGCTAATGGCACCTCCCTTCTCTAGAGGAAGCGCTTGCTGGTACAGAACTTCAAATGGCGCTGCATAGTGTAGGTGTTTCCTCAGTGGGAGCTGGATGCATGGTGGGGACAGAATGAGTGAACAGGACCTGTGATTCCTGGATGGTCCTCCATCCCCTTTAGAGTAATGCTTAACTGAAGTGGTCCATCACTTGATCCCATTCTCCTTCTGATGCGTGGAGCTCACTCTCATAATTGATCATTTTCCACAACAAGTAAGTGGTCCCTCTAAAACTGGCACCAACACTTTGGAATTCTATTAGTCCATGTAGTTCAGCTTATGCTACTGTTCAAATTGAAATCTATATTTTCACTGGGGAGACACTTAAAGTATTTAACCTATGAGTTGCACTGGTGTAGGGGCAGGCAGGCTCAAGCACTTTTTTTTCCTGAGAGTAACTTCTATAAATGAGCCCCTTAGGGCTTTCACTGTACCTCAGGCTGAACTCCATACTTACTCTGTTTACTGTACCTTCCTAATGGAATGGTGATTTCACTGCAGGGGACATTCACAAAAACACAGTGAAACTGACAATATAGTAGTTTCAACCAAAAATGTTGCTGTTTTCCCCTTATTCTCCCTCTTAAAATGTGTGTGTGTGTGTATGCTTGTGCATGTATGCGCGTGTGCACGGGTGTGTGTTCTTCCTCTTAAAGTGTGTGTGTGATACATACATTTGCATATATGCCATGGATGTATGGGTATCCACAGAGGCTGGAAGAAATCATAGCCTCTACAGCTGAAGCTGCATGTAGTTTGAACCTCCTGGTGGGGGTGCTGGGAACCGAACTCTAGTCCTCTGGGAGAGCAGAAAGTGTTCTTAACCAGTGAACCATGTCCCCAGCACTTAAAATATTTTTAAAATGTTATATCTACCCATACTGCCTGCAATGTTCATGTCAGGATTTTAGAGCAACACCCCTACTGGGCTTAGGTGTGTCTCAACTAAGATGTTCCTCTAAGAACTGTGTCCACACATCTATCTGCGACTGCATTTACTACCCTGCTCCCATCATTTCCTTCCACCACGCATGCTTTTGGGGGTCAGAATGCTCCAGAAGAACTCCTGTGAGACAGTGACTTCTGTCTGGACTCACACATTCTCTTGTATTCTGTATATGGTTACTTCGTTCTGTAATTAAATGTTTATTTTCCATCCTCTCCTAAACTTAGTAGAGCTGGTTTGTGTTTCCATCACTCGTGCTACTCTCAAATGCATTTCATTAGGCTGTGCCCCGGGTCTGACTAGGAGCAATGCTGTCTGTCTTCTCTGTCAGTAACTCGAGGTTGCAGAGTACCTTTTCTCCAGGAGCCCTGTCAGTGATGGGTTTTGCAACTAGTCAATACGAAGTCTAGTAATATACTTTCTTTCCTGTCACCAAAGATCATGAACACCCCTACCATTGCTGTCCTGATTTAATGAGAATGCTATAAATCTGTCCCCCGTGACTTTATTTAGAGCTCTCTTAAAATATACCACAATATTTTGTGTATTGTTTTGGTCTCTTGGTTAATGAAATCTGAGATTCCTTTTCATGCTGTAAAGCTTGCTTTATTTTCCTTCTACAGTGATCTCTATGCTGTGAACAGTAAACCCTAGGTTTAGCATTTCATGAGCTGGTAAGAGCATGTTTATGTTGCCAAGACTCCCCTTATCTTTTCTGAGCCATCTTCTTTAAAGAGGTTTATTTCCATTTTCCAGTTGATAAACCACCATTTTTATATAGGAAAACATTGTATTTAGCATGCATGGATTAAAATCCCTTGACATTTTTCTGAAAGCAACATTTTGAAGAGGAAAATAACATTTTAAAGAATAAAAGTACCATTGTCGTTAGATACATACAGAGAAAGCAGTCTCTGAATAAACTTGCTAAAATGTAAATCAGCAGGAAAATCCTCTCCCACCTCCAGTGTGCTCTGCCAGGTCCACACACCCTGGTCCCTGGTCCCTGCCTGGGCTCTGGTCCATGTCCTCTGTCTCTTCCCACTAAGGACATTTGCATCCCTTCAGAATTTGCCAGATTTTCCTGCTCTTGGCATCTTCCTTGTGCCTCACATAAAAATAATGTTGTCCTGCTCTTACGGCCATACACTTCTACAACAGATACTTCTCTTTCATATTAGGTATCTTAAAATCCATGGATGACCATCTGTGTTTTAAGACCCATCATTCTGTGCATGGAAGACAAATATGCAGGATTTAATTTCTTGGGGTTTTTTTTGGAGGGGTGGGGGGTTGTTGTTTGTTTGTTTTTGTTTTTTCTCAAGACAGGGTTTCCCTGTGTAGCTCTGGCTGTCCTGGAACAGTCTGTAGACCAGGCTGGCCTCAAACTTAGAAATCCACTTGCCTCTGCCTCCTAAGTACTGGGATTAAAGGCATGTGCCAGCACTGTGTAGCTAGGACTTAATTTCTTAATGACCACTTTTTAATCTGACAAAAGCCCTCGACGTGCCAATAGCATGAGTTTCTTATGTTTTTCTAAAAAGAATAAAATATGCAGGAAGTCAATTTAGTTTAGTTCCTAATGAATTGGAATATACTTTCAAAGTCCTGGTATTAAAAGGAGCTTAAAGTTGGTTGCGATGGGGGCAGAAAGGACAATCATCACAGGATGTCACCAGAGGACATGGCTTTCCACGGCCTCCTTTCTCACATGTCAGTGGCCTTGTCAGTTGGGCCTGGGAAGCTGGGAGTTGTGTAGATTGTGCTACAGAACAGAAGGAGCCCAGATCGCCAGCCCCTATGGCGCATGTCTCTGTCATTCAGAGCCCTGGTAAGATGGGCTCCCAGCTGTGCCACCAGGGACTCCTGGGTTCTACTCTGCTCCACACTGCAGGCTTTTGGGCAGAACAGCACAGTCGGTTGCAGGCTCCATCACATATTCACATGACCATGAAGGAAAGTGAATGATATTCTCTGGTAAGATAACACCACCCCTACCCACCAGGCAAATCCTTACAGCTAGCCAGGCAGCTACCTGGTAGGGATTATGCCGAGGTTGAGTTGCTTCTTGCCTCTTGATGCTTTGAGAAGCAGCTGAAGAAAGACACAAATACAGAGATCTTCCCAGCCCAGATGACCACGACTCCAAAATGGAACATGTAAGGAACACAGAACAGTGGTTGTCAGGACGCCATTGTTCACTTTCAGTAGGGGATACAAGCTTAATAATTTTACTACGGCTGTATCGTCAAGAAATCTGCTTACTTATTTATTAGTACATGTGTCTATAAAGTACCCATTTTTGTCTCACCGTATAAAATAATACTGGTGCAGTCCTTCTTTTCAACACATATTTCTTTCTGTCACATACTATGTTGAACTACATGAAAGCGCTAATATTTGGCTAGTTTCTAAACCCACAGAAAGAGCAATTTCACATGGCTCAGAGCAAATTTAACTATTAAAAATTAAAATAATGGTTTTCTCTTCCCCTGTTAAGTCCCACACCTTAGGGGATGCTGGAGTTAAGGAGGCAAGAATTGATCATGTAAGGCGCCTCAGAGAAGGTGGGCCTTGATGTGAGCCCGAAAGGAGGGAGGCGTGGAGACGTAGCAGGCACACACGAATGCCAGCAGCCTGAAGAGAAGCTGTAGGGCCACGACAAGCACTCCTGCCCCTTTGATAAAAATTTTTCAACTTTTCTATTAATTTCTGAAAAGCATGTTTCCACAGCCTGTGAGCAGTTTCAAATCTCTCTCATGGCAGCTGAAAAATTAACTCTTGTATCGTTACTAATGCCTTGAGTCGGCGGGCGCTCGTATTTCTATTACAGAATATGTGGTTGTCACAGAGTGGCCATCTTGGCAGTGACTCTGTAGCCTGAGTCAGCAGGCACGCATCCAACTTCATGAAGACAGCTGCCTGGGCTGTCAAGTCCCTATGAAGGTTCTAGTGCCAAGGCTAGCAGTGGATGGGCTGAGACTCCCCCAGTGCCTTCTGGAAGCTGCCCTGGCCATTCCCATGGACATCTTCGTGTCTTTCTGGCCAAATCTTACCTTCCTAAGACTTCAGCCTCCGGCCTTTGTCCTCACCGGTTACTTGTAATGGGTAACCACCCAGCACATTCCTCAGAGTTGACTTAGGAGAGTCTACCAAAGGTCATTTCCCCAGCTTCAGTTTGTATGCCTGCCGTGCCCTAGCAGGCCTGGCTTAGCCCAGCTGGAGGTGTGTTCCAACAGAAAACAGTGCGGCATCTGGCCAGTGGGCCAGGGAACAACGTGAACCACTGCTTTGGAATGAACGAAAGGGGAACACCTGTTTTATTCTGTGTTGAGAAGTGCACTGAGTGCTCGAGGCAGGGAACCGTGCCATCTAAGCTATAATTTAGGAAAGCAGGGGCAGGATTTATTATCTCCTTGTATTTAAAAGGAATGCGTAAATACGGGTATGATTATATTTACTTATTTTCCCTTTGAAAGATCTTATTTTTCTAGACCACTTTTAAGTTCATAGTGATATTGAACAGAAAGTAAGGAAATGTCCCATGTTCTCCTGTATTCACATATGCATTGACACACCCCTCTCGCCATTACTAATACTCCCAGCAAAGTAGTTGTACGTTTCCTACAATTGACAAATCTACATGGTTGCTTCATTCAAACCCCATAACGTGTTTGTTATATGAGATTAATTATCCCTAGTGGCAGAATAAAAGAATCACCTTGAGTTAATGATACCCTTTAAAAAGTCAACAGTAATAGGCACACACACACACACACACAGAGGAAAAAATAAAACAAAACAGCAACAACAGAACAGGTCATAAGTTAATCTCAGGGCTGAGTAGGATAGAGGCTAAATTACAAATCTTTTAAAATGTCAGAATCACCTTATTTCTTCTGGATGCAGCAAGCTGTAACTTCTGGTGATTATATTTCCCTTCATTTTCCTTGAAGATATAGAGAATTATATTTATTTAAGTGAACCGCCCAATATGTTTATATATCTGCATTTCTAAATTTAGTTTTTGTTATTAATATATTATAACCATGTAAGACTAGGAAGGCCAGGTGGTGTGGAGCCTGACTCCTGAAGATGGCTAGCTACTCACAAGTCCCCAAATGAGGGGGTACATCACGCCACAGCAAGGGGTGGGATGCACTGTATTTGTCTCAAGAGAGGAACACTAGGCAAGGACCCTTATTGTGCTTTCCCAGGAAAGAAAACAGGTATAAGATTGGCTGGGCCAAATAATTTAAACAAATTTAGGGGTGAGGAACTATCTACAGTCATAATGACTATTCAGTGAATTTGAGTATATAGGAGAGGCAGGATTTATATATATACTATTATGCACTATTAGGCAATGTTTTGGCTTGTGGCAATTTAGCAGAAAGAAACATTTTTTTAATGATTAAAAATAAGCCTATCCCTGTGGAAGGCTAATTTGTCAAGGGAGTCTCTATGCGATATAAATTCAGATTCTAAGAAATCTATAGCGAAAACTAAGGCTTATAGAAAGAAGCTCACCGGGGTTGCAGTTACAGATAGAGGCCAGTGAAAGGCCAAGAGCAAGGACTTGGGTGGTGTCAGCAGAACTGGGCTAAGGGGAGGGAGAGGGCTGGTATGCAGGGACCTTGGGGACACCAAATGCAGCATCTCGGAGCCAAGATCGTGCCTGGCAGCCTCGCAGGAGATTAACAGTGCCCGTGCTTCCTGAGAGGAAGAGGTCTCAGAGCCTGAGCTCTCAGAGGATACTGACAGCCAGACACTGAGGGGCCTTGGAGACCAGGTAAACATGGTAGGAGGCTGCTTGGATGTGTGACCGTAGTCGGAACTGAAGCCATCTGAACATGAGAGTCAAGCTTCAGCCGAGGAGGGCAAATCAAGCACCCGCTGCTTGTGTTCTTCTGTCTAATGTTCTCAGCTATCAAATTATCTCCTAGTCGTTCGAGACGCCTAGGTTTACAAATGGCAAAGTTTAAGCTCTCTCTTCCCAGAGGTCTACATTTACAAACTATTTTATAGTTTCAAACATATCAGACAAATAAAACCTTCCCCCTGCCACCGGAAAAGACAGCTTCGGGTCATGACTGAAGTCGAATTCTGTACCACCGAATGGGTTAGCATCTACGCAGCATTTAAATAAAATGGAAAACAATTTTAAAAACTACCACACTTCTGGTAAATGTGGAGGGGGGGAAGCTGTAAACAATCAACAATTTGCTTTTATTTTCTATTAAACTGGAGTGGTTTCTGCATTGATACCGTTTACAGAATATAAAGTAAAATCCACCCACAGTCCACTTACTGTAAGAGCACCCACAAAGAAAACCTCATTCCAAATCTAATTGTGGACATTGTTCCTTCATTAAAAATTCATAGGGTTTGTGAATGTGTCCCATAAGTACTGGCATCTCCATTATTCCGCAACTCCTTCCCCCTTCCCTCCCCCTCCAGTTCTGATCAGAATTTCAAAACACTCGTGTCTAGGAAGGTGTTCTCTGAAGAGCAACCAACGAAAAATAAAATAAGGAAAGAAAGACGTAATGGAATATAAAGAAAAGCACTCACCAAGTGAATAGACTGGAATCTCCTCTTGCTTAGACTTATACAAGGGAAATCTACAGGGGCGCCCGTCCGTACCTCTTGCCACTCACTCACTCTCTCACACCACTGTATTTCAGCAGCTCATACGTGTGCTGTTAGCAGCCAGCAGAGAGGCCGCCTTGCCTTGTGGAGAGCCCACAGAAGAGGCTGGAGCAGAGTCTTCTTCAGACTGTTCTTCTTTGCTCCTCTCTCCAGGCTCTCCCTTTCTCCACTCAAACGGCCAGACTTGAGTGTCAGGTCATGGACCATACTGCGCACGGTATTTGTTAGACACAGATGGGGCAGGGAGAGCTTTGCAGCCAGACATTTTGGCAAGGAGGACCAAATGGTGAGCCTCTCTTGTTTATGCTTTATATGTTTCTAGACATTTGCACCAGGAATATTTGTAATGTTGCCCTGTACCCTTAACAATGCTTCTTTCGACGGTAGGCTCCACGGTAGGATGTTAGCATAAAAATAGAACAGCGCTAAAATGTTCCTCTAAGTAGTAATGGCTGCAGTGCAAGACATGATGTGCTCTCTACCTGCACTGCCAGTCCTACAGTCAGCCCACACACAATTATGTATAGCGTGGAAGGCTGTACTCTGCTCATCTTTGAGGAGAATCCTTCTACTTACCTAAGTTGCAGTAAAGCAACGTGCTTGTCATGTGTGCTCGAAGCTAAGTACAAAACATGGACTCTCCATGGCCCTTCCACTTGTACCATAAAGAAGAGCTATAGAACCACAGACTAGGGTATACTATGGAGTCATAAGCTAAAGGAAACAGAAAACACATCATCTAATTCCTGTTCCCAAGGGGCTTACCACCACCTTCCAGGCACCTCATGCTTGCTTTGTCCGTTGGTTGCTCGAAGTGGCCATACAGGATGATTGCCCTAGTCTGGCTAGGTCTGTGAAATCTACCTCACGGAATGGTGCGGTGGTACATTCCCCAGAACACATCCCTGAAGTTAAACCAGTTCCGACTGTACAGGAAAACTGGAGACTATTATAAACTAAGATCATAACCGAGTCTTCTGATGCTGTGAGCGCGTGGATGGAGGATCGTGCTTCTCTGAGCTTCATATATAACCTGACAGTGGTTGTACTATGGCTAATAAATTTCAGAGATCACCTCTTCTCCTCATGTAAACCTTTACATTTGAGCTCAGCAGGGAGCTTACAGACTCAAAACCAATTTCAGCTCAGCACAACTTGGATTGGGAAGACACAGCTCCAACTAGGCCATTATATTTTGCAGGACGCTTTTGCTATTAAGTCACGTATCCTCCGAGTTGCTGCCCTTTCTTTGGGTCCTGATCAACTCGAGTGTATGATGTATCCTAAAGGCCCCTGCTCTGCAAAAGCCATCGTTCTAAGTTCTGGGTGGTGGATTGAGACGTCAAGAGCATAAGGCCATGCTTCCCCTTGTATGATCTTCTGCACCAAAATGATTACGCACCAAATGAGCAGGGCAGACTCCAAACCCCTGCCACACACAGGCTCAGAGAGCCTCATCCATCACCCTGCCAATAGTGAGTCAACACAATGTGGACAGGAAAGCTGTAAATACCAGAACACAGACTTTCTGGAGGGTGGGAGAGGGTGTGTGGCAGTAAAGGCGACTCGGGGAGCCTCCCTTTGTAGGAGTCATATAGCCAAGTGATGATCAAGAGTTACTCTGGGAAGACTGTCTTAGGAAGAGCTGGATTTTAGCTGTCAAATCATCTAACAGTTCTCCAAGTCACGCTTCCTTCTTTCAGCCCCCACAGAAGGAATTGTTTGTTAAACTCCCCTCCAGTGCCTCCTGAGATGAGAATTGTGACCATTAAGTGGAAGTGCTCAGGAAGGGGCCCACATGGCCCCTGTGACAGAAGCCCTCTGACCTGCACATTGTACTCCCAAGCTGATTTGCACACTTCACAGGAGAGGCAGAATGATGTCCCAAGACCAGTTTCTTTCCACCGGGACTGAAGAAGTATCTTCAGTAATAGGTAATGGAAGATCTCTACTTCAAGTTTGCCCCTCGGTAACCAACACAGACTTGTGTTTCCAGAGTCTTTGTCACTGTGTGGTGATCCCTTAGGATGGTAATTATTATAAAAATCTGGCTTTTCTACTGTATTCTGCTTGTGAATCCATAGTACCCTCCCCTCTAATGCCTGTTTCTGTAGGTCTTGTTTATGGTTTATGTTGAAAGGGAAAATAAATTCCAGGCCTTTGCAGCCAGCTGCCAGTGTAATGAGATTGCTTGTGCTGGAGACACTGTATTGAGTACAAGAGAGAGAAAACAGATTGAAAGGGAAAGGTCTGTGATGGTCTGACTTCTCTTCCCAGGCGGTCCCAGATGACCACAGATTTACTCCCCATCTCTCCTTCTCTGTCTCTCCCTATATACATAGATTTTATACATTCTGCACACCAACCTGTCTACCCAGCCTTTCCCCGATGCCCGGACTCTCTTGAATGAAGGTCTGTCATCAGCCCTGCTGTCAGCGGACTGCCCTCATGCAGCACTTGCTGCTCTGAACACTCCGCAGACACGCTGCTGAAGCTGCACAATCATAATTCTTGCTTCACAGCACAACTCTGGCTCTAGAAGGCACTAACTTAGCCACAACTGTTTCAAAACAGCATTTACGGGACCTTTAGCCATCATCAGCCTCGATGAACTCTAGATGACCCTAAAGCCCTTTCCATACTGGACAGAGTGGAAGACTTCCTTAGGTGGCCTAGGAGAAGACCCATAGCTGGTACCAGTACAGACTCTCACGTTCAGAAAGGACAGCCATGATTGACAGAAGCATCCGTACCACATCCCCTTGCTTGACCACATTATGTAGGCTGTTCAGCCTGCATTTTTGAGCCAGCTAAGAGATACCCTCTTGCCGGTCCCTTGTAGACCTAATAACTGGCAGGCCTTACTAACCTTTTTAGTAGCATGGGCTGAGCTAGTCACACAAAAAGGTCTCTAGAAGCAGCCATAGAGTGGTAACAGTAGCCAAATTATCAGAAGTCACTACCCAAAGACCAGCAGTGTAGACAGTCACAGGAGCAGTAGCAGCAAGATGGTGGCTGCAAATGTCCTGAACGTGGCTGGGTCGGAAAATGACAGAAAAAAAAGGCTGAGGAAACAGGAAGAGTTTGAAAGAGTCTTAGCTGAGAAAGTAGAGACCCAGGTGGCAGGGACTGTTCCAGGAAGGAACAGGTCTTAGGGGCCAGCCTTCTCAGGCATCCTAGATCTAAGAACAGTAAAACTTGCTGCTGTTAGGCTATAGCTCCTGCAGTCAAGGCCTGTTTACAAGCAAGTAGTGGCTTCCTGCTGACTGCTGCTACCAAACACTACTGCTTACTACAGCTAAGAGACAGAGATCTCAAAAGCTGCTCCTCTGCATAGAGGCTGAGATATTTAAAGTTCAGAGCAATAACCCTCCATCCCTAGCACCTAGAGCTGTGTCTTTAGCTTCTAAACCCAGGAGCAGTAGGCTCCTAGTCAGTACACAAATAGAGTTATCAAGGGCCTTTGGGTCATCAGCTGTGATAGTTAAACTTGATTGTCATGTTGATGAAATTTAGAATCACCATAAAAACAGACCTCTGGGCACATCTGTGAGGGAGTTTCTAATTATGTTAATTGAGGTGGGAATTTCCACCCTTAATGTAGGCAAAACTGTGAGAGCCACGGGCTGGGATCCTGGACTGCATAAAAAGGAGAGAGTGAGGCCAGCTGCAGCCAACTCTTTCTGAGGAGGAGACAGTGTAGCCAGTTGCCTCAAGCTGCTGCCGCTATGACTTTCCTGCCGTGATGAGGTACCCACTCCACCATAAGCCAGAATAACCCCTGCCTTCTTCGGTTGCTTTTTTCAAAGTATTTTTGTCACAGAAGTAAAAAAAAAAAAGTCACTGATCCACCTGGTCCTGGGGTAGCATCTAATCACCTGCTTAGCTTCTAGGCTGAACAAAAGGTCAGTTCAGCAGGTTAAGCTATGCTCTAACATCAAACAAAGTCTAGTCTAGGATACAGGTCAACCATAGGCTGACATCATACATGCTTGGTTCTTCTGATTTCTGTTGTTTTGTTTTGTTTTCTAAATGGATAAGTATTACTCTGACATCAGGAAACCCGTGCCCCTTTGGGTGTTTCCAGCAGTAACGTCTGCTGATTGGCCCAGACCCTTTCACTTAGGCACATCTGTGGTGGCAGCAGAGGGTTTGAGAGGGCCAAGAAGGGTCATGACAGAGCCAGGCTTCCGGTCCCCATCAGACAGACTATAATATAGCTGTGTCTGCTGCAGATGGTGCCTCGTTGCTGATGGTGGTATTTCCAGGCTCAAACCTTGGCTTCTTTTGAGATACTGCTCAGGACTCCTCCCTCTGGCTTCATGCTGCTTTTCTTGCCTCGTCCCACCCCTGTCTGTGTCCCCCACCGCCTTGTTATTTCCTTTTTTGGAAGGAGGAAGGCATCCTCAAATATTTCCTATACGAGCCCAGCAGGAGGTATAGCGGTAAGTGGTGACTTTTCCAGAAGCTACATATGGGTTTGCTGTTTATTTGTTTCGATAGGAAGGCTCCTAACAGAATCTAGTTTGCCATAGTGCAGGCACCTCCAGTCGGCGAGTGCTTTTGGACCTTTGGACCTGTTCTGTATAACTGCAAACTCTCTGAGGACAGAGTCTATATCTTGTTTGCCATTCTACTGTTGGTATTTACCACGGTGTCCCGCATACCGTAGTCACTTAGTGGAGAACTCTCAAGTGGATGTATCATTAGAGGGTTCAAGTAACCTTCTACCCCAGACTGTTCCATCCTTGGGCCAGTAAAACTCACAGGAACTTAGCCTATATTTTTGGTGGAAGAAACCTGAGTGCAATGATTCTATAGCAACTGAGGAGGAGGCTAGGGACTCAATCCAGGGGTATGTCTTTGTTTCCGATCTAGAGGAAATGATCCAAGTCTTAGTCTTCAGAATTGTCTTTTCTTTTCCTTTCTTTTCTTTTCTTTTCTTTTCTTTCTAACAAGGCTGCAAACATTAGCGTCATAGATGGTTGTGTCTTGTAGAATATTTTCCCCAAGAGATCCAGAATGTATACCATATGCTGATTACTCAAATGGTATCGTATAGTAATGGTCTTCTCAGTGAGCATCTCCTGAGAACGAGGCCAGCTGGAGGGAGGGTGTGGAGGGGGCAGTACTCTTTGAGTGTTGGAACTCGCTTTATTTGAGCTCATCACATGGAGTAGCTTAAAATAAAAATGTCCTCATGAAAGTATCAGCTCCCATCTCCCTTCCGATCGAAGAGGACTGTGTCACTGCATTTTTATGCAAGTGTCACAGCCAGAGAAGGGACAGTGCATCACTAGTGGCTGGGAACTGAAGCTCAGGCCTCGGTGTGGCTGGATGATGACAGTAATCCCTACTGACATGGGGCACCGTGTCAGGAGATGATATTTTTAGCAAATCCAGAAATCATGAGTTTTGTTTCACGCTGTGTCTTAACTGTTTCTGTTTACCTTAATTTTACCTGCTAGTAAAACCCTTTTGCTGTCCAGCCCGCTAAGTTGGTAAGTTGGATAAGTCCAAGCTCCAGTCTCTCTTGTGGGGCATACTAGTGAAATAGTTCTCATAATCAGCGCAGTATTCAGGGGGTGGGAGGGGCTGGCAAGCGTTTGGATTTGACCGACACCACCACTTCCTGCACTGCAGTGTTCAGCCACCACTAGTTATTTTCTCAAGTCATTATTTTGCAATAAACATTATCTCATAATAAACTGTAACATTTAGAATTGCTCAAGAATAAGAATATCAGAGGACTGGAAGAACAGAAGATCTTTTTCATTAAGCCTAGAGAGGGAAAAATGTGATAATGCTAGTGGGAATTCCTTTAGAATATTTGTTTAGGTTGGGTTTAAGCCATCTAGCTGTGAAAATAAACCGTGGTAACAGTAGCAATATACTGTAATTCCCACAAAGCACATTCAGCATAATTTCTTTTTTTTATAAATAATAAAACCATAAATAAATATGATTACGCTAAGCTAACATGAAATTATATTCAGGACCCTGGGCTTGATGTTTTTCTCTCCTATCTGCGTTTTTTCAAACTTAGTGTTGGCCTGCTCCCGGCTCTGCTCTCTCTTCTCCGTCTCTCCTGCATATGTTGAAACAGTTTATAGACACATAACTGGAGGCGGCTGGGGGATGGTATTTGACCTCGCACTGAGTTTGGTGAGTGGAAGAAAGTAGAACTTTATCTCACTGGTTGCCCGTAGGCAGGAGACTGACAGTACCTTCATACCTTGCACAGCCCAGCAGCCTCCCAACCACAGGTCTCACCCCATATCTTACTTACCATGGGTTTGAATGGCATTCACATCTGACAATATAATTTCCCTATAGGAGTTCTGCATGAGATTTTTGATAATTTTGCTTTTGAAATTATTCTAAAAACCAGCTCTGATTTCTCCATAATTGTGCAGACTCAGGAATTCTGCAGAGCGAGAGGGCGTGCTGACATATGATTTCAAATGGTAATGACTTTCGTCTGAATGCTAAATTTGACAAGAATTGTCCTAATACAAAAGTTATAAGTATTTAATGAAATAATTCTTTATTTTAGATAATAGACTTTCCAATGTATGCTAGCATAAAACATTTTTAGGCCTCCAACATTACTGTGGATATCTTATGCATCAAGTACCCAACTGATAATGTAGCCACAGTAAAGAGAATAGTCAGGGGTCCCTTTTTTATAATGTAAGTAGGTAAAGGGTTCTCCTTGAGAAACCTAGTCATCCAAATGCCAGTACTACATAGAAGTTCTGTCTTTGTTTAGATAGTGTTACTCTCTTTCCTTTCTGTTTTCCTATCTTCCTTCCTTCCTTCCTTCCTTCCTTCCTTCCTTCCTTCCTTCCTTCCTTCCTTCCTTCCTTCCTTTCAGTTTTATCAAGACAAGGTTTCTCTGTGTAACCTGGCTCTCCTAGAACTCACTCCATAGGCCAGGCTGACCTTGAACTCAGAGATCCATCTGCCTCTGTCTCCTGAGTGCTGGGACTAAAGGTGTGCATCATCACTGCCCAGCTTCTTTTGCTTTTTTTCTCTTTTATTCCTTGACAGTTGCATGATGTATGCAATGAATTTTTGCCTCCTTCACCCTGTATTACCCTGTCTCTTTCTCTTGCCTCCTGCTGAATCCCTTCTGCCTCCCATGAAGTCTCCCTCCTAACTTCACATCTTTTGTGTGTATATCTCCCACTGTGGTTAGACATACCTCCCTCATAAACATGGGTGGGAGGTATTTATTGAAACATGGGTAACTTAGCAGTGACTATAGCACTGGAGAAAGTCACACCCCTTCTAGCAGCCACCAGGAACTGTCCATTGTTCCCGAGGGAAGGGTGGGGCCTCGGGACAAAATGTTGAATGGCTAGATCTTGTATAGGTCTTATGCATGCAACTGCAGCTACTGTGAGATCAAGAGTCCATTGATCACATCGTGTCCAGAAGACAGTGTTTTGCAGTAGTCCTGCCCAACCTCTGCCTTTTACAATCTTTCTGCCCCCCTTTGGTGTTCCCTGGTGGAGCTAAGTATGGTATAGACATCCCACTTAAGGCCAAACGCCCCATAAATATTTATCTCTGCACTATGAGTTGTAAGTCTTTATAGTGATTGTTGTCTACTCCAAGAAGAAGAAGAGGAGGAGGAGGAGGAGGAGGGAGGAGGAGGAGGAGGAAGAGGAAGAGGAAGAAGAAGAGGAAGAGGAAAAGGAAGAAGAAGAGGAGGAGGAGGAGGAAGAGGAGGAAGAGGAGGAGGAGGAAGAATAGGATCAGGAGGAGGAAGAGGAGGAAGAAGAAGAGGAGGAAGAGGAGGAGGAAGAGGAAGAATAGGATCAGGAGGAGAAATAGGAAGAAGAAGAGGAGGAGGAGGAAGAGGAGGAAGAGGAAGAATAGGATCAGGAGGAGGAAGAGGAAGAAGAAGAAGAAGAGGAGGAGGAGGAGAAGGAAGAAGAAGAAGAGGAGGAGGAAGAAGAGAAGGAGGAGGAGGAAGAGGAGGAGGAGGAGGAGGAGGAGGAGGAAGAAGAAGAAGAAGAAGAAGAAGAAGAAGAAGAAGAAGAAGAAGAAGAAGAAGAAGAAGAAGAAATAATAATTCTCTGACAAGGACTAAGAGGCACACTAATTGATAGGTACCGAGATTTAAAAGGCAGTTTGTTATTATGCCCAGTTAGCAAACTAATACTAGTAAGCTCTTTCCTGGGGCTTATGACCTTCCTAGCTATGGATTGTTGCATAGGTTTTATAGTACTAGGCATGACTTTGCCCTAAGGAGTTGGTCTCTAATTCACTCAGAAAACAATTGATTGTCCCCAATCAATTGCACCAATGGGCCTATCTTCCCAGGCTGCTTGTTGTTATAGCTGGCAGAGTTCACAGCCCTAAGACTGTAATGGATCTTTCTCCCCCAGGCAGTCTGCACAGCCCCTTCCAGCACTGTAAAAGCTAGCCAGCAGGGAGACCATGTCCAGGTCAGGTTTCAGCTTCATTCTGAAACCTATAGATTCTCCATGTCCTGTAACCAACTTCTGTGGAACCTGCAACAGAGTCTTACTATCAAGTTCTGTTGAACAACCAAAAGCAGTAGCTATAGCCTCTGTTGTCTCGGGGACCTTGGGGATCACACTGAGAAATTTGTAGGAAGGTATTCCATAGTTGATACTGGGATTTTTGTTTCATAATGTATGCTCTGGAAGGAGCATTATCCCCCTGTGTAAAGTACATCCATGAAGCCCCTTTCAAAGCTACACTTTTACTAAGCACCCTTAATATTAGCTATCCTTGCCCCCATCCCTTTCTTTGCTCTACCTTCCCAATCCTCTCGCCACTCAAACCTCCCTCCCCAGTTCCTTGACAGTGATTAAGGGAACTGTCTGTCTGGTTTCATCAGAGGCAAATGGCTCCTCTTCTAGATTCAGAGGAAGAGTCTTACTTGAGAAGATCAGGGCAAAGGGCCCTTCATCTACTGTCTTTATGGAATCCTAGGCAAGATAGAAAGGGCAGCCCTGTCCGAACTTTAGCAGCAGAGTGGGACAGTGACCTTCAGCCCTGCCTCAATGCCAGAGCTGCCCCTCAGTATGTGCCAAGGATGCCCTTGCACTTCTGATTCTGCTGCCTCCTGATCTTAGATGGTAGGGACACAGGCTTCATGGTGCTAGGGATCAGGATTGAACCTATACATTCAATAGGTTTGTACACTCTGGGCAAGCATGCTGCCCACAGAGCTCCATCCAGCTCCAGCTCCAGCTCCAGGGCTTAAGCCACTCCAGCCTTCTTCTCCCCCAAGACTTCTCCATGGAGTCCTGTTTAACATAACCACCACCATGACCAGAGGCGTAACCCATTTAATCCATTTGCTTTCTGCCAAACTAGAACCTTCTAGCAAATGCCCACCTACATTTGCAACAGGCTTGGTGTCCTGTTCATTTCCCTGAGAATGCTGGGAAGCATTCTGTATAGCCTACCATGAAGTAAGGACACTGATTGGGGCCTGCGAAGGTCACGGTCCTTACCCACTTGTTACTCACCAGAACAAGGGCCATATGTGGCCATTTGAAGAACAGAAAGCTAGCGATTTAGAGGAAGAGAAAGCTAGACTTCTGGCCTGGGGCAGTGCATTGGAAAGGTGTGAGCAGCTGTGTCTATAAGTTCCCGGGGCATCTTGGCTGCGGGGCTAATGCTTTATTCATTGGGCTGCAATGGCATCATTAAGAACCCATTAGCTTAAAGAGTAACTAACTTGTTCTCTGTGACTCTACTAAAGGAAATGTTAAGCAGGATGAGCCACTGGTTCAGGCTGGTCAGGGTCTGATCTGGATTTTATTGCAGGTAGATTTCCATAGACTAAAGGCTATGCCCAAGGCTTTTTGGAAATAGATAACTCATTTACCAGGGTTTGCAGCTATTTAATAGCCAGGTATTTACCCAGGACAATTAAAATGTTTCACTTGATGTCTTAATTAGTTTTCCACCCATGGGTCGGGTATAAAATGAACACATAATGAAAACACTAAGCCACCCACAGCAAATGTAGGATCTACTTTTTTTAAAAGAAGTTATTAATGTTTGCCGAAAATGTTTTCTGTGTATCAGTGTGACCAAGAAGTATGTAACAGATACTATCTTTTCATAGTATATATGTATAAAATTATTGTTTAATGTGCTTGCCTATGTGTTCTGTATGATGAATGCATGTCTCTTGATAGCTTTATCCTCAAAGCCTAGAAACCACCTGAAATCTTGCTCAGGAGTCTTTCCCTGGTCTCTCTTGCTCGATTCCAACAGTCCGTGGCTTTGTTGTTGCAGGTAAAGCTTGCATTTACCAATAGCTTTATGTTTGGTTGGCTCCATGGAGTCCCCCCCCCCATGTGAATGTAAAAAGAAAAGAATGAGAATTCAGAAAGGGTTTAGCCCTGGTGGGGAGTTCGCTCTGTCCTTGTTGATGTTCATAAATGTATCTATGACTTGTTAGATGGCAGTGGGAAGCCAATAACCTTCTTCCAGGGATAGACGGCTCATTTGTTTCCTAAGGCTGCATGTGAAGCTGGCCTGAAGTCAGATTTAGATCTCTTCCCCAGGTGAGGGGATGGGTAGAGGGGGATAATCCCAGAACTGTCTGAAATGGTAGACAGTTACTCATCTCCGGCTATGAATGGAAGTGCCTGTCAAGAACATTTTGGAGACTTCTGTACTGGGAGAAACTGGAACTGATGAATTTCAAGTACCATATAATTCTGCACACCTCAGTGCTCTGTGAACCGAGGTTTGTTCATCAGGAATCCCAGGAGCTCTGAGGTAATGAGGGCTCATCAATTCAGGCTTAGGTTTCTGGGTAATGGTGCTTCTTTTAATAACTCACTCACCGTCAGGGTAGAGCAATGGTAATTGTTTTAATATCGATATATTTAGAAGATAGAAAGCAACTCAAGAGAACAGATAGTGTGTGAAGGTGGCTGACTGACACCTGTCCATGAGCGGACTGGTTGAGCTGTTGTATTTTCCACAAACAGTCTTCACATATAACGTTGCCCTTTCTTGGAAACCTGAAGTAGTCTCCATGTGGAAGGTCATGGATTTTAAAAACTGTCTCCAGAGACTTAAAAGTTACAAATGGTCAAAAGAGCATACAGGCCCTCTCTCCTTTATGTTTTTAATGGAAAGAGCAGAGCTTTTTTCCCCTGAAGGTCTCAAGATTGCTCTCTGAGTATTTGTTCAATCTAGAAGCATGAATGCAGGCTTTTTGAAAAGCAGAGGCTTCCTGAGAAAAATATTTGTGCCTGTCATTTCTCTCCACACAAATATACAGAGAGAGAGGGGGAGGGAGGAAGGGAGGAAGAAGAGAAATGGAGGAAGAAGAGAAATGGAGGGAGGGAGGGAGGGAGGGAGGGAGGGAGGGAGGGAGAGAGGGAGGGAAACAGAGACAGAGACCGGCTGGGGGAAGAGAGAATGTGTGTGGCGTTGAACAGTATCTTTCCTGCATCAAAAGTAACTGAATGTGCTCTTCTACCCATGCTTGCTCACTTACGTGGGCCCGTCTCTGCTGGTCATGTTATTAGGCTGTGTAATTTCAGAGGAGCCCTGCCCCCTTGCCTGCTCATCTCTGTATGCCCTTACCCTGAAGACAAGGCAACATGGCGAGGGTGAGGTAATGCCTCACCCATTGTGTGGTCATTACTTCCCTAAGATAAAAGGAAGATGATTTGCCTCTTAAAATTGGCTGCTTGACAAAGTAGAAAAATGGAGAATATAATAATCACAGTCCCCATAATGGAATTTAGTGTTTGAGAACTGGCCAGATCTGCTTTTCATCTTCTGTGGTCCATGCCAAATTGAAACTCTCCTTTCTTCCAATGATTTCACCTCCTTTCTACCATACATTTATGCCTCTGTCATGTTAATGTACTGCTGAGTGGGCCTGGAGATGCAGTTATTTATAGATCTGAGCTCATTCAAATAGCAGCTGAAAGAAACCTCACAAAGGGAATGTGCTGTGGTACCTGCCCTTGACCCTGCTCTGGTCGCCAAGGTCATGTGAGACCTGAAATCTCCATTGATGACTTTTTGAGGGCACCAAAACTTGCTTTCGAACTGATTTTTTTTTTTTACACTAGTCCATCTGCATTCTAGTTTTCAGGAGACATCCTCCCTAATGTGTCCTTAGCTTTCGCAGCCCCAGCTTTGGGGTCGAACCCTCTCACTGAGCTCTTTGGTGTTTGCCGTCCCCTCTTTCTCTACTTTCTCTTTCCTTTCCTCTTCTCATGCACATACATATCTTAAAGTTTATAGATATATAGTATTTATGTGAAGGGAGGTGATTGGGGACAGCCCTCCATGTTTTATGTCCTTGCTGGTCATTGACAAGTTCATTTCGTCATCCTAAGTCTAGTGTCACCTACTACTAGCAGGGAAGGGGAGAGGTAGCTATGCACAGACTTAGATCCTTCCTCAGGGAAGGGGTCAGGTAGGGGGGGAGCTAAGAAGCCTGTGAAGTGAGAAGTCCCAGGAATACACAGAATGGGAGCAGAGAAGAACCATTGTGTAACCCCTTCGTCTCTTCCCCTTAAAGAGAAAACTGAAGGGAATAAAATACACAGAATAGATATGGCACCTCTTCCCAGGTACACTGTGATGGGAATATCTAACCTGGCCGATTTGAAAGTCTGCAGTGGTCCTATAACTGTACAAGTAAAAGGGGGAGATTAAAGAAGGGTGTTTGAGTTTGTGACCTCGATAGGAGCTGTTACCCTATCAAATGCCCTCCTGGATTCATCTCTGTTCAGCAATGACCTCTGCCTCCTCCCTTTTCCTAAGAACGATCCTCCTGGCTTTGTTTAATAGAGTATTACTTCTCGAGGCAGAGCAGGGGAGCTGGAGAGCTGACTCAGCAGTTAAGAGACCATGTCGCTCTTGGGCAAGTCCCTGGTTTGTTTCCCAGTACCTGTGTGGTAGCCCACAACCAACCATCCATAGCGCCAGTTGCAGAGGCTCTGCTGCTGCCCTTTCGCTCTTCCTGCACCAGACACGCACATGGTAAATGTACATGTGTATGCAGGCAAACACTCGGGCACGTGAAACAAGTCAATGTAAAAAGTTTCAAGAATATTACTGCTTAACAAATCTTCCCATTAATTTGTTCTTTCTCAAACTCTCTACTAAAACCTTAGTTTTATTCTTTACCATGAATTAGCAGATAGTGATCATTAATAAGCAGTCAGAATCCCATATATTTACCAGACTTAAGAACTTTATATTTTTTTTTCATCTAGGATCTTAGGGTATCTCTATTGTCATCCGTCTCCTCATTACCACCTTTAAGCTTCTCAAAGTGTTCCCAATACACAAAAGAATCAAGAAGCAATATAGAGTTAGCAGATATTTCTGCATGTATTGCGCTTGCTACCTTCAGAGCAGGCAAACACGATGAATCTTCTTCATCCTCCTGGACTGAGAGTTAACTAGAGAGTGGTTCTAAAGCAGAGCGCCGTGGACAGAGGGAGAGTCCACATCTCCTGTCTTCTCCTGCTAGGATACCAATGGCATCTTACTTCAAGGTCATTGTATTCTTGCCTGTGAACCACCTGATAGTCTGTGGCCCGGTACAGTGACTTATCCCTAAATCTGTCCCACTCTGATGTCAACCACCACTGATCCCTTCCTTATTCCTTCCTTATTCCTCTAAAGGTGTCAGCTTTTGTGTGTTCTTATCATGGTTTTGGTTGTTGCTGTTTGTCATGTTTTTGAGTGTTTACATGTGTAAATGTGTTTTTTTCCTTCTTCCCTCCCTCTCTCCCTCTTTTCCGTCCTTTCTTGTTATACGTATGGGTGTCTTGTGTATGTATGGGTGTCTTCATTTATGTATCTCTGTGCACCGTATGCATACAGTGCCCATAGAGACCAGAAAGGGCATCACAGTTCCTGGGACTGGAATTACAGATGGTTGTGAGATACCATGTGGGTGTTGAGAATCAAACCTGGATCCTCTTGAAGAGGGTCAGCCGGTGCTGAGCCATCTCTACACCCTCTCCACCACTTACCCCCCCCACCCCCCACCCCCGCCCCTTTAAGCCATGTTTTGAAGAGCAGTTTCATTCTGTCCCCAGATTTTCAAACTCCTCTCATCTCCTGAGCAGTAAAACACTCAGTAGTAAAGGTAAATTGCTCTCCTAGGAAACTAAGGGAGAAATGTTCTGTAGAGCTTGTCTTTGTGGTCTGTGTTTGTGAAAAGAAAACAGAATTTTGCAAAAAACAAATGTAAAACACACAGCTTTCCACTGTTCTTCAATGGGAGGCAGCTCTGGGGTTCCCTGCTTCACCACTAGAAGAAGAAAAGCTCCTCCCTTGTTATCATAGAAAGTTGTTTTAAAAGTATCAACATATAAGTAGCATATGTCTTGTTTAATACCCCACCATTTTAATCTATGAACTGTGTCTATAACCTGAAGATGGTGTCCTCCTGCTGAACACCAATATTAGATATATTCTAGGTGATAGGAAAAACTGATGTGGAGATGAAAATGCTGGTTTTTACCACATACATAAACAATAACTAATAAAGAGCATCTAACAAATAAGGCTTTGGCAATCATGTGATGTACGTTTGTTTGATCTCATTTCTTTTAAAGGCATTAATAAAATGGATTCTCAGATTGTATTGATTTTTCTATTAAAGTAGATATGGGCCTAAGGAAGTAGATCAAACAGATCTATATTTTGATCTAATATTTTCAAAACCTAACTGATTTTTGCCCCATCTAACAGGAAACTTTTTTTGTGGACAAGCACAGGTGAATTTTCTCCTTTATAATATTTGGTCTTGATCCATATAGAGTTCGAAAGGTCTACCAAGTGGGGGTGACCTGTGCTTCTCTCAAACTCGAGTACTTTTGCAGCCTTGATGAGAATAAAAATATTTTTGCTTGCTTGATATAACCGAACGAAATACTGAACGAAAATATACCTTGTTAAAGATTTGGGAAATTAGGTGTAAGATTTTGGCCTGCGATGTATTTCACTAAAGAACAGGTTGGAGGTCCATTAAGCCTGGGCAGAGTTTCCCTGATACCCTTGACATTCTGTACCTCTGATTGCTTTGTAATAATAATCTCTCAGTGAAACCTGTAAGCAGAAACCACCAATTTCATAATTTGTCAGGAAGCTCTTAAAAGCTTTTGTATTTGCATAGAAAGAAAAAAGCTGGAGAGGGAGAAAAATACATCTTTTATATGATGTTATTTTACAGGGGAATTGTGGGAAACGAAATAGTCTGCTACAATTTAGGTATAGTACAGAAAACTGGGGCAACACTTACTTTTAGAAATATCAAGTGTTATTCACTGTTTTATAATTAATTACATAATTATACACCAGAACACAAAGATCCCTGGATACCTTAATAGAAACACTGCACTTCCAAATAAAATAACAATAATTATCACCTACTGTATTCAGAGTACTTTATTAGCTGTAAATCTTAACTCCCCATATCTGTGCGTAAATAAACATCATTAAGAATATTAATCTTTCCTATAGTTTAGAAATAAGAAAACCAAGCCAAAGAAGTTAATTTGAATGATCAATTAAGCATCCTGGTTTGAATGATTTGGAGAGGCCAGAGTCACCAAAAACAATAGGTGGTTAACAAAGAACAAAAGTCACTCCTCCTCCCATTTATAAGTTACCAGACAGTAATGAACACTTCCAGTATTCCTTTCTCTTCAAACCATGTGACTAAATCAGTTTAAAATGTAAAAGGAGTATCCTGGCGGGCCTCATAATTTGAAATACCTGGTAGGGATGAACTTACTTCAGGACACCATTCTAGGTACCTGATAGCTACATGAAGCTGTAGGCAATCAAAACCATTGGGTTGCGATTACTGGAGAGCTATAATGAGCCGAAAGTCACAGAGTTCAAGATACGGATAAGTGAAAGTTTACAAGCCACATCCTGCTAATATAGCAATCTTTTTGAGATAGTAGCAGTTTGTTAAGGTGGCCGTGTAAGATGCAGATCACGGCTGTGGGGCCCCCAGGGCCTTCGGCGCACCTCTGCAGAGCCATAAGCACCACAGTGAATATTACCACTAAACCGGACAGTGTGGAGCCAAGACAAGCTAATGGCGTCCCTGCAACGCTGTAGGAAAAAGTCAAGGTTGAGCGTCATCACTACCCGTGGCACTAGCCATGAAGCCGATAGAGTAAGGAGATACTCTATGATAGAGTGTTTCAGAACTGCAAGCTCATTAGAGGAGAGAAAAACGTGTGATTGATGTCCATTTGTAGACATCTGAGCCGGATGGGAGCCAACCACACTTCGTTTAGGGAGCCAAGTAAGACAGAGCGTGACCTTGTGAAGATCCAAGGCTGCTCTCCACTGCAGGGCCATTGGGGAGGAGAATGAGACAGGCTTATCTGGCCCTGCCTCGGGGGCCTGAAAAGGTTGGGGCCCAGAGAAAAGCACTCTGCGGCTTCACCGTAGTGCCAACAAGCAGGCGGCTGCAGGGCACACACTCGGGCTTGCTATAGGATTTGCTGAACTTGGTTTATCTGAAAGGGTCTGCCCTGTCGTATTCATTGCCCACGGTAACTGGTGAACAAAGCACACAGGAGCACATTCCACATTCATTAGGAAGCAGCGTTTAAAAGAAAGGTTTGACGTATATGTTCTGAATACAGTTTGCACCCCAAATTGTAATCATCCACTGCTAGGTGATAGGTAATTGGGAGAAAAATTCCCCAGCTTCTCACTGGGCCACTTAATGATGGCTAGAGGTTAGTCGAACCACCGAAACCGTGTGTTCCTTGTATGCCGATCCATGAGATGCTGAGACCAGAGCTTGCATTTGAATTGAACTGGCAAGAAGCTGTCTGGCATCATTAAAAAGTAGAGCGGCCCTTAGAGTCAAAGAAGTTGAAATATTCAAGCTTCACACTCTACTAAAAACACTACAACATTTACTTCTAAAAGTATGAGCACAAAGTGACTGGGTGGGGCAGTACATTTATATGTAAACAAACTTCAAATGCCATCTCAGAAAGAGATGGATGGGTCAAATGGTCATCAGGCTGCTCATCTGGGTTTGCAACTGGCAGACAAGCACTTAGACTGTGAATCTGTGCGTGGTTAGCCTTTGCATTTGTAAGGTGGGGGGAAAAGGAATAGAATTTAACAATTACTGTCACGGAGAGACCTCTTGTAACTTTGCTATACGTTGTATTCTCATTTATATTTACTACAAAACACTTTGAGTGTAATAAAATACTTATCTCTCTATAAATGTAGACATATGAACATATCATGCATATATATGCATACACATATATGTGTGCATGTGTGTGCATTTGTGTGTGTGTATGTGTGTGTGTGTGTGTGTGTGTGTGTGTGTGCACAAGCACGTGCCTGTGTGTGCCATGTAATGCTCAGGAAAATTTGGACCAAATAAATTTGGGTGAGTCAAATTCATCATCTTACAGAACTGAAAAACAAATACTTTGCTCCTGCAGCGCTGTAGATTTCTTCCTGGACAGGCCCTGCCATTCTTTTCGGCTTGCCTTCTCTAACGATTTAACAGCCTTACAGAAAAAGGGTGCCTGCTTTTTTGCATTCTCCCTCCCCAGTTTTTTTGTCCTCTTTGAATACATTTCACAGACGGCCGTCTTCCAAAATAACAACATCAATTAATTTTTTTTAACTTGAAAAGAAATCGCGTTCACCCTCGCCTGCCCTGGCTATTGGTGTGCAGTGTGTGGACGAGGCTGTGCTGGCCCTGATAAGGCCCAGAGGCAAAGAGCCTGCGGTAGGAGACCAAGCCCTAACACACTCAGACACTGCTGTTTCCTGAGGCAGCCCAGGGCCAGGTGAGGCCATACATCTTCTGACCAAAGAGAGACCATGCCATACCACTGCAGGTCAGGACGGAAGCACCTCCAGGTTTATACCCAGTCCCTGGAAGTGGATCTTTGTGGTTTGTTTGGTGTTTAAATAGACAGCTGTCTTCTCCTTCAAGAAGTAGGCTCCCTTCTGTCTGACCTCCCTCACCGCAGTCTTCTCCTCTTTTGCAGAGTCCGATGATCTCCGAAGGGACCCTCCACTCAGCTGTCAGAGCACCCCGGTGCCCCAGGGTGCATGCGGCTCAATGGTAGATGCAGCTGGCTTTAAAAGCACTGCCCAGTGTCCTCAGGAGCTCCGTCAGATGATGGCTGCAGGTAAGCATCGGTGGCCAGTGGAAGACACAAACAAGATTTCTCACATTTACACCAGAAAAGCTTGCTCAGCAATAACAAGCCACACTGAATCAGGGGCCAGAGACTGGGGAAAGGAGGGGACTACAAAACTCAAGGGGGAAAAGATATAAAATCCAATTTAAAACAATTCTCTGGTTTTCTTTTTTTCTGTTTAATTTCTGCCATTTGTTTTCTAATTTTATCTACCGATTTTATTAGCCAGTATTTATAAGACTTATTCTAAAAAAAGAGTCCCTGAATTTGAAAAAAAGAGGGGAGGGAGTTTATGAGAGGGGCTAGAAGGAAGAAAGGGAAGGGGGTAAATTAAAAAAAAAAATATAGTCTTAAAAAACAATAGAAATAATAAAATAATAGAAATAATAAAAAAGGAATATGCTTAAAAAGTCATTTTGAATAGATATATACATTGCCTTTAAGTATGGTTCTGAACCTTCCTAATGCTGCCGCCCTTTAATACAGTTCCTCCCCTTGCGGTGACCCCCAACCATAAAATTACTTTTGCTGCTGCTTTATAAGTCTAATTTTGCTACTGTTATGAATTGTAATGTAAATATCTGTGTTCTTTGATGTTCTTAGGCGACCGACCCCTATGTGAGGGTCATTCAGCCCCCAAAGGGGCCACGACCCACAGTTTGAGAACTGTTGCCTCAGAGGGCCCTGCTTCAGGGAACACCTCACCTGTTTGGCTAAGACGTGTTCTATTCCTTGACAACTGTCATGCCCAGCATAATCCTCAGAAACAGACACAGTAACCATCTTGTTCCACTAGGCAGTTAGCTTGCCAGCACTTAGTTCTAGGCCCCGTCTAGAACAAGCATTACCTCACAGGGAGGAGGAAAGTGACTCTTCACTTTTTTCCAAAGGTGTCTCTTTAATGGCACGCTGCAAACAATATAGAGTCCATGCCACTAAGTTTCTTTCTAGAAAGTTCCTAGGAAGCAGTTCTTCATGCTTCCGTCTCTATGCTTCTGCCCAGATGTGTTTACATCTGGAGAAATTATTGGTGTAGTCTAGATTACAGTGATTTAAAAAAAAATGTCTTAGCAATGTGCTAAAATGAAGCCTCGTGTCTTTAGGAACATGATTTCCTTTAAAGGGAGGAACGTTGCCTGCCAACACTAAGCTGGGTTTGTTTCTCCTGCAGCAGCTGATGGTTTGGGGAGCATAGCCCTAGATACCACCCAGCTCAACATGTCCGTCACCGATCCCACTGCCTGGGCCACAGCTATGAATAACTTGGGCATGGTTCCCGTGGGGTTGCCTGGACAGCCGCTCGTGTCTGGTAAGCTCTCTCCCGGTCTCAAAGATGATTTGCAAAACTGCCAAACACTGTGGGTGACAGGTGTTCTGTGGTAATCTCTACACCAGTGTTGGATGTGGCCTTTGGTTGTTTTTGACCTGGCCGAGTCTGGCTGGCTGCATTAGAGATTGTTTTCTCCTGCACTCTGCTTCTGGCAGACTCAGCAGCCCTGACCCTCATGGCTCTTGACACACAGCCCATCCTTTCTCCAGCTTCAGCAGCTGCACTTTCAAACTGGTAGGTGGGATGGCTGATACCTGCTTTCCAGTTTGTGAAACTTGGCCTTGTACAGCGCCCTATTCCATCGCCATGGCCTTTGTGATAGCTCTGAAGTGGCTCCCACGTTTGGCTGCTGCTTTTGCGCATGCTCCCACGTTTCAAACCTGGAAGCTGAAGATGAGTGTTGAAGGTCACTCTTCCAGCCCTGAAGTGACATGTGTAGAAACTCATTTCAACCGACACTACATCCAGACTCCACTGCCTGTCACACTTTGAAGCAGTATTTCAGAACAGCCGACAGATGGCATATTTAGAAACATCATGAAGTCAAAGGTCATTGACAGGTTTTACTTCTTAATTCTACATGTATTTATTGGGGGTCTTAGGTGGGTTTTGTAAAATAGGCTTTGAAAAATAAAATTTTATATATACATGTATGCACATTTGTAAGTATCAGCAAAAAACATGTCTTGACAAATTGAAGTAGACAGACATGACTGGTGATGGGGCAAGGCAGATGCGCAGATCGGGGTACAGTGGTGGGTGGTAAGGTGTAATGTGTCAGTTTGCTGACCCGTCCCTGGGTGTCTGAAGGAACCAGCGATAGATGAGAGCAGCGTCTGTAGAGACAGACTCCCGTCTGAGTCTGGAGGAACTTGAACACTCACGGAGGCTCTACTGGGTACACAGGCCTCGACAGTCAGCAGATGGGCCCGTCCCCATCCTCTTGGGATGAGCACTGGAAGCTATACTGCAGGGTGTGTCTAAAAGCACAATAACCGTCTTTGTCCACCAAGTCCACACACGCTGGATGGTATGTACCAAAGAGGAACTGAGTGTCACTGGAACGTTGAATTCTGTCCACAATGAGAAGTTCCATCTGTCCTTCATTCTTTTCTTTCTTCCTCTGTCGCACTGTTCCTTAATCTCTCTCTTCCTCCTTCATCCACGCCTCCAGCTCTCCTTCCCTTTTGTTTTGTCAACAATGTTCATTAAAAACTAAATTAGCTATATTAAGTTATATGTAGCATATATATGTATATATACATATATGTGTGTATAAATATTTATTTACATATACACAGTTTCTTTTTTACATGTTTAAAAGTCATTTTGTGTGTATCAGTGCTTTGCCTGCATATAATTCTGTATACTGCATGTATGCCCAAGGCCCATGGAGGCCGGAAGAAGGAGTTGGGTCCCCTGGAACTGGAGTCACAAACAGTTATGAACCAATGTGTGAGCTCTGAGAATAGACTCCAGGTCCTCCGCAAGAGCAGACAACTGTTTCTAACCACCGAGTCACGTCTCCATCCTCACAGTTCCTGTTTACCATAGCAAGAAGGAGCCTGAGAGGAGAGGAGATTTAGGAAAGCTGAGACAAGGAAGAAAATCAAAGGAAAGAAAGAGACTAGAGTGTAGCAGTTCAGATGGCGCACACCTGTAATTCCAGCACTAGAGTGTAGATGGTGCACACCTGTAATTCCAGCACTAGAGTGTAGATGGTGCACACCTGTAATTCCAGCACTAGAGTGTAGATGGCGCACACCTGTAATTCCAGCACTAGGGCAGCTGAGCGATTATGATTTTTTTAGCTTGCTTGGTTACTTGGCTAGTAAATCACATCTTTAAAAATTCTGTAGGGTTAATCTAATCGACAGCGGTTCTCCCATACAGGTGGGCGTGCCCACACACAGAGCGCTATCTATGAGCTGCTGAGGAGTGTATCCAGGCCTCTTCTCAGAAGCCCATCCAGGCAGATCCTTCCTTTTGATAACATGCGGGTTCCGATTCGGATTTCTCCACTTATCTCTTCCCAGCTCTCTAATTGAAATATGCAGACAGCAGAAATTACCTCACTCCTAGCTCCCATGTCTCTCAGAAAAACATGTGACTTCCAGAATAAGCCCAAACCTCAATAATTCATTATTTTTCCTCACAATTTTGAGTCTTCTGACATTTTAACCATGACCAATTTATGATTTTCCTAGCAACCTACCATGAAAAGAATTACAGCCCTACTCGTTATAGAAGATTTACCGTATCTGCCCCGGACTGCGTTCTCTATCTCCCGCATTAGCCAGACTGCTTAAGCGGGTTTCTAGCCTTTCCTTGTCTCTCCCCCGTTCTCTGGCTCACCTCTGCAGCCTGGCTAGGTGAGCCGCGCATTGCTGTGTTCTCAGGGGCAGCTAGCTTCGCTTACTGACTGAGCATCAAGTCCGGTCCTGTTGAGACTTTCTGGCATTTGTGCATTTTCCTTCCGTCTTTTTTTTTCTTTTTCCTGTGAAAATATTTCAGTCATTGTGAATATGGAATATACTCTTATGTTCTTTTTTTGTGAACATATTATTGTCAGCTGTTTTCCATTGTATGCTTTCAGGTTAAGGTGACTAATCCATTAAGTCGTAGACTCACGTTCCAAGCCTTTCATCCACTTCTCCTTTCTCTGCTGTTGTCCTGAATGTGTTCCTTTAGAGAACTTAGTTTTCGTCGTGTAACGGCATCCTGAACCTTTCTGTAGCGTTATCATAGCTGTTAAGACCTTCCATAGCACTTAATGCGACAGCTTATACAAAATGTGGATCTGTATGTAGAATATTAACTAAATGCTGGTCTTTTATCCTTTTTTTTTCTTTTTAAATTTTTTCGACAGTTCTATACACATAATAATGAACTTCAGTCATTTTCACCCCACAGTTCCCTTTCTCCCTCCCTCCCTCTTCCTCTGAAACTCTGGAGAAGGTTATGGCACTGAAGAAAATGACCCTCTCTCCCCCAGTAACCAGGAGTTACTCAGGAGGGAGGGGGGGGCTCATGAACCAAACCACCACGTGACAAATGTTGACATGCCCAGCTGTGCATAGGTTTTATGCTGGCACTCGCTGCTGCAACAGGGTCATGACCAAGGCTTGGGCTCTAACTCAGGTGACACAAATGTCCCACTTAGGGCCGCCCACTCCTCCATTGCCTATATAGTCGGCATTTGAGACAGGTAAGAGACTGTTTAACTGTGTCACACACTACAATAAGTGTCTGTGATAAAGATCAAGGACAGCCCTACTTTAAGGATATAAACCTGAGCATTTGGAAGGTAGTTTGACAGGCCATAGAACCAGCTAACCTGGACTGAGGCTGAACCAACAGTCAGGGAGTGGTATGGCTCTAACCTAGACCTGCACATCTGTTATGCTTGTGTTTCTGTGGATGTCCTAACAGTACAGGGCTGCTATGACCCTTTTGCCTGCCTCTGGGACCCTTTTCCTCCTTCTGGGTTGCTTCATCCAGCCTTAATATAAAGGGATGTACCTAGTTTTATTGAAATGTGATATGCCATGCTTGGTTGAGATCCCTAGGAGGCCTGAAGAGAAGGGGAGGGAATGGAGGAGGGGGGGACCGGGAAGACAGGAAGGAGGGACACTGTGGTCAGGGTGTAATAGATGTGAAAGGAATAAAATGGAAATGTAAAAACAAAAAATTAAAGGCAGTTTGAGGGAACTTGAAATTTGACTCAGCAATTAAGAGCGCTGTTCTTAGAGAGGATATGGGTTTGGTTCCCAGCACCTATATGGTGGCTTGCAACCCTCTGTAACTCCAGTTCCAGGGTATTTGGCCACTTCTTCTGGTTTTGGTGGGCACCAGGCATGCATACAATACACATACATGCATGTAGGCAAAACATTCACATTTATAAAAAATACAAATATTAAAAAGAAAGCAGCTTTATATCATGACCACATAGCAAAACAATAGCATCGGCTTCACCATAAGGACCCTCAACCTCCCTAACCAGGTCTACAAATCAGTCCATTCCTGAGAAAGGGGCCCCCAGCCAGGCCTACAGAGCCACAGACCAGTTCTCTCCTGTCAAAGGGGCCCCCAGCCAGGCCTACAGAGCCACAGACCAGTTCTCTCCTATGAAGCACCCTTTTAATTAGTTTTTGTTTTGAAAAATATAAATATATTACTGTGAACTTTGTAAAGCTCAGTCAGGATTTTTCATCTATTATTTTGCCTGGTTGGTTCTTATATGTAGAACTAGTAGGTCAAAGAAGACAATATTTCAATGTTTCTTACCCTACAATAGGCAATTAATTTCCATAAAACTCAGTTACATTTCATTTATTAATTTTATTTGTGAATACGGTGTGCTCTTCCTTCACTTCGTATTTTCTCAGCATATGAATTCTGTACGAAAACTCCCGTGAAGGTCCACGCACTGAAGGCGTGGTCTGCAGAGTGCGGCGGGACAGGAGGTGGTGGGACCTTGAGGAGGTGAGGCCCAGTGGGAAGAAGCCAGGTCTTGGGGTACGGCCTTAGACAGGATATTCGACTCCAAGCCCCGCCCGTTTCCCTCTTCACGGCCTCAGTTCACACCATGATTTTCAGCTTTGCCAAGACAGATGTCTTCAAATCCAGGAGCAAGGGTGAACCTTTTCTCCCTGTCAGCTTATCTTCCTCAGGTTCTTCATCATGGTGGCAGGAAGCTGGCAAAGACACCTTGGTTTCACGCCCTACCCCCCCCCCCCCGTTTTTATTTTTATTTATGGTTTCTTTTTATAAACAGGTTATATCTCATTCTGAACTTATTTTACCAAATGTGGTCACGAGTCACTTTTCGTTGGTTTATGCTAGCTTCCGTTTTAAATTCTATTTTAACAGTCGGACTACATACTTCCTAAAATATTTATCTAGCCTGTTTTATTTTCCTTCTTAATGTTAGTTCCCTTAAGAAACATTTCCTTTATGAATTCTTTATTCTAGTTCTAAGCGTAGGATAGTTTGCACACTCCGGAGGCTGATCCATGTGTTTTCAGTTATACGCTCTCATGAACTCTCCTCTCTTTTACCAGAAATCAGATTTCTGTAAATGTTTCTCAGTTTTTAAAATATCTCTTGCATATTAGTTATCTATTTTCCAGCACCACACTGGTTGATTCATGCAGCTCTATACTTTGTTTAATGAGAAGCTGTCATCTCTTTCCTAAACTTCATGTTAAGGTCTCGTTGTCCTTCTCAGCAGAACCACAGCGTCACAGGAGGCTCGGGGTCCACACTGGCCACCTCAGGAGCTCTTCAGTGTGACTGTAGAATGCCTAAGACCGGCTTTAATGTTTCAAGAGGGACTTAAAGATTATTTAGTGTAGCATCCCTTCCGAGAAATCCTCTCTGCAATATCTCTGACAGGATTATGGAGAGGCTTGGTTTATGAGCACTTGGCTTGCCCCCAAAGTTTCTGATATTTCTAAATGACCAAGTACTCTTCCTGTCTTTGTTAAAATTAAACTGATACTAAATCCTGTTCCTAGGTGCTTCTTCAGTTTATTGAGAGATTAAAAATTATCAGCAAAGCGAAGTACACATTTTTCATATCCTTTGATTTTATCAGAAGGATTTCCCAAGAAATCTCAGCCCTCGTTACTGTCGCATTGTACCTTTGTGAGGCTCTGCCTTTTGTTGCGGTAGATAGGCCTCTTCCCCGGGTTCTCCGGATCCCACCCCTGCTTTCAGGAACGCCCACTCACCTCCTGGTGAAGTTCTGCTTGCGATTATTGCAATGTACCTGCTTTCTCTTGTCCAAAAAGCAGCATTATAGTGTTATGCGCATCCACCCTACATCTTCTGCTACAGGGGGATGCCGCTTCCCTACGCTTAATGTCTCCTGTTTGTTTAATCCCCATCATTGTTTTAGGGCTTCGTGGAGTTTTGTGAGTTTATTTGTTTTGCTGCCAGTGTTTTGTGCATTATTGTAGAGCCCTGCTCTCTAAATTGGTTAGAATATTCATTTATCACAAGGTGGCGTGAACACGGCATTAGTATATAGGTGGCCTGACAACCGTGCCCAACCCTGGGTTAACCACAGGCAAATTACGTTCTTTGTGGAATTTCTCCATGTCTTTACTATGTTAATTCACAATGTGCAGTTTTTCACAGTGTAGGAGCTAGTGTCTAGGGTTCTCAAACTTAATCTAACCTTCGGGAATACCCACCAGTATTTATTTCCTGAGCCACCATCTGCACCAGGCATTTCCTGTCAGCAGAGGGAAACCTTCTCTAGTGTGTCCCTATTTCTCGTCTCCCTGGTCACTCACATGACCTAGTCTGTGACTGCAGTAGTATGTGCCATAGCTGAATGGTGTCACTATCCAATTCTACCTTCCCTAACAACTGTTCCCTGCTCGAGTCTCTCCTGAAACCTGTTCACAGTTTTCTGTGACACACATTGTTCCTCTATTAGAGACCCCGAACCTCTGTTGTCACAAGCCAGAATCTAGGTGTCACATCCTGCGCTCTGACCATCTGTGCAGTCGGGCACTCTCTTCTCCGTGTCCAAGTCTCTCCAACCCTGTCTTGGATTTTGTAAAATTTATTCTTTGAGACTTTAATACTGGCACAAAATATATCCTGATCATATTTCCCTGCCCCAGCACCTCTTATCATGTCGCCTCCCTCCCAACATCATGTCCTTTTTAATAATTTAATTCATATTTTTATTGCTTAATAATTTTATACATGCATGTAATATGTTTTGATAAAAATTTACCCCCCCCATTCCCTCCTACCAATTCTTGCCCCCACTACCTACTAGCCTCTTCCAATTTCAGGCATTTTTTTTTTTTATAAAAAAGCACTGTGTCCACTTATGTGCATTGGTACCATGCTCTGTAGTGAATCTTGAGTAGCCTCTGAGGGCCCACATCCTTAAAAGAGACTGACTGACTCCTCCTCTATCAGTTACCTGTAACTCTTCAGCTAGGGGTAGGATTCGTGACTACCTCCCTCCTCTGTGCTGGGACTTTATTTATTTATTTATTTATTTATTTATTTATTTATTATGGTCTGGCTTGAGCTTGCACAGATCTTATCTTGTTCATGGTGTCACATTGCTGTGATGTCATGCGAGCAAAGGTGTGTCATGTCCAGGAAACACTGTTTCTTTCAGTCATCAACTGCCTCTGGCTATTTCTATTTCTTCTTCCACATTGATCCCAGAGCTTCAGGAGAGAGTGAAATATCGATGACCCATTTAGAGCTGAGCACTCCATGATCTTTTATATTTGCATTTTGACCAGCCGTGGGTCTCGGTGATTAATCACCACCTACTGCAAGAAGGACCTTCTATGATGATGGTTGAGAGATGTGCTATTCCTTGGGTATAATGATAAGGCACCAGGGGTCAGTTTAATACTGCATGCATTTAGTTGAGTTAGAGCAGTAGTTGTCCCCTAGGCCACAGGTTCTGGGCACCATTAATGCTGACAGGCATGACTTTTATCTTGAGGAACTGGCCTTAAATCCAATGAAGTGTGGTTAATGGAACCCGACTGACTTTAATTCAAGGGTTGAGTTACTCCCATAATGCTGTTACCACTATGGCACTAGTGAGCATATCTTATTAGGCCCGCCATTACTACAGCTTCACAGATTGGTAAGACTGGTGAGGGGGTGAGGGTCTTTCTTTCTTGGTAGCATACACAGCACCACAGAGCACAATGAAAGGTAGCCATCTAGGACCAAGTTTCCAGGTCAGTGTTCAATGTTCTACTCCATGTTCTATGACTCAAGTATGCAATGCCTTCAGTGATAAAGTCTTACCGTTAGATTCTGGAGAGTAACCAAAAGCAATGGCATACCCATTGTTTGGTTTGCAGGAGGTCTCTGGATCCCAGTGACTAACAATTCCAGAAGAAGTTACCCATTCCTGGCATCAGACTTGTTATTGGGTAGCCTAAGGTATCTAGAGGTGTTACCACTGTTATGAGATAATTCCCATTTAAACTCTCAGGTGGCAGGGGAGGGGGGTGATAATGGAGAGTCTGGGTGGAGATGGCAGGCCCCTACCTAGGAAAGTGTCACAGGACTTGAGGTCTTCATGCTGCAGGGTGGAGTCATATCAGAGGTAGGAGTGCCTACCAGGGAGTGATGCACCGGAAAGGAGATCCTCATGCCACGCACGAGCGCGCATGTGCAGCTGTAATGGAGTCTGTCCTAGTTTATTTTCCAAAGCCATGAGAGTCAACTAGGAGGAGATTTGGAGAACAGGAGGCTTTGTGGATGTCTTCTGGTCATAAGGCTATCCCTTCCTCTCTTCTGCTTTGTGGCATCTCCTTTCTTAATATCAACAGTCTTTCTTTAGCTGTTACTGGTTTAAGTCACTGTGACTCTTTCACACTAAGTTCCTTAGCATGCCCTCTGTCTGTCATATCTGGAAAAGGTATCATACTCCCTCTTAGCTGTGAGGATAGCCACAGACAAAGGAGTGGCACATCCTCACTGGGGATTACCTTGAAAGCAGGAGAGACTTCTCTGCACCTTGAGTAGGTATTAACACCCTCCATTGCCCTGTGTTCACTCCTCTCTCTCCTTTTTACACATTCCTAGCTCCCCATCCTCGCAAGCTCCTGCCACTCTGAAAGTTCCACTCTCTAACTCATGGGAGGCTACACTGCCTTCTTCATTATACATTCCCCTTCCCTGTGGTTTTCATTCATTTTCATTCTTCTCTGCTTCCTCAGACTATATATATATATATATATTTTAATAATTCCCTTCTTGGGTTGGTTAATCCTCCAAGAAACACCTTTTATCCTCTTTAATGTGCCCAGATATGAAGAGGCATTTGCTAAATCCTTTCATCTCCTCAAGCATCACCCCTTTAACTGGGATTTACTGAGCCAGATGTTGTGCTGTATGCTGGGATTACAAGACATAGTCCTCACCGTCATGTGGTGGAGCCAGCAGAGAGGTGGGAATAAGGAAATAAGCCAAGATTAATCAACAGGGCGAGGGGAGATGTTTCTAACAACTATGGATGCCATGGAATGACATCACAGAGTAGCAAGCATGGCAGTGGTGACGTACAGAGAGAGTCACTGTACTTCTGCAAAGTGTGAAAAAAATGTGGGAAGTTAGCAACAGGTGGTTGGATACAAGGCTGTAACCGCTGCACAGACAAGAGACAGTAATGACATAATGATAGTCATAGCCTTGGAGTTAGAGATGCAGCCGTGTGAAGGGCCTGGAGAGACATTTGTTCTGATTATTGGAACGTTAGGGATGCTCATCTGAGTCCGTGTGGAGTATATGGAGCGTGAAGAATAACCAGGAGTCCTAAGAGTCTAGCCTTGGAATTCAATCAGATAGTGCCAAAGGCAAGAGGAAACGAAGCAGAAGAGAAGATGTTGATTCTTTTTTTGCCATGACAAGTTTGGGCCCTCTTTGGAAGGACATTCAGTGAGCATAAGGTCTACGTTATGGGCCCTCAGCTCAGGTAGGGTGGAATCATGGAGAAGTATCTTTGGCAGCCATGATGCACAATGGTCTTGCCTCCCATGGGGACTTTTCTGCTGTGAAATTGGAGGAATCCTTTTCTTGCCTATGCAGTTGTCACTCTGACCTCTGACCCCAATCCCTCCCTCATGTATTTCTCCTGTGGCCTGCTGGAATCTGTGCACTGCTGGGCTCCAAGGCTTGAAATGAGCGGTGGGGTCTAAGGTAATGAATGCCTTCTGGGAACCTTGCCATACACCACCTCCTCGGCTCACAGATATTCAGGGTACTCTGTTGATAAACTGTGCACAGGCGCTCATTTCATAAGAAAAGAATGCTCCCAGCACCCACTTTTGTCTCTGATTTCTCATGTGGTGATGGTGATATTCCTGACCCAGCCAGGCATGATTCAGTGCAGGTAGGGAGCATGGTGTACAGTAGTGGGACTCTGACTCACTCTCTCTCTCTCTCTCTCTCTCTCTCTCTCTCTCTCTCTCTCTCTCATTTTCATTTTCTAACTAATTGAAACATTTTTCAGTATCCAGATTCAAAAACCAGACAGGCCCATGTTCAGGTTTGTGTGCCAGATTTCATACACTTGTGTAACTTCTCGAGAACACTAGGACAGTGTGCTGGTATAGTTATCCATACACCACAATATTACGAGAGGCTCAAAATGCATATTGTATTATACAATACAACACAATACAATACAATACAATACAATATAATACAATGAACCAGAGAAACAGGAACTTACATGACAGGTGATATGCTTAGATTTCTATATATCCAAAGTAGATACTGTAGTGGTTTGAAGGAGGATTGTCCTCCTTGGGTTCGGGTATTTTAATACCAGGTAACCAGTTGGCGGTCTGTTTGGGGAGGTTATAAGAGGTTATAAATGATACAGCTTCACTGAATGAAGTGTATCATTGAGGGTTGGCTTTGAGTGTTATTGCCTCAACCCACTTCCTGTTTGCCCTCTCTACTTTCTGTGCAGATGGAAATAGAATAGGCAGTTCCCTGCTCCTACCAGGACTTGCTAGACCTCCAGAACTATAAGCCAAAACCAGAACAAAAACAAACAAAAAGCACACCTCAGTCTCGCCACTCAAGAGATAGAGTCAAGACTGTCTCCAGTAAATTTGAGGACAGACTCATTTACATAATGAGTTCTAGGTCTTCCAGGGCCAAAGAGCCTGTCCTGTCTCAGCATGGCCTCAGTGGGAACAGTTCTTGCCCCTGGGATAGGGCGGGGCCTCCACAAGTCAATGGCTGCCGAGGGCGTAAGGCTTGTTTGTATAATAATGTATATATTTTACATTGCTCCTTTAAAGAATGTCCTCCCTGTTAATGGTAATGACTCCATGATAATCACATAGCAGGAGTCCAGGAGGCAAAGATGTGGCTAATGTCTCAGCAAAAAATGATAAAAACTTCATTCAGGACAGCCTGTAGCAAAGAACTCTAAAACCATACGTTCAAAAATATATAATTTCTCAAATATGCAAGAAATATAAAGATGCAATAGGAATTATATGAGAGGCTTCACCGAGTCTAAAGGAACAGAGTTACATTAATGAGCCAGCTTGTCAGAAAGGTTCAAAGACAGACATATGCAAGTGCAGGCCGAATCCTGAGTTCAAGGTCAGCCTGGGATGAATCTGCTTGGTAGAAATGGTAATTTTAGAACTGGGTCCCACCCAGCTTAACTGAGGTAGGCAGATCTCTGAATTCTTTTGCAAGGTTAAGAGAAAATGTGTTTGCTATTTCTTATGGGTTAAGGAGCTGGGGTCTAGGGATGCTAATTTATAGGCTAACAATTAATATGTAAAATAAAAGACTAAGTTTATGATCCCCAGGAGATGAGCTATCCAGGGAAAGTTTGTAAGGTAACTAGAGAGACCTGGAGAGACTGCAGGCCGGAAATCTGTCTCCAGTAGAACAAGACCACCAGCTTGGACCCATGATTTGACTTTAAGTTGTTTGTTTTCACTGCTCCCAGACACCCCTTCTCCCAGAACCCCTCTCCAAGCCGAGGCTGGTCCTTGGCAGTTGGCACCCAAGACAGAGTCTGAGACAAGGGTTGGTAAGTATATTGAGCAAATTCAGTTTGGGACAGATTTCATTCTTGGAGTGAGATAGAGCTAGAAAAATGGGTGAAGATTTGGTGAATTAAAATGGGTCAAGCAAATCCAAAAAGCAGAGGAATGTATATTAAGTTCTTGAAACAAGTGGTTAGTAAGAAATATGTCAAGGTTCACACAAGTCATGCAAGATGTCCTTGAGTTCATACAGAAAGTTAGAAGTAGAGTCACTGAGTTTTAATACATGGTGCAAAGTTGGTAAAGACATTCACAAGTGGCTACAGACCCATGGGGTGAAGAAATGCCCCAGCTTGCTCTTTTTTGTTGGAGCATAATTAGCAAGCCTGAAGAACAGAAATGGCTGAAGCTCTGCTGCGCTCCAGCTGGGCCACAAGGAGTCAGCTTGCTCCGATTTGATTAGGCAAACTATGCCTTTACTAGGGCCACCCTCATGGTGAAGGCTTTAAAGGCAAATCTTGCTCTTTCTGAAAGTGAAACTAAATTGAAAAAACCTCCCTCTAGAGATAATCTCTCAGAAGTACTTCCTCTGTGGAAGAGGAAGCTCTTGTTAAGTATTACAATGAGAAATGGCCTCATCCCTAGACAAGCACTACTCAAACAATCAAACAACCAATCAATCAAACAATCAATCAAGGTTATAGAGAAAAGGAAACCTAGGAAACAATCTCATACAAGTCTGAGAGCCCGCAGCACAAGAGGCTGCCCAATGGGGGCCATCCTCTGTTGCACCTTGTTACAGATTTTTCTGCCTCCTTGCAACTTAACAAGCGCTTGCAATGGCAGCAGCTTTCCGGGTGCTTTCCCCACTTCAAAAAACGGGAACGTAAAAATAAAGTTCCAAGCTCTGGACTTTGTTTTAACCGTGGGTAGCAGGGGCACATAAGTCGCCAATGCCATCGAGGGCAAAGCGGCAAAGCACCAGGGTGTGTGCTGCGAGCAGAGCAGGGGCTGCCACTCCGGCAACATTGTGTGGATGCTGCCAGAAAGGTTTCCTCTGGTAGAAAGAATGTAGATCCAAATTGCACAAAAATGATAAGCCGCCTCCCGCTAAAAAGCAATTGTCCTCAGCAAGGAAACTTTCAGGGGACCCAGCCACAGGCCCCTCAAATAATGGGGGCCAGCGTGAATCCTTTTGTTCCAGAGTTGGTCCACCCTAGGGAGCACAGGACAGGACCTCAGTTCCACTACCTCAGTTCTATTAACTCCTGATTCTCCCCCAGTGACAGTACCCACTGGGGTACATGGTCTATTGCCCATGGGCACGGCGGGACTAATTTTAGGCAGAAGCTATACCTCCCTACAAGAGATACATCTAATTCCAGGAGTTATTGATTCTGACTACACAGGAGAAATAAAAATCATGTTGCAGCCGCCCAACAAAAACAGTACAGATTCCTGCAGGACAGAGGGTTGCTCAAATCTTGTTGTTACCATTATGCGTTGGAGTTCAGTCGATACACAACAGAGAGAGAAGCTTTGGTTCAAGCCATCTAGTGTTTTGGGTGGAAGAAGTAAAGAAAAACAGGCCTTTTAAGGAGATAACAATAAATGGAGAAGTTATCAAGGGTCTTTTGAATACCGGAGCAGATGTCTCCTGCATAGCTGGCAATGATTGGCTAGCTATGGGTGGGTGCAAACTGGCTCACTGCCTCTTCTCTCTTCACTCGATGGTGTGGGACCTGCCTCTCATGCTGCTCAGAGCACAGCCATTTTGTATTGGGAGGAACAAGAGATTTAAAGGAATAGAGAGATTTTTTTTTCCAGCCTTATCTGCTACCCTCTTTACCCTTCACACTGTGGGGGCTTTTCTGTTGACTCCTTCAGATCCTGTTGTCATGCAGGGGATGTTAAAGATGGGCTTTGAACCACATAGAGGCCTTGGCCAAAGGCAACAGGGTACGCTAACGCCCACTGAGAAAAGCTAGGGAAGGACTGGAGGGACCTTAGGGTCACTGGCATGGTGCCACCAGGCACAGAGGTGGTCTCACCCCACCTACTGACACCACCAAGCTCTGGTGACACACAGCCAAGGGGACCCATATCTGGGGAGGAGGAACCCAGCAAAAAACGATGGAAGGAAGGAAGGAAAGAAGGAAGGAAGGCAGGAAAAGAAAGAAAGAAAAAAGGAAGGAAGGAAGGAAGGAAGTTACTTTTGATAATGATATTTTATCACAGAAACAGAAAAGTAACTGCTTATCTAATGCATATGCTATATAAATTGCAAAAATGATTGTCAATTATAAGTCATAATAGATGTGATAAGCATGCGTTTACCTAGAGGATTCTGGGAAGAGATTAAGAAAGGCTTCTCTAGAAAAGTAATAATTGATTAAGCCCTCAGGAAAATCATATATATTTTCCCACTCAGAAGATATTCTAATTCCCCAAAGAACGGGAAGAAAATCAATACTTAAGTTCACATACTGAGATTGATTTGAGTGTTTTTAACCTGTCAAGTATATGTGTACATGAATGCACACTAACGTGTATCAAATCTTTGTTTTAATGTCAAAGTCTCATTTGTTAATATGCAAGATTGCATAGTGAATTTTGTATCTTTTTTTCCATTTTGCTCACATAATTATTCTGCACGCAGCCTTATTTATGTGTTCATGCTATGATCATAAGTTGTGGAAATATCACATTATGCATTTCTATGACTATCATTTATCTAATAGATGGTGCTGGTTTCTGTGGGCAAGAATTTAATTCATACTTAATCTATCTTTGTATCTTCTCTATTATCAAACATAGATCTTGGGGTTCAGTAGTCATATAATTGAATAGATTACCATTGTATTCATTTATATGACCAATTGTACGAAACTTGAAAAAAAGAAAGTTTTATCCTTGCCCCTTAGACATTTCTGAGGCATAGTCTTTGTAGCTTTAATCATGGGGCAGTATCCAAGGCGACTACACCCACTGCCCCTGACTGACAGCTCTGATGTATTTTTCTCATCTTTGAGCATGATGTTTCCAGATTTTGTCTTGTCTAGGAATGTGTCTTTCCTGTCATTCCCCATCATATTTATGCGTTCTTCCACCTTTGTGTGCATCTGGCATGTGTTTATGGCAAGTTGCTTGATTGGGCTTATCTACTAATTCTATTACCTGTGACATTTCTGAGTCTCCTTCACCTGACCGATGTCTCTCCAGGCAATGCAGTCCTCTTATTTCTTTGCATGCCCAACTAAGTCTTTGTGTCTCCCATACACTTTGAATTTTACATTGCCACGGGTTAGGTTTTTGTTTTTTTGTTTTTTGTTTTTTTAATTTCTTCAAGTATTTTTGGGATTTGCTCAGAGCTCAGGTCAAGTTCATTGGAAACAGCTTTGACTCCTTCAAGGTTACCAGTAGACTTGGGTAAGTATGTCCAGGAACCCTCTAGACTACACAGAATTTTAACTAATTCAAGGTGAAATCCTTTGGGGAACTTTCCTCCATGTGTTGCAATGCACGCTGAGCTTCAGATTGGCCCTGGCACTGGTATTTTCCTCATAAGCATCTTGATCCTATAAACCCACCTGAAAATGTGTAGACCTCACTGTCTGGGAGGGCTTACTCATTGTCCTCCTCCCACAGCTTAGTAGGTGTTGTACCCGGCTAGAATATAAACTCTGGATTTCTCTTCCTTACATTAAGTCCTGGACATGTTCCAGAGAGAGGGCAGAGGTCTTCCTAGGCTTGCTTTCAAACGTTTCTTGATCTTCGTCATCCCACATGTCCTGTTGTTCTATCTCTGAAAGCTGTCACTCCATGTCTACTCCTCATTTTCTACTTGAGGTAGCAGATAAAGTCCATCCCTGTTATTCCCTCATGGCTGGGAGAAGAGCGTTCAAAGTCTTTCCAGACATTTGTATGTGTTCCTTGGAGATGTGAGCAGCATGAATCTGAGGTGTGACATGATTAGCCAATCATGCTAAAGGAATGCTAAAGGGGACAGGAAAAAAATACCTGTCATGACAGTAGAAGAGGAGGCATTTGTGAAGGGGAAGGGGGTGAGTGGTCAGGGGAGGGGTGGTAAACAAGGCAGTATGGGAGCATGACCCAAGTGCATGAAGTGTGTGTATAAAAACACACTGAAACATACTGGCCTGCATAACTCACATATGCTAATGGAAACCCAAAGCAGGGCATACAACACATTTCCATATTCTAAGGACTATAGATGGCTAAAACTTTAATATATGCTAAAGTCTCTAAATACACTTCTTTGTTTACTATTCTGCTAAGCAATATTAGTAATTTTAAAACATAGATAGGGAACTAAAACCTGGTGATACCTAACTTTCCCACATTTGCTGATAGAAGAAAGTAATGTCAGGATTGAACCAGCTCTGCTGCCTATGCCTTTCCTACTCTATGAAGATTTGTAGGGAAATAACTAAAGAAAAGCCTCTTACATGCTTTCCTCATGCTGGTCCTATCTTCATATTTTTTATAGAAACCCTTAGGTCAACACACTGGTGGTAAAGAAGGAGAGGCATCATGAAGAACGTTTTATTATTATTACATTGGAATTCAAGAGATTTCAATGATCTCATTTATATGCGTGTCACTTTCTCTCATGCTTGAAATCCGAAGGTCCCTAGGATCCCTTTAGGGGCTGAGTTCCAGGGATCTGGAATTTGTCCTAGTACTTTACAGGAAATGACTCAGTGATAGAAAATAGACTAACATGAATGAGACCGTGAATGAGACCACGGTGGCCAAGCCACGGTCCATAACAGTCAAAAAAGTATGCGTACAGGGATAATACACACAAACTGTATGAAAAGAAGAAAGTTCTGTCAAAGAAATAAGACACTTTGAATATTTTAAGATCAACACAGTTAAGAGGGTCTTAGGTCAAGTCAACTTAAGCCTTTACTGCATGGAAGATGCAGGGGGCAAACAGAGGGTTCTGTTGCTCTGGTAACAGGTACTGGGAGCTCCTGCTGATGGAGTTCTTCCAGGAAAAAAGAAGAGGCAGGTACACCTGCTGATTGCAGGAGGGCAGCAGAGGTCTGGAAACTGTCGAGAGGGGGAGAGTGCCTTTAAGGTCCTCACCAAGGTGGACCAAGGAACAACAACAAGATTGCTGGCTGGAATTTGAGAGCCTCACACAGCTTTCCCTGAAGAGTGGCTCTTCGCAGGGGTGGGTACAGAGAGTGTGGGTTTCCCATGGGGCTAGACTGAACAGCTAATTTAAATCAAAGGCCAGACACAAGGGTGGGACCACACATTCCTACATGAGTGTAGAGGAAACAGTGAGGAAAGGGGAGGGTTGACTGTGGGAAAGAGGAGAAAGGAAGGAAATAGCAACAAACAGGAAGACAGGAGAAAAATCATTTTGTCATAGACCATGAAAAATCATCTGTAGAAGATGCAGATAGTAGCTTTTGAAGCTTCCATCTTAGGTTTGAGCCCTTGTTCTCTCCCTCAGCTGTATAACCCCAAGCAAAGGATTTAACCTGGATTGGCTGTATAGCTGCATAGAAGATTTTTTTCTTTTATTGAAAATGGACCTTTTCTCTCACATAGTATATCCTGATTATGGTCTCCTGTTCCTCTACTCCTCTGAGTTCCTCTCTAACTCTCCCCACCAATCCACATCCATTCACTCCATTTCTATCTCAACAAACAGAATTCTAAGGGACAATGATAAAATAACATATAATAGGATAAAATGAAAACCCACACATTGGAATCTGACAAAACAAACAAACAGTAGGAAAAGAGCCCAAGAAAGGGCACAAAAAATAGATACCCACTTGCTTGCACACCCAGAAATTTCATAAAAGGACTGAACTAGAAGCCATCATATATCTGCAGAGGGCCCGGGGCAGGCCTGTGCAAGCCCTGTGCACGCTGACTTAGTCTCTGTGAGTTCATACGTGCTTTGATAGTGTTGGTTAGAAGGCTTTGTTTTCTTGGTGTTCTCCATCCCCACTGGCCATTATATTCTTTCTGCCTCCTCTTCTGCAGGGTTCCCTAATAGGAGGGATTTGATGGAGACAGCCAGTTTAGGGCTAAGGGTTCTAAGGTCTCTCACTGTTTGTATAATGTCAGACTATGGTCTATGTATTTGTTACCATCTGCTGCAAGAGGAAACTTCTGATATAATGGCTGAGGAAGACACAATCTATGAATTTAGTAGAATGTCATTAGTAGTATTTGGTTTTACCCTAGACCCTGGCCAAATCTTGTCTTGGGTTCTTGATTGCCCACGCAGTGTCTGGTATTGATCCCATCTCGTGGAGTGGGCCTTGAGTCAAAACAGATATTGGTTGATTACCCCCACTAGCTTTGTGCCACCATGGCCTAAATATATCTTGCAGTCAGGACTCCATTGTCAATCCAAGGGTTTGTGGCTGGGTTGGTGTTTACATCTTGCATAGAAGGAGATGTCAGTATTAATGTCATGAGATTGTCGTGGGTTGGTAATGGAGGGTATTGGTGATATATGGGGGAGCTGTACATGTTTTCTTTACCTCAGTAGATAGCATTAGAGAAAGGAGTAGGGAAGGAAAAATCATGATCTTGGGAGATTTCCTATGAAATGGATAAAAAGAGAAAACTTGGCCTCTTTCTATGAAAAATGTCCTTGTCCCTTCTCATGATTTCTCCTAATCCATGATCAGTAACCACTATTGTCCTCCACAAGCCATGTGAAGGTAACAAGTGTGTCTTCAGTGCACACATACAACTAAAAAGTATCTCTCATAGTTGACTTGTGTTGACACTCCTGTCCATTCTTGGACCTGCGTTAGATCTTTTGAAACACTGAGTCCTTGAGGCACTCCTTAGGGCCTAGCCACGTCTAAGGAAGTTTGTTGGATGCTCAACTCCTATTGTCTTCACTACAACACAATTCTATAATTGTACCTGATTTTAGTAAAAGTAGCTGAGTCCAAAAGTGCCTGAGAGGTGGTTGTCGATACAAACCTAAAACTCTGAGCCATGAGCCGGGCGGTGGTGGCTCACGCCTGTAATCCCAGCACTCTGGGAGGCAGAGGCAGGTGGATTTCTGAGTTCGAGGCCAGCCTGGTCTACAGAGTGAGTTCCAGGACAGCCAGGACTACACAGAGAAACTGTCTCGGGGGGGGGGGGGGGGGGGGAAACAAAAAACCAAAACTCTGAGCCATGATCAGGATGTATGATGTGTCTTGTAAAAACTCAGGTTGAAATTCTAGCCACTAAGATATTTGGAAGTGGGGCCAATAGCCGGCCATGCCATGAAGCTAGAGACCTCATGGCTGGGATTTATGTCGCTATAAAACAGATCTAGGAGGCTCCTTGTAAGGATGCAATGAGGAGAGGTGACCACGGAGCATTAAGCAGGTCTTAGCAGAGCCTTGACACTGAACTTTCTTATCCCCACTGACGTGAAAAATTAACTTTGTTGTTGTTGATAAGCTCTCCAGTCTTCTGTTAGTTCCTTGCAGCAGCCCCTAAAAAACTAAAGCACAGGGTGTATACTTGTCTAATTAACTTTTACCTTAAAAAAAAAATGTCTCAGGCAGTAAGCGGAAGTCATTGAGGTACACTGGGGTAGCTGATGCACTGTTTTCCTCTTCATCCAGGGCGTTTTCTATTATCATAAAAGATACAATTTTGACCTTGAGACGTTCCTTCTGAAAAGTTCCTGTCTACAGAACAAAAGAAGACTTTCTCCTTAAGGGGAGGGAGAAATAGCATTGACTTCAAGTCCACTAAGTCTTTCAAAGCACAAGGGCAGCTTTAAAGAAAACTCCCTCACTTCAGTGGCTTGGACGCCTGTGACCTCCATCAGTTAATGCATACTGGCCATTTATTCCATCTCAGCAGGAAAAATAGGCCTCAGTGCCCTAATGTGAGCTGACTAAAGGCGCCGCAGGGGAGCCCTTGCCCGGAGTGAATCGTCACTGATGAGGTTCTAGCCAGAGACATTTCTGTGAGCTGTGCAATCACTCAAAATGCTCGGTTTTATATTTGCAAGACTTCCTGGCCTCTTTTGGAAACCATGAATTTGAGAGCGTCTTTTTGAATTTGTTCATCCCCAGCTGTGTGAAAATACTGCCTAGTCATGGGTAGGAAAAAGGCAATTTAGAAAAATAATAGAAGGAAAGATGGTTTCATCTGGCCAGGGATGGGGGCAGATGAGAGATTCTACAGAACATGGAGGATCTCAGTGTTGCACGGCCCTGGCCGGCCAGTCAAGATGGACAAGGGCATAGAAGTTCAGAAAAGGCATGAATACAGCACAGAATAAAAGAAAGGCAGAGTGCTCCAGGCCCTGGGTACAAGACTTTGACTCCTGTGCTGCCATCAAACAACGGTGGGCAAGTTGTAAGACCGAGTCACCTTTACTAGGGAAGATCTGAGCATTCGCTCACCCCAGATAGGATGCCAACAACAGACAGCATAACAATCAATGAAAAATGAACCAGGGGTTCATTGGGGTTATTTATTTACAGGAGAGAGAGTAACTCTAAGCATCCACATCACCAAAATGCTCCACTCTATGGTTTCCCCATAGCTCCGGATGGAGGGTTGGAGAAGAGAACTCTCTTTTTTTTTTTTTTTTTTTTTTTTTAATTTATGCAGCTGTGAGGAAGCCATAATCCGTGGTGGGTTGGGATGTTTTAGAAATGCTTTGGGATCACCCACTTCCTGTATGTTATTCCTCACCTACATGCTTTAACTAAGTGTAAACCATCTGTTCACAAAGCTAGACTTGTTAGTGCCTGATCTAGACTAAATAGACATTTGCTCATATCTCCCCCAGGAAAAGCCCTGTGATTAGCAAGTCACACAGCTTCCCAGAGCCTCACTAGGCGCCCTATCAAAAGAGGATGCTCAGCTCCCCGAAAGCTCTGTTATTTGGTTACTTAGAGAGAATCCCAACCCCAAATCAAGAACATAAGACACTAATACTCCTGATGCTAAAACAACTTGCATCCAGTTAATTACCTTCAGGAAATAAAGCAACATAGCAGCACAGTACCCACAAGCACAGTGTGTCTGTAATTAAGATAATCTTTCTGGTGATGATGGTGTCTCTTGTTTGTTTGTGCATTTACTCTCTGATGGATCCAGAGAGCCCCTGCTGAGTTAATCACACCTGTAAGCGTGTGAGGGATGTGGGAGAATTACTCTAAGGAACTCTAATCTCTTGAGGCTTTGAAGGACCAAGTACAAGAGCAAGAAAGAGGCTTGCCAGCTTCAGGGCCTTGAACTTCGCAGCGGCATATGCAGGGTTTCAATGTGAAAGCAATGCCGGAGTGTAAATGTGAAAAATGCACCACCAGGAACATACATAGTAACTTAAATGCTTGATGTGCCGTGGTCTCGGTTCAGACAGCTGTAAGGAAAGTATATAATGCTTGGTCTTTTCTTTAAAAGATAACGGAGGACTCTGCTAAGATCTCTCACATCACTGGCCTTGTTTGCTCTTACGATTAATTTTTGTGACGATCAAATCTGATTTCTTTCCTCTTCTTTTGGTGCTAGGGATATTTTTAGAACCCAGAGCCTCTTACGGGCTAAGAACTCTGCTACTGAGAACACACTCCAGCCTTGTATTTTGACTTCTGAATGTCTACGTAAAGAAAAGTAGGGACCTCATGGAATAAGCAGGAAGAACCAGGGATGTACATTTTCTCTTACATTCCTTGACAAAAACCTTTCATTTATTATGCTGGCACTCAGAAGGGAGCTGCTGTGCGTGTACAGTTTGCATGTGATGGCTCCACTCTAAGTGGCTTGATGCAGGATCACGTGATTAGGCCTGAACAGTCAGGAAGGCCATGATTCTTCTCATGAAAATGGGCACCCAAAAGCAAGATTTGGCAACAGTAATGGAAATATGATAGAAGAATTTGTATCGGCTTCCGACTTCATTAAGAAAAAGAATGCCAACTTTGGTAGGGTATCTGCCAGGAGTACGGATGACAGCTCTGTCTCAGTGCTCAGACAGAGCTGGGGGGACTTCTGATAGGAACAGCTCGCCCTGGTACTCGGTACTTCAATTATTTTCAGAGACATTTGAGAGGCAGCATGTCATTTAAACATTAATGAGCTGTCTCAAAGTGGGAGTGTCTCGCATTATTCCTGTGCTCCCAGCAGAGTCTGTTAATTTGTCAGAGGGCCCCTTTACCACCGAGATGGCATGCATCCTCATGTCTCAGTGTTATACGCCAAGCAGCAAACAGACTCATGTGAAGAGGGCTTTCTGTTAACCCGGGTCCAGTCAAGACCTTTCCTTCTTTGCGTTGTTTCCTACACACACACACACACACATGCACATATTAATGTATGGAGGCTGTGAGTTCATTCTCAGCTACACTTCCCCTCTGATGACTGGGGTGGTAACTAGTGTTTGTCTCCTTCTTTGGATGAGTGATATGTTGGCATTCTTTTTCTTAATGAAGTCGGAAGCCTATTTGTCCTTGATGACCGTCAGTGGCTCCATGGGAAACTCCACAGAGCAAAGGCGCATGCCTTTAAATAATCTCCCACGAGGCTGGAAGGTTTGGTGAGCTGTTGGTGGCAATGGCTGTGCCTGGGCTTTCTTAGTCACAATCACATGGTGGCCTTTTGAGACCCAGGGCACCTAGTAGCCCAGCTCTGTGGCTACTGCTCTCTTATTCCCTGTCTCACCCTTTCATTTCCTGAGGACATCTGCAGAGGGTGTGGGTAAGTCCTACAGAGCAATGTCTTGACACTTTATATAAGTTTTGGTGAGTAGTAGAGAAATTCCCAGGAATTCTTGCTTCCTCCTGGTTCCAGATGAAGGGCAGGCCAGGCATTTTATCTTTTTTTGAATGACCAGACATAAAGAGACAACTAAACGTTAGCCTTGGTTGCTTAATGCAAAGACTGGATGACCAAGAGGAAGCTACATTTTATTCATGCATTCACTGTAAGCATTTTATAGATCTAATACACAGGAAAAGACCGTTACCATTTCACAAAGCTTCTGAGATAGGGATCAAGTCAATGAGCCATGCTCGTTTCTTGCATCTGTAATCAATCTCCTTACGTCTGCCTTGTGTCATTTTGCATTCTCACTACTTTTCTTGTAATGACACCATGCCCAGTTATGTCTATCTCATCCTATCTTTATTATATTTGACCATCCATCCACACAGGGGAAAAAAGGAGAATAAATTGTAAGTAGGTGAGGCTATACACTCTCCAAGCTTGCCCCTAGTGACTTGCTTCCTTTGTAGGCTCTCCCTCCTAAAAGTTGCATAGCCTGGGACCTAGTGCTCAAATACATAAAGCACTGGGACAGCATTTCTCATTCTCACCACCACAGCCCTGTAGGAGGAAGTAGGTCCCTGGAGAGTAGGCCTTTGTAAAGGATATCCTGTCCTGTTCCCCTTCCTGGTGTGTTTTTCTCTACTTCCTGGTTACCAGGAAGTAAGTCTTCTCCTCTACATCATCCTCACCTCAGACCCAAAGTAAAGGCAGCCAGCTCACCATGACTGGACACCACTCAAACTGTGAGATGGAGCGATCCTTCCTTCCACCTCCTGCTTTCTCTAAGTATTTGTCATGATGAAGAAAATGAAAATCTAGCGCAATTTGTATTCAACAGGTATGCATTGAGGAAAAGAATCTTTCGCCTGTGGGATGTTTTTGTTTGTTTTGTTTTACCTTTTTGTACTGTGTCTTTTTTGTCAGAACCCTACAAACCATTTTCTCCTTTCCTTTGCAAAAAAAAAAAAAAAAAAAAAAAAAAAAAGAAAAGAAAAGAAATTGGAATGTGCCTTCCCTGAAGGCACACGGGTATCTTTTATCAGGTTTTAGGCCTGAGTGCCCACAGCAGGTAGCTCTGAGAATTTATACATCAGCTTCTTGGAAGCAGTTACTGGTGCTTGCAGCCAAGTACATGTCAAAGGGGTGAAGCAGTATTGTGTTTTAGCTGCAAATGAACTTCTTTCCTGCAGTAATTCAAAAAACATACAGTGCGTCACATTATTTTCTCTTATTATTTGTGTTTCGTCTTCTTTATGTGAATTATTTATAATGGCCAGTGTACAGTAGCAGGAATGCCTGCAGAGCCGTGTCCAATTCTGCCTCGGCCTCTTTGGCATCAACCTAACAGTGATCACAGTAAGGGATCTCTCACCTCAGCATCCTTGGACCGTGCTTTTTCTATTTTTATTTTTTCATGGGGCTGCTCAGGATGCAGGTAAAAGCACCAAGAAAAGATTTACCTAATATATATCTAAGTAGGATCATGCATGTCATAGTTGGAATGAAAAACAAGATTTTTAAAGAACTCAATAGCTCTTAATGAAAAACAGCAGGATTTTTAAATGTGTACATAAAACTAAGACACAATATTTAGGAAATATTAAAACAAATTCTGTTCTCCCTAGAAATAGTTTTCATATGTGTATATGGTACGTGTGCATATTTGTATGCATATTGGAATGTGTGCTTGCATGCATATGTATACGTACACACATATGTGTGCATGTGTGTGATAGGCCATGGATTAGGACCATGTTTCTCCCTCAGTTGCTCTCCTCTGTATTAACTGAGGCAGGGTCTCTCGCTCGCTGACTGTGGAGATCACGGATGTTGGCTATTGTGACTAGCACCCTTACCTGGCAATCCTCTGTCTCTGCCTCCTAATTGCTGGTATTACGGGCAGCATCCACAATTACAAGCTCAGCTTTGCGTGTGGATGCTGTATATGTGAGAGGCAGCCCTCATGCTCACTCGCAGACGCTTGATCCACTGATCCATCTTCCCAAGTCTTAACAAATAGGTTTTTAAAATTAATATTATATTCCTTCAACTTCAGTGATTCCTATTTGAGTTTGGGATTTTGTTTTTTCCTTGAGTCTCATGCAGCCCAGGCTGGCTGACCTAGAACTCTGAATGTAGTCAACGATTTCTGGTACCCTTGCTTTTACCCCTCGTGTGTTAGGATTACAAGAATATGCCATCAAACCCGATTTTATAGAGATCAAACTCAGGCCTTTCACAGCAGTGAAGCATTGGTGGCTGGAGCAGGACGCTGCTAGTCAATTGCATCTGCAGGCAGGAAGCATAGCATAGCACCAGGGCTGCTGCTGCTTGCCTTGCTCTCTTATGTTCATGTAGTCTATAGGATGGTGCCCCCTTATTTAGAGTAGGTCATCCCATCTTAATCAACCCAATCTACAGAATCCTTTATGTACATTTCCAGGGACTTGTTTCCATAGTGATTCTAGATCCTGGCAAGCTGATTGATGATCATGGCTCACTGTCGCACTAAGTAAACACTCAACTAGCTGAGTTACATCCCCAGTCCCCAGATTCATAACATCATAGAATCCTTTCCCTCTACCTTCCCTGTATCACTCCTACATTTCTTCAACTATTCACTACGAAGAACTCAAGTTCATGCTCCCTTTATGGAGACCTTAGCCTGATAGTAGAGACATATAACAAACAGCTGGAAATAGCTTCTATGATGAAAACGATCCAATGGTGCACTAATAGAACACACAGAGAGGAAGCCACATAGATCTCTTCATGGTCAGGCCGGGTTTCTCCATAGAGAAAAGTCCTAGGCAGTGACTCAGTGAATGAGAAGAGCCAGCTCTAGAGGGAATGGAAACAAAGAACATGAGAGGACACCAAAGGTGGGAGAGCTCTGCATACCTGAAGAAGTCCTAGAGGGCCAGCTTGATGGGTGAGGTAGGAACATTGGGGAGCAGAGTATGCATGGATTGACAGAAGCCCTGTGAGTCCTGATAAAGAACCTAGACTCAATTCTAAGGTAAGTTGATATGGTTTGTTTATCCATCCGTTTCATCATAAATAGATTCTGTGATAGACTTAAATTTTGAAAGGAGAGAGGATTCAAGGTAGAGGAGGGTGGGCGCTGGGCTCAGCTAAGAGGCTGTGTGTGCTCACGAAGGGCTGAGAACAGTGGTGGCCTGGGGAGGTGGTGGTGTGAGTTGGAGAGATGAGGATGAATTTGAGATACATCTCCGAAGTAGAGAGAGGACTTCTGTGATGGATTACAAGAAAAGGAAATCGGAAGGACCGGAAGCAAGATGAATCCTAGATTTGTGACTCAAGAAACTGGGTAGGTGATGGCATTTCATGAAATAAGAAACATGGAAAATCAAAGGGAAATCACGCATTCAGATTTGTGCAGCTAAGGACTGGCCCTCTGTGAGAAGTCTGAATTGTGCTATTAAGAGGGCAAAAGACACATGGCTGTGGAAGTAGGTGCAAGGAGGCTGAAGCAGTGTGTATAACGGCATCTGTTGATTGGAGTGAGACTGTATGGGTGCTGTGGACAGGATAAATTGCCTACACGCAGCAGAGGAAGAGCAGGCAGCTGAAGGAGTTGACTCTGAAAGTCTTACAGTTAAAGCTTCAGAAATTGACAACCCGTGAAGGGGGTTGAGAAGAAGCAGGCACCCAGAAAGCAGAAATATGCAGAAATATGGAAGGCAAGTCACAACTTTCAGCTGGGGAGCAGCTAGCAGAATGGACTTTTTTTTTTTTTTTTATCCATGTGATGGGCCAAATTCCAAACAAATCAAAAATTGCAGGAAGTGGTTCTGAAGTCCTTGGTGACTGTTGAATTGTGTGGCTGGAAGCCAGGATGGTGGGCCAAAGGTTGAACCATGTCAGCAATGTCAAGGAAGATGATGGTACTCAGGGAGGCCCCGTGACGAGACAGAAATGGTCACAGAGAAGATAGGTGACTGAAAGCACCTCCTAGGAGACATATGATCCACGTTTTCCTCTCTGCTTCCTGATTAAGTTTGGACCAATTATTTTTAAAACTTCTTTTTTTAAAAAAAAGGAATGCAAATAATGAGAAGTGAGAACTCAGAACTCCTTAAGCAGACAACTCTTAAAAGACACCTGTCCAAAAGACAGGCAGCTATGAAATCAAGAAAAAGTGAAGACCAGATTCAGATGATAGACTTTTGGAAATGAATCCATACACGAGAAAAAAGATATCAACTGAGGATGGGGAGGCAGGGGTGTAAAGTAAAGGCCCTGAGAAGACAGAGACCAAAACATGCTGGATTAGGCGAAGCTTTTCCAGCCAATAGTGGGCACAGTGAAACCAAGATGCAGGAAGAACCAACAACCCCTGAGTCATCATTCCAGGATCAAATACTCAGGAATACAAGTTCAAGGCCTGAACATGCCAGAATCCTATAGACCTACTGTAGATATTATACATGATAAATAATTGAACAGGTATGATGGGTGCCCAGTGAATAATGATCATTGAGCACAGCCATGGTCACAATGCCACGCCCTTCACTTGTACAACCTCTTTTTCTAAAGAGTAAGGTTACATGTGTGATATTCGGTTACGTGTGACATTTTCATAGCCTTATATAGTAACTCATTCTAAATATTAACTTTGGTTAATTACCTGATTATTGTGAAATCCACATAGCTTTTCGAAATTAGAATCGTGACTGCTCCTGCTGTGAATATTAATGCTTCCCCTTCCTGCTTGACCTACTGCGCAGGTAGCAATCCATTAGATAATAGACCTTTCCATCCACACCTTTCTTTGAGTAGTCACATTGTGTTTAATATTTGAATGTATGTTATTTTTATTTATTCTTCCACACAAGCTAGGCCAGAGTATCCACACTGATGTGTTTGTAAAAAGATAAAGAGAAGGGAGATATGTTCTATGGAGGTGTGGTGAGGTATGGGAGTAGGGGGTTGTTTCAGTGGACCTATTCCGAAGCATCCCTTCCCCCTGAAGGACCAGCCACACCATGGTATAGTATAGAATGGAGTTTATTCAGGGCATGGGGAGGGAGTCAAGAGGGTAGAAGAGGCAGAGAAAGGCAGAGAGAGTAGAGAAGCAGACAGTAGAGGTCAGCCATGGGCATGCAGAGGGGGTTGGGGGAAGGGAATAAGGAGAGAGGTGGGAAGGGGTGAGGGGACAGAGAGGGAGCAAGAAGGCAGGAAACCAAGAGGGTAAGAGAGAGGGGGGGAGGGGACAAGCAGTCCCTTTTATAGTGAGTCAGGCCTACCTGGCTGTTTTCCAGGTAACTGTGGGGAGGAGCATACCCAGCTATGGCCAGGTAACTATGGGGTAGAGTTTAGACAGAATGCTAGCACACACTCCACCTCTTTCTCCATGGTTTACTAGAAATAATACTATCCTCAGAATAATAGGCCATCCATTGTTTCTCCAGGACTCGAGTGGCACGCTTTCATGAAATGGCAGTCTATGCCTAAGCAAGAGGTATTTCTGCATAAACAAAATGACTGCATTTTCACTTTATGAAGTTCTTGCCAGCGGGCTAACGGAACAATTTTTACTAACTAGACACATGACCTTAAGGCTAGTAAGGACTCGATTTGTACCTATCTGACTCTCAAGGTCCTTATTAGAAAGTAGGCTAATTCTAAGACAACTTCAAATTTTCTTGTTTTAAAATAAGTAGGTTGTCCATAATATACGTGATTCTTGAAAGAATCAGGTATGTTATAGACAACCTATTTATTTTTTTTTAAAAAGTGAAATAAAATTTGAATATATTTTAGAATTGACAAAAGCCTTGTATACTTTCAAACACGGTATTATATTAGTCGCTGGTACCAAATATCTTACAGAAAAGTTGAAGAGCAAAAAGAAATAGTATGGCTCATGGTCTCGGAAGTCTTAGTCTGTCTGGAAAGAAGGGATCGAGGAAGCAGCACACGTCATGATAGAAGGAAGCAAAGAGAAGCAGGCTAGTGCTTAGCTGACTTTTTTTCCATTCCTTTTATACCTGGTGTCCATTATACTTAAACCATGAGATGTTCCAAGTGAGTCTTCCTCCTCCTTTAAACATGTCCGGAAAGTCTCCCACAGACACACTAAGAGGCATGCCTTACCAGCCTTCTAGGTGATTCTGAATCCACTCAAATGGCCCATTTAAAAAAAAACAAAAAACACCACAAAAAAAACAACCTGTCACAAGTCTACCCCTTAGGAACTTGACAGCAAAGCACAGCACTTTGAACCATAGCATGCCAACCTCGGGCCTCTCAAAACACTCATGTCCATATCCGGGAATTCCCAATCTTTCACAACTCCAGCCTTGTTCAGAAGCCCACATTCAATATCTCCACTGAAACTAAAGCAGGCTTGTACTTGTGAATACTTCGGAGAAAGCACAGAGTGCAGATACTTCAAAGGTGAATAAAAGAATAGTCAGGAAGAGCCCAACCCAAGCAGAATCAGATCCCAGCGAGTCACTGAATCCTGCAGCTCCATGTCCAGCATGAGGGCTTGCTATGCTGTCCTGATGTGAGCTACAAGAGGCTAAGGGAGTCGCACTTCTTCAGCCTTGCTGGCTGTAGCTTACATGGCCTCCCTGTCTGTTCAACTGACTGACCGTACCTTCTGGACTAATTTAGCTTTCTGAAGTCTCCACTGAAGCTAAAACTGTACCCATTCAGCTTCATGTTTAGTCCTCTTGAGTGTTTTCCTGCAAAGAAGTTGAGCCTGCTAAACACCGACTAGACTCCCAGGCATCCTTTTTAACATCTAACTAGACAAACTTATGAGCCTATGACACTTGCATGTTACATGCTTATAAAAGACAATACCATGTGAATGATACAAAGACAACTATCAGATCAAGCAGTATCTAGTCTACCTTAGATCATCTGAATACCTCCACGCTGAATAGTAGAAAAGTTTTCTTAGGCATTCCTTCATGAATTCCTTGACTCTGCATTTTCAAGGGAAATTCTTTCAAACTTTATACCATGAAACCTGAGTGCTATAAATATTCCCTTTTGTCCCAGGAAAAAAATATTAGCTTCATTTTACTAAGACTCTTCTCTTTAACAACTACAAGAAAACAAAACAGAAGAACAGCTTGCCAAGAATGCTCACTATAGCCTTTTTTTCTGGCCAGACTTCATGTTTGTCAAATGCTTTTTGGCTCTGCTGTTTGCTTCCTGTCCACCTGACTAAGAGCAGCCAGCCATACCCATGCCACAGCCTCAGTGCTTACCGTGTTTTTGCTTACGGTGTTTTGACATGTCTTCTGCCAGATTAATTAGCTGGTCACTCTTCAGTTCTGCCTTCCACAAAGTTCTGGATGTGGACAGGATCAAAACAGTTCCCTTGACAGAGTGTAACAGGAAAGACCCCTTGTCTACAGTCTCATCCTTGACAGAATGCAACATAAAAGACCCCTTGTCTACAGCCCCACCTGAAGCTCCGTGAGCACCGCCTTGCTTCATGTCCGCATGTTTTGTGCACGGTCTCATCCTCCTCTTCTGTTGAGCTCCTGCCAGCATTGCACATTAAGCTCTGCATTCAGTATTCAGTGGCTTCGCTAACTTCCAAATCCTTCAAAACTCCGGCTGCAAACCAGTTCCAGAGGCCTAAGAACCACAGTGCTGGTCACTGCAGCAAGGCAATCCCTGGGTCCAGGTGAGAGGTTACTGGCTGACTGTTGCACTGTCATAATCACACAGTGACAGGACAACTTAAAGTGATACAACATTCATTGTTCCTCCTAGAGGATGCAGTCCACCCATCACGGCAGGGGGAAAGTCTTGGCGGAAGCAGCTCACACAAAGGAGGGGAACCATTACTGCTGCCACCCACAGTCAGGGTGTATCCTCTCCCCCCCTTACCCCTCACTGGTAATGCCCCCACAGCTTCACCAATCTCCAGGGTGATTCTAAATGCAGTCTAACAGGCAATGAGGATCATCAGTCCCAAAGACGTATTGAAGCTTCTGGATCTGACCCAGAGGACTGTACACTTTCAGGTTTGTTACTGCCTAATTGCCTGTAATTGCCTATAAGTTCAACCTGCTTACACACATACCAATAGTGGCTCTTTATGATCCTCTTAAGCCTTGAAATCTCCACTGTAAACGTTCACATTTGTCTCCTCCCCTTCACCTCACTCCTCTCTCTTGGAGCTACTCCCAATTCGCAAATAGTCTGAATAGCCACAATGAGTGCATTTGGCCTTTTGTTTCCCATTTGAACCATTTCTTTAAGATCTATTTCAGGTCAACCAAAGATGAGGTTATCTCAGTTCATCTTGAGGCATTCCCCAAATTACCTCCACGAAGACTTTTCCTACCTATACTCATTAGAGGTGCATGCATTCTTGCAAAATTTATGCATCATTAAACGATCTTGCTAGTTATATAAGAATTTTTTTTTAAGTACCTTCTTTGTAACTCTCAGGAACCACTGTGTAAAGAACATCCTGACGATGTGTTCCAGATGGAAACCTGGCCACGTCACATGTGGTTTGTCATCTGTTCTCTCACCTGCTAGTTAATAATTAGGCAGGCTTGCACTTGGGTCAGTTTCAACTACTCTTGATCAGCTGTTGCTGATCCAAAAATACCTTCCCTTCCCTCTCCCCATATCTGTATTCTACCCGCACCTCTAAGGACACCATAAGTTCCATTGAGTGTGAGCAGCCTACCCTGATAATTCTGCCCACTTTAACCGAGCTGTTTCCTAGTCACCTCCAGGCAATTTTGCTCTTACCATGGGGTTTGACCTGGATCGTAGTCAATTTGCTCCCATTATTTGTTCTGTTGATGGGATTCTGTAAAGCGAAGTCTCTCCACACGCCACGAGGCATTAACATCAAGCAGCTCCTTTTCACTTGATTTTGCTCTTTACAAGCAGAAATACATCCTAGCACAGTGCCAGCCATACAGACAGACAATCTCCGTGGTCTCATTACATCCCTCCAACAGATTTTATCCCGAAGGATAATGAGGAAAGTGGACACCACACTCTTCCTCTAACAAGTTATTTCTACATCTCTCAGCAAGGAGGCAAAATGGTTTATTAAACTCAGGTGTCACATGTTGTTATTTTCATATTATTCCAATTTGCTTTGTTAGAAGTCTTCCCTAATGATGCTTTTCCCCCACTAATGGCATTTTTCTGTCTAGTGTTCTGTCTTATTTCAGCAAGTAAGCTTAGATTCTGTTCAAACAAGACACCTTTTCTGCATTCTCACACATTGGGTTGGGTTTCTATTTAGATCATGTTTCGTAAGTGACACCAATCCACTTAACTCCATCAGCCTTCATTGTTGTTACTGACTCTGTCTCTAATGCTGGCCTTTCCCCACTCTGCAGCTTTCAGGATTTAACTGTGCACATTATTTGTGTCTTTTGTTAGTAACTGCTGGTGTCCTTGACCTTCGGGGCTTCTGCATCTGGGGAGAAGCTCCCATCTACCTGTGCCTGATGTTGCCTCTGCACCCGGAAGTTCTTGCAAATCACTCACGCTCATTTTCATTATGTACCACAGTTTTCAAGGCACTAATTGGCCAGTATAAATCTTCAACATGTGTTCAAAATCTCTATGTGTGCATCTCCTTGTGCACGTGATCTTACATGTTACATATGTAAATATTTTCTTTTTAGCTTTTTAAGATTTCTTTACTTTATCTATGTGAGCACACTGTCACTCTCTCAGACACACCAGGAGAGGGGATAAGATCCCATCACAAATGGTTGTGAGCCACCATGTGGTTGCTGGGAATTGAACTCAGGACCTCTGGAAGAGGACTCAATGCTCTTAACCTCTGAGCCATCTCTCCAGCTCAATGTAACTATTTTCTATGCAATATATGTTTAAATGCATGTAAATGTATATTCACATCAATATCATGTTTGTAGCTGTATATCCTCTAACAACTGGAATAAAGTATAAACAACGTACAGCTATTATCTTTGGGACCTTACAAATGAATGACTGTCCCAGCAGAAAGTCAATAAATATACAAGATAGTAGTTATCGGCTCTGTAGTGGGAATGAAGGTGCTCTGTTGCATCTCACATCTCCACGCTGAACCCTGACTCTCCAGGGGGCATGCCCATGGACTTCCTCTCAACCCTGAAGCTTGTTCAGGTCTTTTCTGGATTCATACACCTGCCGGGAATCACGTCATCCTGATCTTTCTGTCACAGATGAACTCCTTGTTCATAGTTCAACTCAGAATCCATGTTTCCAGACAGACTGTCCTCATGCAACCAAACGTTTCCTTCTTCCTCCTGTTCCACCCCAGGGAACTGCATGTAGCAAGCACCTGTGATTGTGCAAAACCAAAGTCTCCATGTTTTACTTCTGTTCTGTCTTTTCCTATTGAAAAGTTAGCTTCCAAAGAGTAAGCAAATTCAGCCTGTTCCTCGTCCCAGCTGTAGTTCACAGCCACTGCCTGGCTTAGAGAGAATTCTGGCTAAGACTTGCTGGGCAAAAGAAAAATAGAACTATTTTCATATGAGATTGTTTGATTGTAAATTCTCTGGTGTGTACATTTTTAGGATTTCAGTCTTAAAGATGCTTCACAAGTCAGTGTAATTAAGTTGTGCCTTGATATTTGAACTCAGTTCCTAGCAGGAATCTGAAAGCATGTGTCAGAGGTCACTGCAAACAATAAACTAGAATAGTTTTGAAATTGGTTTTAAATATTTAAAAGGAAAACCTAGGGTGCAATTCTCTGTTTATGAAATAAATAACACTTCAGAGTTAATTTCTCAAAGGGAAGCCCCCATGATGCCATGTTCTTGGGTCTCTTAACTTCTAATATCACAAAGCAATTGTATTTCTAGTTTTTAATTGTTCAAACAAAGCTAAACATTTTACATCCATGTCCACAAAGAGTGGTTTCAAAACCCCAGCCATAGGGAGCATTGGTTTTGATTGGCATTTCCCTCTTACATACATTCTGAATGGGAAGCAGCTATCAAACACAAGAGTTGCTTTGGACAAACCGTAATGTCTACGGTGTTGTGGTCTATGCTTTTTCCTCTTATCATGGAAGACTATGTGCATGCTAAACTAGACTCTTGCATCTGAAAACTATATTATGTAAAGTTACATGCTCTAATACATTTAACTATCTTCAAAAATCTCCATGGGGAAGCAATGATAAAATTATTATGTAGAGAGTTTAAGCATCAGTGCCAGCATGTCTTGATGACATCAGGATGACACCATGGATCTTGCCTCATTCATGCCCCACCCCCAAAGGCAATGTTCTTTAAAGAACTTGGGATTTTCCAAGGAAATTCTCAGTAGCACAATGGTATTTGTCAAACTCTTGGACACGTGAACGTGCTCAGTATGGCAATAGTGTAATTTTGTGACTTAAAAATCGGTTTCATATGAGTCTTGGTATATTGCCTTCCGTTTGCCTTGTCTACAAATATACAAGCTGATGCAATTAATTAGACAAGCTTACTGCTATTTCAGAGGTCTAGGAGTACCCCCCCTATGAATTCGTGATTTTTCTTGTCAATGTGTATTTTACTACACATCATGGTGATCTGTTCTTCAAATCTCTGCAAAAATGTTACTACAAAAATATTTGCTAGTGATAATCTGTGCAGACTATCTTGATCTGGTGTGAAACTTCAAATCTTAAATGGCCACACCGATTTCTTCTTTTATAAATACTCTCTCAGGTATGGTGGCTCACACCTGTAGTCCTGGCTTCCAGGAGGCTGGGGAAAGGGCACAGCCCAAGGCCTACTTGGGCAACAGAGAGCTTTTCGGTTGCCTAACAGGCGCCTATCTCAGGAAACAACAGCAATGGAATCTCTGTCTTACTCATCATCTGAAGAAATATTTGTCAGTTGTGGATTTTTTCCAAGTTTTTCTGTAGCTTGGGGATTTCAGCGTTTTACAATATCTAACAGATGTGCTAACAAGAGGTTCAAGTTTGGTTTAGTCTACTAAGCTTTTAGAGAATTGCTACTTAATATGCAAGTCAATTTCATTTTCCTCCTTCCCTGAGAGTTTTCTGGTAGACACGAATTTGTTAATATTATGAAATAAAACTTTCTCTTGCTTCTCAATTCTTTGCACTTTTAATCATTAATTTGTCGAAATGTAAATGAAAGGAGACTCATTTAGGCATTCTACCAGAGAGCCCCCCCCTCCCATCTGAGAAGCAGGGAACCTCGCTCAGGGTATTGATGCCACAGTGCCCCTAGAGAAAGTAACCATGATACCACCAGGATGTTGTTGTTGTTGTTGTTATAGGTTTTCACCAAGATTTCTGAAGCATATTCTCTTCAAAGAAGTTAGCACCAAGTAGGGTAGTTTGAGTTCTGGTACCATGTCAAGCCAAGGAAGCATCAGACAGTAAGTGACTTCACATACTATCCAGGAATGTTATTCTGCTGCACCCAGAGAAGCCCGCAATGTGACTGTCCCTCCATGTTCAGATGTCACGAAGAAACTGTTTCACCCAGCAGCATTTAATACTATCCCTCTCTTAATGTCTTCAAAGTCTGTGTGTTGTTGGAAGTTCTGCCTCCTGACAGATTTGTTTTCCTCCTAAATGTCTTTGCTCAGAAAATACCACTTCCTTTTTGGACTGAAAAGCCACACGACATAGCAGGAAGCCCGTGGGCTGAGAGCCAGGCACTTCCATCCAGAAATGCACTTCTCACCCACGAGAGCTGAGACAAGTAATTTGCCTTTAATCTTCTCTGGTCTAAGTTTCCTTGTTTCAAAAATGTGAGGTCTCATATGCTCCACATAAAGTTGTAATAGGAATTAATAAGATAATGTACATAGTACATGATATATTCCATGCAGAAAGGACCCGATCCTTTTTCCTGTGACTATAGTAGGTCTTGATATTTGCGAAGCTGGCCATGTCCAGTTCTTCTTTCTGGAAGGTTTTGTGGCATCATTAAAGGAGGTGCTTCTTCATTTTATTGCTTGTGTGCTTGCCGTAGGGAAGTGTCTTAGCAGTGTGGTGGTCGGACTCTACTGCAGGACCATAGAGCTGGGTTAACAAGAAGCATTGATTTCATACGCTGTTCACAAATCAGGCTTTTCGCCAAGCATCTTATAGTAATAACCCTGCGAAATCCTCACCCAGTAAAATAGGTGCTATGCTTATACCCTCTACAAATAACCTCATGGTGGCACAGAGGTGGTGTCGAATCTACAGTGAGTAATATGACTGACCGGGATGTGAATGTGAGCGCTCTGCAGCTGGCAGCCCTGGGCATTTTCTCCTCCTGTGTTCCTTTAGTAGAAGCCTGGAAGCCTCATCCTTCTGAGACATCGACTTTAGAAAGATGTCAAAATGCCTGCTGGAATGAGGCAAGAGAGGGGGTACACTCTCGGTTGAAAGCCATTAACCTGCAGGGGGTTTCCAGAAGGAGCAAAGCCACTGACAAACAAATCCATGAGATCTGCCAACAACAGACTGGCTCCCCCGTGTCGGGAGAATGGCTGTCCACAGGAATGGTGTCGTTTCTTGTCTGGCCCAGAACCCTACCTGTAATTGCAATCCTAGCAAGAGCGGCCGCAGGAAATTGAGGGACGCCTTTGTGGATAAGGCCATGGGAACTGTTTCTTTGTAATGCCTAAATAGACCCTATTTATTAAGCATGTAGAAATGGTTTAAAATGCTGCTTCTAAAGGAGACAGCAGGGTAACAAATGGCTTCCAATGGGTTGTCACCCAACAATGGTAATATTAAAATATTAATGCTCTCTAAAGCAGTGCTGGTCTCACACTGTCCTCTGTGCCTAGGATAGAGCGGCTTCTCAGCTCAACTGTATTTCAATCACAAATACGCTTTAAGGTTTGCTCGCCTTGAATCTTTATGACTGTGAGCTTCAGCCATCTGCGCCTTCTCATTCTGCTCAGGGCTCCAAGAAAGTCTTGAAATTTAGCACATTGGGAGAAAAATTTCTATGGAATAAATTCAGATGTACAGTGACATCTAAAGTCTTGCAAGTTTTTATGTTACTTGAGAGACATTTTCTCTGTAGGATTGAGTTGAAGGTGAGAATTAATCTAGCCCTCCCAAATCATCTTTTGAGGTCCGGGGGGCCATCTTTCATGCCAGATTGCCTTCAGCTCATTTCTGACCAACTTGCAAGATTGTAGAATTGGCATGTGGCAGACTGTATTTCTGTCAAGATCTATTAAGTGTCCCTTACTGTACACTAATAAGCTTTATGTATGCACATCTGATATTGTTTTTAGTCTGTGTTAGAACAGCAGTGCCTACCTATCAATAAAGACCCTGAGACCTATGCGGGCTTTAGTTGGTCACTGTGGCAGGCTGTGATTTCAGTTTTACAGATGTCACTGTTTATAGTTTAATGAAGTATAACTGAAATCTAATGAGGACAGCAGATCTACGCTGTACCAATGTGAGACTGTAGCATACATTCGTGTACCTGTGAATGTATCAGTCATGCCAAAAAAAAGTTATAGTTCCCTCTGTAATATTCCCTCCTCACAGTCTTTCTCCAGTCTATTATATTCCTTAAAACCCATTGATCTTCTGTTTGTCTATAAATTATCTTTTATGACAAAATTTTTATGAATGAACTATATAGGATTCATTCAATGCTTGGCTTCTTTCATTCATTAGTTATTCTGAGAGTGATTCCTGATGTCGTTTAGGCACTAGTTGAATAGCAGTGTTAAGAGATATCCTTACTTGGTTTCTCATCTTTTGAGGAAACACAGGGTGGTATGTGCATACTGATAAGTAATGAAGCTGTTGCCTTTATCAGACTGAGGAAGTTTCCCTTGGGCTCTAGGTAGGTAAGAAAAAGAGCTCTGTATTCTGCCAGATGTTCCCCAGCACCTATTGAGATGATTTACATCTTTTCTTATTAGTCCACTGTGGTGTAAACTTCATTTGGTTTTGTTGTGGTGATTCTTGGGTTTAATATGAAACTAGCTTTGTATTTTCTAGTTGTTCATGATACATTATCATTTATATAGATCATTAAATTCAATTTGCCAGAAGCTTAGATGCAAATTTTGCATAAAAGTTCATGAAGGATGTTGCCCATAATTTCCTTTACTTCTGTTTTTGCCTGTTTTTGGTATCAGAGGAATGATGAATCCTAAAATCAGTTTCAAGTAACACACACACACACACACACACACACACACGTACATACATACACACATATACACACATGTACATATACACATATACATACACATACATACACACACATATACATACACAGACTCATATATACCACATATATCTGGAAAAGTTTGTGTGTAATCCATATTTGTTTTTACTTAATATTTAATTTTCCCAACATTAATTGCCTACCAGGGTGATCTAAGTTATACTTGCTTTATATGAACAATTATATATAGAAATTGAACTTCCTTCATAGGTAACTGGCTACATAAATGATTACTTCCAATAGCTTTAGTGCTTCATGTATTTGAAGGACTCACTTTACTGTCATATTTATTGGCCTAAGCATTCTGTAATAATCCTTTATACTTACTATACATAGGGTCTCTAACTGTACTGCCCTTCTCCCATCTAGTGTTGTCAGTATATAGTATCATGCCTAATATCCTCCCTTTCCTTCCATGACTTACCTAGAAGTTTGTTAATTTCACCCACACAAAGCCTAGCACCAGGCTCGGTTTTCCTCTTAGTATTTATTCTTGTAGTCTGTTGACTCCTGCCAGCTTCATTCTCTCCTGGTTCTCCGGAGCCAGGTTTGGTTCTTTCCCTGGCTTGCTGGGGAGGAGCCACTGTCGGTGCTGGGCAGCCTTTCCGCTTTTCTCATGGTGCTACTGCTTGCCAGGAGCTTCTCTGCTAATGCTCCCCGAGCTGCCTCCCGGGGGGCTTGTGTGTTGTATTTTTCATTTAGTTTGAGATGCTTTTTTAATTTCCCTCCTGGTTTCTGTCTGACCTACAGGTTAGTTGGAGATGTGTTGTTTAGCTTCCAATTAGTTGGTGATTCTCTAGGTGTCTTCTTATCATTAATTTCTAATTTGATTCCATTGTGAACCAATAATATACATTATGTGGCTTGTGTCTATATTATCAAGATTTGATTTATGCCTACAATGTGGCATATCTTGATAACTCTACCATGTGTACTTGAAAAAAAGAAAGAGGCCAGAGATAATGTTTTCTGCTGTTATTGCATGAGCATTTTATAAACGTCAATTATGTTCAATTAGTTGCCAATGTTATTTAAATTTTCTGTCTATGCATCCTAGCAATTGTTAAGAGAGGGTTGTTGATATTTATAGAACATTGATTTGTTTCACTTTTCTGTTGTATTAGCTTTTTACTGCAGTTCTGATACTCAGTGCAGAATGGTAGAGATACTTACGTTTACATCTACTAATTATTTTTTTTTACTTGAAATCAGCTTTGCTGGTTATTAACCTGTGTTATCATGGTAGAGTTTTTTTTAGTTCTTTTGTTTTTTACACTATTTATGAAGTCATATTCAAAATGCTTTTTTTTTAGGAAGCATATAACTGGCTCTCATTGTTTTAAATTCAATCTGATGAGTCTTGCTTTTTAATGGAGATTTTTAAAAAAACATTTACTTTTACCATGATCATCTCTATGATTGAGCTACAATTTTATTTTACTAAATGATTTCATTTGTCTGTCCCATGCTTGATTCCAGTGTTTCTTTCTTTTTTGTTTTGTGGATGACAACTTTGTTCTTGACTACTTCATGTATGAGCCATACTCTTATCCTATATGTGACTTCCACATATAGTGTAAACCAGAAATAAATATCAGTTATATTATAGTCAATTATCTTTTACTTATTTATTTTGTGTGTGTGCATGCACATATGTGCACACATATGCAAATGAACATGTATTACATGGTGCATCATAGAGATGAGCAGACCAACTTTGGGAGTCATTTCTCTCCTTTTGCATGAGTCCCAGCAATCAAATTTAGGCTGTCAACAATGAGAGCAAGCGCCTCTACCCACTGGGCCCTCTCACCAGCTCTCAACCATCTTGTAAAGAAGATAAAAACAGGGGGTTAAGTTTTATATAATTAACCGCACACAAATTTACCATTTCAGTTACTTACGACTTTGGTGGCTCATGACATATTTTATATTTCTTGACTTATCTCTTCTATAATTTTTTCTCAGGAGTTCCTACTCAATGCTCTTTATAGATTTGATGATTGATTCTTTTGAACTTAACACTTCTGACAACAACTTTCTGTTGCTTTCACTCCTGACACTTTTTCCCTAGGGCTGAGAGTGTTTTGTTTCTCCTGCACATCTTCAAAAGTGCTGCTCCGGTGCTAGCTCTGGCTAGCGCTGTTTGCATGAAGACATGTGTTCTCATTGTATTTTGTCTCTCTGAATATGCATGCGTGTCTTCTTGCTACAGGTGCTGTCATGAATTGCACTTGATTGCTGTCTGCCTCTGTGTCGTGCTCATGTTTCTTATGTCGTATGTTCTAGAACTTCCCTGATGTGGGAATCTATGATTCTATCAAATATGAATCATCTGCCGTTATTTCTTCAGATACGTTTCTGAACGAATACTTTAGGCCGCAGGAAGTTTTCCCTTCACTCATGAATGTTTTCATTGATGTGTTTTTATCTTATTGCTTCCTTTTTGATCAAATCATTAGCTGTGACTCAGGTTCACTGACCTGTTAATAACATCTGCTCTCCATTTAAATTCAGCATTTCATTTCCCTCTGCCTCTTATCCCATCATCTGCACATTTTCCTTGGATTTATCTTTATCTATTTAGCATTTTCAGTCTGCCTTCTACCTTCTTAAACATACAGAAAACCACCACTATCATTTAATATCTTTGTGCACAAGTTCCATTTAATGTGTTGTTTAATAGTTCAGTCATTTATTTTCCCCTTTATCATAGGTCATGTTTTCCTGCTTCTTTGTGTATCTGCTTTCTTTTAAACCGTCGATACTGTAACTAAACACAAACATGGTAGCTTAAAACAACACAGATTTGTCTCTACAGTTCTATAGGTTAGAAGCCTGTGGAATCCTGTGGCTAGAATCAAGGCTGAGTCCCTTTCTGATGGCCCCAAGAGAAAATCGGCCTCTGTGCCTTGTGCAACATCTCCATATTCTTTGGTTCCTGGCCCCTCCCACTTTGGGGTCAGCACGGGCTCTTTGTTGGATCAAATCGTTCAGCTCCTCTCTTCTCTCTCCTCCTTTTGGGGACATCTGTAATATGAAGTCAGCCGAGATTCTCCAGAATTAATCTATCAGAAGGCCAGCTGGTTAGTGCCATCTGCAGACTAATTCTCTTTGACATATAAAAGAAGACATTCAGAGATCCAGGGCTTAGTTTGTCACATCTGGCAAGGTTTCATTGGTTGCCAGGTGCTGTAAATTTTTACCATGTTGGGTGCTAGATCTTTCTGTATCCCTGTGAATATAGTGAGGTCTGTTCCAGAGCACGTTTACACACTGAAGTTAGTACAGAGCAGTATGACAATTTGGAACTTTATTAGGAGAGGCGAGGGCAGTGTCTGTCAGGGCCTTACTACTCAGGGGATGCCATTCTCAGTACTGTGCCTGATAACCAGGGATTACAAGGCTCTGTGCTGTAGCCAATAGAGATAATGGAGCTACAAGCTCCTCTTAACCTTTCATTGTCTCTGAATTGTTTCCTCTAATCGTGTGTGTGTGTGTGTGTGTGTGTGTGTGTGTGTGTGTGTGTTCTTTTGTCTCTGATAGTTTGTCCCTTAAAGTACAGTGGCTACACAAAGATGAGTTTCCCGATACCTGTATATGGGGAAACTACTGAGCTCTTCTTTGGACCGTGTCTCCCTGTGTTCTGGGGAGAGCAGTCCCCTGCAGTGAGCTGGCACAGTCACATGGTTCTTGTTGTTTGTTCTTCTTCTCTCACTAATCGTTATCTTACACCGTCTGGTGCCCAATATCTGAAACCCACAGGGCATGTATTTTATCTGGGTTCTCAGTGGGCTCAGGTGGGAGAGCTTACCCAAGCACAGTTTACTCTACCCTTGCCAGAAGTAGAACTCAAACATCTGTTGTTTGCCACATACTCCATTTTGATAAGGGCAACAGTGATACCCAAATATTTAAAAACTGATAGGTCTTGGGAACTGACCAAACAGAACAGATGCTGGCCTCAGAACAATGATATGGTCATACCTGTGTTTACCAGGTAAAGATCACTCCTGTCCCAGGTGGTGGCCAAAGCCCATAATCCCTGCACTTCAGGGTTTTGTCATTGACAGCCCTGGTGAGACACAGAGCATTGTGAAGGGAATGGCCTAGGTTGGGTTCTGACTCTGCCAATTCTTTTTTTTTTCTTTTTAATTTTAGGATTTATTTTATTTTAATTATGTGCGTGTATGGCAGGTCTATGTGTAGATAATGTACAAGGGTGTGGGTGCCCTTGAAGCATCAGATCCCCTGGAGCTGGAGCAGAAGGAGGAGCTGGAGGGACAGGCAGTTGCTAACTACCCAATAGGCGATGGAAACCATACTCAGATCTTCTGCAAGACCAGCTCATGCTTTTACCCGCTGAGCTGTGTCTCCAGCCCTCCAGCTCCGCCTCGCCTCTTCTAGCTTATTAGGGCTTTCAACTTCTCCATTCCTGAACTTCTGCAAGGACTTCATGAACCTCATGCGGGCTGGGGTTTGGAAATTCTCCTTACATCTTGCCTGGCACCTGAAACACTTAGTAGAAATGAAGACTCCCTTCTCCATTCACCTTTCTCAGTGATCCATCCGTACCCATTCAGGCCAGCCACAGTGTTGTGCCAGTGGAAGATTGGTACCTAGAGAACAATTCACCGCAAAGTCAGAAGGGCATATAATCTAAAAGAATCACAAATGTGCAGTGGGAGGGGAGAGAAAGCCTGAGGAGTGAGCCTATGGCTAAGAGCTGGCCTCCTGGCCAGGCTGAAGTGAAATCTATGCAGGAGGAAACCCCCAGAGAGGCTGCAGGAAGGCGGGGCAGCTCTGGAGAGGAGGCAAAGGAAGAGTAGTAGTCAGGATGTGGTTGATCAAGCTTAGCAGAAGTAGTCTGACTTACATGCTCCCCATTCAGGCCTGCTTGTTCCTGGGGTGTTAGCATTCCAGTGCTGGCCTCATCCTGCCTGACAGATAATGTTTGTGATAGAGACTTTGTAGTACTTGATTTCTCTGACATTGACCTCTGGGATTACAACCCGGGCCTTCCAATGGGATTTTCTTCTAGCTCTGGAAATGTCACCATATATTAGTCAGGGTTATCTATTTAGAGTAGCAGAACTGATAGACTGAATCTGTAATTCATGATAATATATAATACAGTATAATCAAATATATAGAGAGATACATAGATACATATATACCTACCTACATACATATAAAGGAGATATGTTAGAATGACTTACAGGCTGTGGGCCAGCTAATCCAACAATGACCATGTACAGAGGGATCCAGTAGTTGTTCTGTCCATGGGGTTGGATGTTACTGACCTTCAGTATATGCAGCAGGAATCCTGAAGAAGTAGACTTTAATGCCAGTGAATGAATAGATGTGGTAGTGAGAGAAAGCAAGCAGGCTAAGTAAGAGAGCTTCCTTCCTCCACATATAACCTAACCTCCTATAGGCTGCCAGCAGAAGGTGTGGCCTAGATGAGAGTTGGGTCTTCCCACCAGAAAGATCAGGGATGAAAGGTGTATCTTCACACCTCCAGATTAGATCCAGATTAGAAGTGGATCTTCCCAGTTCAAATAATTTTTAAAAAATTTTTCCTCACAGGTGTTTCCCACCATTCTTTGGGTTTAGTTAGATTCAGATGTAGTCAACCAAGACTAGCCATTTTGTTTTGTTTTAGGATTTTGCTATTAATTTTTTTCAACAATGTGGATACTGATAGTCTCCTAGTCACCTGTTTGTGTTTCAAGCCCTGACGAGTCTTGAACACAAGTGTCCCTTGAAGGCCATAAACAATGAGTGCTTTAGGGTTTCTTAGCTAGGAAAACAGGAAAGAGACAGAATGGAGATAGATGGGGCAGACGCCAGGGCACATCCAGTTTACCTCACCAGTGGAACCGCTTCTACTTCTGCTTAACTAGGCTCTGTCTAACAAAAGCCCAATGCAGGAGGATTTCACTTCTCTTATCTGTCCCTTCACTCTGTAGAAGAAAGTTAAAAACATATGTGGTTTTCAACATTTTTTGATTGACTGACCAAATGTATCTGAAAAAATATGAAAAGATCTATTTTTGTTACAGTCAAGAAAACATAATTGAATAAAGGCATGAATGCCCAAGCTAACATTTCTATTCTGGCAAATGGAAATCCCCATTCAGTTGCAACAGCAGATAAAGATTAGCTAGCCTATCTTCTCTATTTTTAACAAGAAGGAAAAAAAACTACAATCTATTCTTGGCAACCTCTGTCCTATACCCATGGGCATGTCTGATGTATACTCAGTCTAAGGAGGGCCTCTGATCCAGGATGCCCCTGTGTTGAGAAGAAGAGAAAGGCGTATAATAATTCAGAAAAGAAAGATAAATAACAAGGGGCTGGGCAGTTGTCCTCTTTGTCAAAAGGACATTCAATAAATGCTGTGAAAATGGCTGCTCTGAACGGATGGCTCCAACCCAGCAGGCAGCTGCCTCCTGACCTACATATGTATCTACAGAATGCTCTGTGCTTGGATACAGACACGGTGGCTTTGTCACCCAGATAATGTGCATCAAGATAGGCCCCTTGTAACTCAGGATTGTCATGCTTTCTTCTCAGTGGTGGTGTGGGCGTTCGTTCACCTGTCAGATTCTGTCACCACTTTCTGACAAAGCACTGGGCTGTGTTTGCATCACAGTGGACCAGGAACACCTTGGACTGTGGACTTTGATCTGCCTCTGTACCCCTAACACAGGGCCTTCCCTACCACATTTTAGGTTCTAAATGACTGATTAATGAACAAGTATTTCAGAAAGACCTAGGAGCAATAAAATAGAAGGAAAAAGATATACTCTCAGTTTCTCGGTTATTCATATAAGACTTTCTGGTGAGATCTAACACAGACAATGGTGTAGTGATGCTGAGAACCACAGATTCTCAGTGTGAAGGAGAATCACTCTTCTCTCTTCCTCATCCTCACCATCCTCACTTATCACGTTTCTATATACTCTTTCAATCTCCCTGACATACTGAATACGGTATTGAATTCTGCTTCTGCTCAAGACAGCCATTCACTTAACAGCACTGTGGTGCCCCAAAGGACATTGAAATAGAAAAAAAAAATCCAAACTATAATACACATTTGTTTATTGATTAACTGTTTGTAAATAGCTGGCACATAAAGATCTATCACACAAATCTTACACTTACATAAATACGATGAAGTAGGCAGGGCAGGGTTTGTACCTCCTGTCTGAGCCCAGCAGCCTGAGGGGGTCATGGCCTGAAGCTTCCTGCTTCTCTCCCCTCTGCTCACTGCCTCCTCTTCCATGGAAGCTACAGGCAGGTAGACATTCAGTGTGGTCAGCTCAGAGTGGACTGAACGTTGTCCCTCCTGTGTGTGATTCCAGGTTGCTGGGGAAATGCCTTCAGTCTTGCCAGTCTTCGTCTATTTACAGACGAAGGAAGGATCTGGGACAAATGCAATCCAGACCAGCACATATGACTGTGTATGAATTCTGAAAATGCAGTCATTTTTTATTCGATATATTTTTTATTTACATTTCAAATGATTTCCCCTTTTCTAGCCCCCCACTCCCCGAAAGTCCCATAAGCCCCCTTCCCTCCCCCTGATCTCCTACCCACCCCTTCCCACTTCCCTGTTCTGGTTTTGCCCTATACTGCTTCACTGAGTCTTTCCAGAACAAGGGGCCACTCCTCCGTTCTTCTTGTACCTCATTTGATGTATGGATTATGTTTTGGGTATTCCAGTTTTCTAGGTTAATATCCATTTATTAGTGAGTGCATACCATGATTGATCTTTTGAGAGTGGGTTACCTCACTTAGTATGATGCTCTCAACTCCATCCATTTGCCTAAGAATTTCATGAATTCATTATTTCTAATGGCTGAATAGTACTCCATTGTGTATATATACCACATTTTTTGCATCCATTCTTCTGTTGAGGGATACCTGGGTTCTTTCCAGCTTCTGGCTATTATAAATAGGGCTGCTATGAACATAGTAGAACATGTATCCTTATTACATGCTGGGGAATCCTCTGGGTATATGCCCAGGAGTGGTATAGCAGGATCTTCTGGAAGTGAGGTGCCCAGTTTTCTGAGGAACTGCCAGACTGATTTCCAGAGTGGTTGTACCAATTTGCAACCCCACCAGCAGTGGAGGAGTGTTCCTCTTTCTCCACATCCTCACCAACACCTGCTGTCTCCTGAATTTTTAATATTAGCCATTCTGACTGGTGTAAGGTGAAATCTCAGGGTTGTTTTGATTTGCATTTCCCTAATGACTAATGAAGTTGAGCATTTTTTAAGATGCTTCTCCACCATCTGAAGTTCTTCAGGTGAAAATTCTTTGTTTAATTGTACCCCATTTTTTAATAGGGTTATTTGGTTTTCTAGAGTCTAACTTCTTGAGCCATTTATATACATTGGATATTAGCCCTCTATCTGATGTAGGGTTGGTGAAGATCTTTTCCCAGTGTGTTGCATCAAACTAAATGGAGAGAAACTTGAAGCAATCCCACTAAAATCAGGGACTAGACAGGGCTGCCCCCTTTCTCCTTATCTTTTCAATATTGTACTTGAGGTACTAGCTCAGGCAATTAGACAACATAAGGAAGTCAAAGGGATACAAATTGGAAAGGGAAGAAGTCAAACTATCATTATTTGCAGATGATATGATAGTCTACCTAAGTGACCCCAAAAAACTCCACTGGAGAACTCCTACAGCTGATAAACAACTTCAGCAAATTGGCAGGTTATAAAATCAACTCAAGCAAATCAGTAGCCCTCCTATACTCAAAGGATAAGCAGGCTGAGAAAGAAATTAGGGAAATGACCCCCTTCACAATAGCCACAAACAGTATAAAGTACCTTGGGGTGACTCTTACCAAACATGTGAAAGATATGTATGACAAGAATTTCAAGACTCTGAAGAAGGAAATGGAAGAAGACCTCAAAAAATGGAAAAACCTCCCATGCTCATGGATTGGCAGGATTAATATAGTTAAAATGGCCATTTTGCCAAAAGCAATATACAGATTCAACGTAATACCCATCATAATCCCAACTCAATTCTTCACAGAGTTAGAAAGAGCAATTCTCAAATTCATCTGGAATAACAAAAAACCCAGGATAGCTAAAACTATTCTCAACAACAAAAGAAATTCTGGGGGAATCAGTATCCCTGACCTCAAGCAATACTACAGAGCAATAGTGTTAAAAACTGCATGGTATTGGTACAGTGACAGGCAGGTGGATCAATGGAACAGGATTGAAGATCCAGAAATGAACCCACACACCTATGGCCACTTGATCCTTGACAAAGGGGCCGAAAACATCCAATGGGAAAAAGATAGCCTTTTCAACAAATGGTGCTGGTTCAACTGGAGGTCAGTATGCAGAAGAATGCGAATTGATCCATCCTTGTCTCCTTGTACTAAGCTCAACTCCAAATGGATCAAGGACCTCCACATAAAGCCAGACACTCTGAAGCTAATAGAAAAGAAACTGGAGAAGACCCTTGAGGACATCGGTACCGCGGGAAAGTTTCTGAAGAGATCACCAATAGAGTATGCGCTAAGATCAAGAATTGACAAATGGGACCTCATAAAATTACAAAGTTTCTGTAAGGCAAAGGATACCATCAAAAGAAAATGCAGACTTATATACAGGGTTAAGAACAACTCGAAACTAAATGGGCCTGAGAACCAGATGAAAATCGAAAGCAAAATGATTCCCTGCAACGACCACTGGGGAGAAAATAATTAGTTTAAAACGGACATCTGAGTGATAATCTTTGCTTCTAACCTTGAAATGCCCAGAAAAAAAATATGTTTGGAGTTTGACTTTCAAGTGCAAGATTAGATCTCCAATTTCTAATGTTGAGTAATGATTGACCCATGCTCTGATAGAAAGGGCCATCAACCAGGTCGCTAAGGAACACTCCCCCCCTCCCCCAGCTCCAATGGTGAATTGTATTAGTTACATTATTCCAACTTATTTTATTTCTCCAAAGATTTAGCCCCTGGGAATATTCAGGATGTTGGCAGAAATAACTAGTTACAGGAGAGAGGCGTCGGCCCTGGTGCCGAACACAATAAGAGGCACACTAGGTATGTATTAAACCCATGCAGCCTCAGAGGTATGGCGGAATGTTTTCTCTGTGTGGTGCTGCTCAATTTCAATTTATTAGAAAGACATGCATATGCACCTCTGTGTAAGACAGACATTCATTTAGAAGAATAAACTAGGATTACAAAGGAAATCCCAAGTTTATTGGGAAACTGAAATGCTGAATGCAGGAAGCAGCACAGCTGGAATGTGTGGTTGTAACTTCTAATCTTTCTGACAGAGGAGACATGCAGCAAATCTAGAGGAAAAAAGCACATCCCATTCCAGGTACAGAGAGACAGCCAGCGTGGGTTGTGGGAAGAGGAAATGTTTAATATTCAACCCTGGGAGAGATTTTTGCTTTAGGGATATTTAATGACGGTGGCTCTTCAGTTGTTTTCCTACAAGACCTTCAGTCTTCCTCCCAATTACCCCTTAAAGTTAGGATACCTAGTAAAATATGAGCACACACTGAAACAATTTGTAGCATACATCCACACACTACAACACACACACACACACACACACACACACACACACACACCACTGGGATTACAGAGGAAACCCCAAGTTTATTAGGATAACAAATGCAGAACGTGGGAGAGAGCCCAGCTGGAGTGTCTGGTTGTAACTTCCGATCTTTCTGACAGTGTGCAGCTCATGTGGTGTGCACTACAGATACATATACACCATTCAGTATCAAAATGATAGCCAACCTTTATCCAGTGCTTACTGTGTACCAGGCATGCTTTGAAACGCTTTGCTATTTTAAGTCATTTAACCCTCAAAACAACTCTGTCTGCTAAGCATTCTTTCTGTTAGTTTTGCAGATTGAGGGGTAAGGCAGGGGAGTCACAGAGTCAGTGAGACAGGAGAACCTGTCCTTGAACTTGGACTTGGGAGTTGTCTCTCTGATGACTCTCTGAGACCCCCTACCCTCTGATTTTATCTTTTTTCTTTCCATACTTAACTCTCATCAAGATTTTAACACAGGGCACTGGAGAGAAGGCTCAGTGCTTAAGAGCACTAACTGTTCTTCCAAAGGTCCTGAGTTCAGTTCCCAGAGACCACATGGTGGCTCTCAACCATCTGTAATGGGATCTGATGGCCTCTTCTGGTGTGTCTGAGGGGAGTGATATGAACTCTGTGAATTTGTAAATGTCACCATCTCTTTCATTCCCTTAAGCAATTAGCTATAGAAAATAATACCACATGGGAAGGATGGTATTGGACCTTGGGATAGGGTGATACTTAAGTTTCCCTGCACTGCTTTTTCCCCCACTGAATAAAACTCAAAGCAGCATGATACTTAATCTATACTTTAAAGCCTGTCCATTGTTTACATTTTCTCTTCAAGTCCACCGCCATATGATGATCTTATGTAAAAAGGTCAATTCTCTGTTGTTTTAACCCTTCTGACAGGAAGTTGACATTGAAGCCTATATAAGTTACCTAGACAATGTTATGAATGGTTTTTAAGTTAAATATTAAACAAATTTTCCTTTGTCCTTTTATTTTAATTTAATTTATGAAATGTTATCTATCTGGAAGCTGTTTCTATATACTGAAACTGAGGTTGATAAGTAAAATCACAAAGTTAACCCATGCACACTGCCTAGGAAAGACTCAGACGTCAAAAGGGAGATCCTCCCATCCCCCACAGAGGCCTATGTGCTACAGAAGCCTACCTCTTGGCCTAGTTAGCTAATTAAAAAGGATGTGTCAGGCTTCTCCCCTGATTTCAATTAAAGGAAGGAACTTCATAGAGTAAAGCCGTGTTGTACACCAGAAAGAAACGTCCTATCATGGGTTATTTTGTCCTTCAGTGTCTTCATCTGAAGTGTCTTTACCCTTTAGGTTAGTGGTTCTCCATTGTCCTAATGCTGTGAGCCTTTAATACAGTCCCTCATGCTGTGGTGGTCCCACCTATAAAATTAATTAATTGCTATTCATAACTCTAATCTTAAGAGTTAAGAATTGTAAAGTAAACCTCTGATATGCAGATCTGTTATGTAACCCCAATTGGGGGTGTCACAACCCACACATTGAGAAGCTCTGCCCTAGAACAACAAACTAATACAAAAGACAGATACATAATAATTTTAAAAGTATATTTTAGGTGTTTGACTATGTGTTTGAACATAGTTCTCAACCCGATATTTGGGTTTTGTTGTTGCTGTTGATATTGCTATTGATTTCTTTATCTTTTTTCTGTTTTTTTTTTCTCTCTACTATCTGGTCTGGCACCAAAAGCTTATTAGTTTGGACAAAGCAGAGAACACGTCAAGGGATTATTTAGGTTTTCTTTTTTCTTCCCACCCCCTATCATTATATAACAGCCCTACTGCACAAAGTCACACAACATCATACAGAGAGAAAATTAATCATCAGCTAATGAGATAGAGATGTAGAAAGAAGTTTGGAAAAAGTAATTTAGAGGCCCCAATTAGGCCCTATTCTGGTGGGTCCCTCATGGCCATTGCTAGCTGCTGAGCCCAGCTCCAGGAAGGAGCCTGAGGAGGATGTGGAGGACGGGAGGGGGAGGGAGGGAAGGTGGAGAAAGAGACAGAAACTACAAAGAGGACTTTACAGTGCTTCAGATGTGGGCTGATGAGAAGCCAAATTAGGAAGGAGAGTGAATAGAATGATCCAGAAACCCTTCGGGGGCAGGTGGTTACAGGGCCATCTATGCTTACAACGTCCAGCATCTGCAGAGCTTCCGTCCAGGAACTAAGAGGAAGGGCAGTGACCTTACAAGAGATAGGAAATGTGACGTTCTGTAACCTGCTCAGTGTTATTCAGGGGCAGAGGAGGACAGATGTCTGGACCTTGTGGGAGGAGCTTACAGACTAAGGAGAGGAGATGCAGAACCAAGGGTAAAGGCCCAGGACCTCAGAAATCCCACGTGTGTCTCTGACACTTGGCGACTGTCCTCCAAACTAGACGTCATCAGCAAAGGGTTTGGAGGAAATAAATGTGTGGGAGAAGTTCAAGTGGACTTGCTAAGAAGGTATTTCTACAGACTAGGAGCCTGTCAGAAGAACAGACATTTTCCCTCTCAAACAGGGCAGTGATTGGACCTCCTCTGCCACTAAGTGTGGCCTGGTCTGCCTCTGTGACTGAGTGTGGCCTGGTCCGCCTCTGTGACTGAGCGTGGCCTGGTCTGCCTCTGTGACTGAGCGTGGCCTGCAAGTGGTCCATGAAAAAGGAGGGGTGGGAATGCTCATTTTATACACAGTGAGGACTGGGAAGGGGAAAACCAAGAGAAGAACAGAATGAGAAATAAGATGTGACCATTGCAGGATAGGACCAGTGTCAGGAAAGAACATCAGACCTGTTCCCAGGAGTCCAGAGCTCAGAGTAATGGATGTGACCAGAGGTCGCCAGGTCCTGAGCCGATGTGTGAAGAGCTGTTTCACATGTGAAGCCCTTCCAGAACTGGAAAGTTCACTACTGGGGAACGGAATGCATGGGCAGCTGGAAAGCCCACGCAACGTGAAGACGCCACCCCACGGTCACCTGGATTCGTAACTTTAGAAAAATCACTGTACATCTCTGGGAATTAATTTCTTCAGCACTCAGTCTAGAATAGAGCGGTGACCACCATTTCAGCTCTGAACTGCCACATTCCATAGAGCCAGAATCTCAACTTCACCGCCAGCTCTACTGCTCCTGCTGGTATGGTTGGTGAGTCTTAGACTGCGCCTCTCAAGCACCTGTCTTTCACTTCTACCCTCTGGGTACCTTATTTTTCTGTTTAATAAACTGCATCTATGTCTATCACTTAAAATCGAAAATAATGACTGAGGTCCAACAGGCAGAGGCAAGGCAGTCCGGCTGCGTCTGACGACGGCGGCCCAGGTCTGTGCACACACACCGAACTGCACAGGTACTATGTTCTCCCAGCCCCGCCCCCAGTACAAACACATTTTACATAGCACTGATAAGCCCCTTTTCTCCTGTTCCCCCAGAACACATGTGGTTTTTTTTCAGATGCAGGCTCCTCATGCTGGTTGCTAGAAGGGTCTGTCCGACATCTTTGAACAGTCGGTTTTCTGTATTTGTGAGAAGTTTTGAAGTAACGTTCATTTCCTGTCATATCACCTTCTCAAACATGGGCGCAAATCTCCCCCGGTCAGTACCGGTCAACGGTACCGAGAATAGCTGCTGACAGCTGCAGTCCGGTTTCACCAGCACCGCATCCACAACCAAGGAGCCGGAGCGGTTTACTGATGGAATGAGGTCTTTGCTATGAAGTGTAGACAGCAAGCCTGGAGGAGCGCACGCTGGATATGCATCTTGGGTTTAAACGGAAAACATACCTCTCCACCTTTGGATCCCTTCAGAAAGATCATAGGCGAATTTTCAATTTCACTTCCCCAGAGATCCCGCTTGTAGGCGTTCACTTATCTTGCAAAGTACACTATTAGGTTAACGTGGAATCTGTGTAGCTTATTTTTCTCAACGACTGCAGAGCAATCTTCAGGGTTTGTTTCTTCAGGAAGGGAAAGTCGAAGAGTGGTTCTGCCTCTGGGGAGCTAGTCTGAGTGTCTCTGTCTCAGAGAATATTTAGAAGCACCTCTGCCCTGCCATTTCAATAAATATATTTTGAAAATAACTTTTCCTTTTACATTCCCATTATTTAACTAGAAGTCGTTCGTTGTAAAGAAATAAGGTTGAGCCCACAATCCCAGAACATAGCTGGCTGCCTGAGATAGGAAGATTATAAATTCCGTGCCTGCCTGGATTACATAGAAAGCTCTAGGCAAGCCTGAGCTATGTATCTATGTAACAAGACTGTCTCAAAATAAACAGTCAGGGAAGCTGTCTGTTAACCCCCTCAGGATCCCTTCCTTCATGGCCTCCTTGTACTGGTTTCATAGGGTTATGATGACAAATCAGATAGATTTAAACAACAGAAATGTATTCTCCGTTCTGTAGGCCAGAGAGCTGAGATTGGGTATCTACAGCTGGATGGGTCTCATGCCTTGATCTTGTTTTTGGTGTCTGGTGACTGTCCTTGGGATCCTGCACATGCAGCTGCACGTCCTCAGTCACCACCTCTGTCACCACAAGACATTCTTTTGGGTGTCTACTTGTGTTTATTGTCCTCATCTGAGTTCACAAGCTGCTTAGATAGGACTGACTCTAATCCATTATGATCTCGTCTCAACCAAAAAGAGCAAGCATCCTCTTTTTAAAATTAGATTATAGTCTAACACGGAAGCCCATATAAGTTACTTAGACAGCTCTTTGGGAGTGCTGTAATTTGCCATTTATAACATCTCCTCTCCCACACAGTGTGGACACCCCAATTCTCTGTGTCCTATTGCATCCCTTATCTTAACAGGTGTCGTGCAGTATTGTCATTTCCCATATCTTGTTTTTAGTCACTGGTCTGTCACATCCATGAAAAAAAGAACTCATAGTTTACAACATCTTGCTTGCAGTGTCTCACAAAACATTTTAACACTTAGTAGTCACTAGGTTTGCCAAAAGAAACAATTAACATCACTGTGAACTCTGATGTATATTCATGTCTAATATTATATTTATACAAGGTTACATAAGCAGTATACTTTATAATGTTTTTGTAATTATGATCCCTGATTGATTACTTGCCATTTGCATGTAAACTGGGTTTCTCCCCCATTTATTCCTCCTATGAACACTGGAAGATAAATATAAAGTATTGTAAATGAAGCTTAGAAAGATGTGCAGCCAGTGCATGGCAGACCCGGGACTGGTCCTCAGGTCTGTTTGACTACACACGTGAGCTTTGTATATTTTGATGCATTTTTCTACCAGGGTATTCTTGACTGCCCCTTTCTGTAACAATAATATGTCTGATGTTTGTATTTAGGGTAATTTTAAAGCTCAGATTGGCTAAGGAACAAATTAGCACTATATCACCCAGCTGAACCTATGACTTCAAGATCACTTTTTGAAAAATGATTTTCCCCTGCTTTTCATAGAGTTGTTTAAGAATGTTTGAGGAAAGGAAAAAAATGAATACTCACGTATGTCTTAATTACCTTTCAATTGCTGTGACAAAACATCACAACCAAGGCAATATATAAAAGTAACATTTAATGTGGGGTTCACAGTTCTAGACTTAGAGTCCACCGCTGTCACCATGGAGAGCGTGGCAGCAGGCATAGTGGTAGAGCGGTAACTGAGAGCTCACATATTGATCCACAAACATGAGGCATCATGGGAGTGATGTCAGCTTTGCAACCTTCAAAGCTCATGCCAGTGACTCACCTCCTCCAACAAGGCCACACCCCTAATTCTTCCCAAGCAGTCTTCCCAACTGGGGATGAAATATTAAAATACACGAACCTTTGAAGACCATTCTCATTCAGACCACTATCGTATCCTTCCTGACATTATAGACAAGCAACATTTATCAGTTGAAAATGAAGACTTTACTGAGAAAAGCTCTTAATTCTAAGCTCCCAGGAGACAGGATGCCTTGTGTATCAACAGGCTCCCCCGTAGCCTGATAATGAGTCTTATTTAAGTCATCTTAGACAAGACAGGCAGGGCTGCCTGTCTTTCAGGAGCCCCCCTCCCACCGCATTTCTCTGCCCCTCTTCCAGTCCTGGGCCCTGGCATAAGCCAGCCCCTCCCAGGACCTAAAGATACCTCTGGCCTCAGGCAGGAGAAAGAGCCCAGAACCCCACCCTTTGACCTGTGCTGCCTGCCTGAGAAGTAGGGCATCAGTTCCTTTGCCAAATCCCAGGCTTTGGCTCTGACATCTAAACCCTATCTTGCTTCTCCAGCCTGAAGCTCAGCAGAGTAACCTGCCAGATGCTTAGCAGTTCTTAACCTCTGGCCCTGAGCTCTTCTTGCTAAGCCCACTGAGAGCCAGGGACCGAGTAACCTGTGCCCTGTAACATGTGAACAGGGCCCCGGTGTGCTTGCCCTCCCTAGGCCCTTATTATGGACTGCTGGCAGTCTGTGGCCTTAGTCATCTATCAGAACATCCCAGGCTTAGGAGGAAGCCGGCCATGTTCCCATTCCTGATCGCCCTCTCCTTCCTCTTACTCTCTTGGAACACCGTGTTCTGTGTCCTGGGTCAGACTTGGTTTTGGCACTGACAGCTTGTCTCTGTCCCCCTCAGCCCCAGCCCCAGCTTCTCTTCTCTGTTCAGACCTGACCTAGTTATATGCAGCTTTGATCTCCCAGAGGCCCAGCTGCCTTTTTTTCTTTTTCCCCCCAATGAGGTCATTTTCTCACCTTAAATAGGACTGTCTTTACTAAGGTGTCCACTGGAAACGACTGGGCAAGAGCAAGTTACTACTTGGGAACAATCTGCAAAGAACCAGGGAGGGTGGGGGCGACTCACACAGCATAGGGACCAGCCAGCAGATACACATCTGGCATGCAAGGAACTGCCACTCCTGCAAGAAGACAGGGCACTCACCAGCTCGTGTAGCACCATCCCTTCTGGTCTACAAGATGCCTTGTGCTTTCTCAGTCTGTCATGGCCACCTGTCCTGTGCACCTCATGGTAGATCCTGAGAAATTGCTTGGAATTCCTCCTACTTTATAAGACTATCTGCTGGCAGTCCCCTTCCTCAATAACTCTTAGATTTGGCTCATGTATTCAACTTTTTTTTTCTGGGCTTGGGGACCATCAAACCTTGTGATTTCCCAAGTAAGGAATTTGTATAGTTATCCTCAGTAGCTCTCAGCAGTAGTAAGTGCTCAAGAAATGTTGAATGAATGAATGAATGAATGAATGTAATTAGTTCAGCTCTCATCCCATTAAAATCCTAAATGCAAAATCTTTTAACCACAGCCTGAAAAGCACCCATCTTGTCAAGTCTGTATCACCAACTATACAGGAAGAAGCTTTGGCAAGTTTGAGGGCTACAAAATGAGTTCAAGGCTAGCCTGGGGGTGGGCTTAGTGAGTTTCAAAACAAAAAGGGAAAAGAAAGCTGAAGGCTGAGCTCAGGTATTGAGTGCTTGCCTGGCACATGCAAAGCTTGGTTCAATCCCCAGTACCAAAAATAGAGAAACTCACCTCAGCTGTAAAAGTCTGGACTGTGATATGAACCAACAAGCCAGACTTCTTTCTGCTTTAGCCTTTCATCCTCCCATATGAAACAAGAAACACTGCTAAGTTTCTGCCTCCTGATGCCCATGTCTTTGGAGACAGAGACAAGAAGAACTGCACAAGGCCAAGGTATTAAAAAAAAAACCCTTTGGATGGCCTATGAGTAGTGTTTTGAAAGGGTACTCCTCTTATGTCCTTGATGGGACATTTCTATGCTGCAATGTGAACTGGCTGCCTCTTTCCCCAGGGTAGAAACTGTAGCTCATTGTCCAAGGACTCCTCAATGGTTGCTCTCAGCTATGAGGCATTTACATTGCCATTACCTGTGTCTGCTGTGTATTTCCTGAGCTTCTACTTTGCCTTTCTTGAGCTAACATGATATGCTTTTATGCTATGAGAAATATTTTACATTTATGCAAACTGTGGTGGTCTGAACATGCTTGGCCCAGGGAGTGGTACTATGAGGAGCATAACCTTGTTGAAGTAGATGTTGCCTTGTTGGAGAAAGTGTGTCACTGTGGGAGTGGGCTTTGAGACCCTCCTCCTGGAAGATAGTTTCTCCTGGTTATCTTTAAATCAAGATGCAGAACTCTCAGCTCCTTTTCCAGCACCACCATGTCTACCTGAATAATGTTACGCTTCCTGCTATAATAATAATGTACTAAATCTGAAACTGTAAGCCAGCCCCCAATTAAATATTTGCATTTATAGGAGTTGGCTATGGTGTCTCTTCACAGAAATGGAAACCCTAACTAAGACAGAAGTTGGTACCAGGAGTGGGGTATTGCTGTGACAGGTCTGACCATCTTTTTGTTTGGAGGAATGTGGATTTGGGGACTGTGGCCATGGAAAGCCATGGAATGCTTTAAGAGGGACTTAATGGGCCATCCTTGTAAGAACATAGAAGACATTGGTGCTAAGGATGACTTTGTAGACCTGGCCCAAGAGGTTTCACTGAAAAAAGAATTTTAGTATGTGGCTTAAAGACTGTTCTTCTAATATTTTGGTGAACAATGTGACTGCTTTTTGCCCTCATCTGAGGAGTCTACCTGAGGCTAAGGTAAAGAGATTTCAATGAATTACATTGACAAAGGAAGTCTCAGAAAAGCTAAGCAGAGACTTTGTTTTCCGGTTTACTCTCATGAAGAATGTTTTGATTAAGCATAGCAAGCTTAGAAAGGAAAAACACAAAATGTATGGTTCAAGGGACACCAGGAAGTGAAATGGAGCTAAATCCTATGTTCAAGGATATTAAATGGAATTAAGGGAGTGGTGACCTTGGGGCAAGATCCCACCCAGGTAAGCTTATTGTTTATGCATTTGCAGTTGAACAAAGGAATAATTGCATCAGCATGAACTACAATCCAGAAATGGAGGATACACCTGTGATCCAGAGCTTGAGGCCTAATGGCCAAGAAAAGCTTAGGCCCAGACATGGTGGTACACACCTTTAATCCCAGAAGACAGAGGCAAGTGGATATTTGAGCTCAAGGCCAGCCTGGGCCACAGAAAGTACCAAGAAGAGAAAAATTTAGGTCCAGGCATAGTGATACATACATTTAATCCCAGAAATCAAGAGACATAGGCATTAATATCTCTGAGTTCAGGGTCAGTCTACAGAGCAAGTTCTAAGACAGCCAAGCTTAGGCAGTGGAGGAATTGGAAACCAGAAAGCTGGTAATGACATAATAGAATAGGGGCGGGGTGGGATGTTTCAGTCCCAGCAAGCAGCAGAATATGGCAGTTTTGGCCATGTGGTGCTGGCTTTAGAGTCAAGAATAGAAAGGGTTACTGGGACAGCTGATGCTGATTCACTAGAGCCCCAACCAATGGACAGAAGCTTCCAAGCCCTGTGGTTGAATTAGGGGAAAGCTGGAAGAAGCTGAGGAGGAAGGCCACCCTGTAGGAGGACCAACAGTCTCAATTAAGCTGGACACCTGAGATGTCTCAGATACTAGAACACCAACCAGGCAGCATATACCAGCTGATATGAGGTCCCCAACACATCAGCAGAGGACTTCCAGGTCTGGGTTTAGTCAGAGAAGATGCACCTAACCCTCAAAAGACTGGAGGCCCAGGGAGTTTAGAGGTCTAGTGGGGTAAGAATCGGGGGTGGGGGCATCCTCGTGGAGACGGGCTGGCAGGGAGGAAGTATGGGATGTGGAACAATTGGAGGGTGGACTGAGAGGGGAATAAAATATGGAGTTTTAAATACATAAATAAATAAATAGTCTAGCATCACTGAGGTGAACTCTCCTGGGGAGTGTTTCTGAGAACACAAAAAAGAAGCTGTATTCTAGAGATAATGAAAATTTACCTCATGCTACAGATGTACTTAGTATTATGTAAGAATTACCCAGGCTGTACTGATTTTGAAGCCATGAAGGGGTCTGAAGAGCAGCTGAGGCTTGACACTGTGAGAGGCCAGGAAAGGCCATTGGTGAAGGTTCCACCTCAGTTATAACTAATGGCCCAGGACTGCAAAGAAGCTGAGGCTCAGCATCATGAAGAGAGTCGATGAGAGATTATTGGTAAAGCCTAATTGCAGTGGAAGACCCTAGTGCATTGGAGATGCCAGTACCATGGGATGACCACCACAAACTGCAGCGACTGTAGAGTCAGCCAGAGCCCAGAGGAGCCCAGATCATGTGTTCCAAGATCCCAGATGCTGGAAGAAGAAGCTGTAAGTTGAAGTTGCCTTGGATACCCCAAGATGTTAGGGATGCCAGAACCATGAATTACCTACTCAGGAAGCAGCTGACAGGGAGTGGAACCAGCCCAAAAGAAAAAAAGTTGTTGTTGCAGTCAACAAAGATGAAAAAGGAGTTGGAGATCTGAAGAACACATTGATATCAGACATGGAGGTGCAGAGTTTAGAGTCTGGCCAGCAGGTTTTTGGTCTTGCCAATATATCTTGCCAATAGATAAAATTTCCAGTATTGTCCTGTATTTCCTCACTATGACATTTTGGGATGGTAATAAATACCCTGTGATGTTGAAAGTATGTGATCTGTTTTTTATTTCAATTTTAGAGGGGATTAACAGTTAAGAAATTGGATGAATTACAGAGGAGACTTTGAACATTGGACTTTTAACACTGTTGAGACTGGTATAGACTATGGGTACTGTAGTGGCTATTCCTGGTTGTCAACTTGACTATATCTGGAATGAACTACAATCTAGAATTGGAAGGCTCACCTATGATCCTAATCTGGAGGCACAGAGATATGTTTCTGACCTGGATCTTGGCATGGAGATCTTGAAGCATAGTGGCTATGAATTCCAGAAGATTAAGACAAGGAGATCTCCAAGTTCAAGATCATCTGGGATTAAAGGCATGGAGGCACATGCCTTTAATCTGGGCCACACCCTCTGTTGGAGACCTACAGCCTTTAATCTGGGCTATACCCTCTGCTGGAGATCTATAAGGACATTGGAAGAAGGTAGATTTACTCACTCTTCCTTGCCTGCTTGCCCTGTGGGACTGAGCAACTGCTAGATCCTTGGACTTTCATCCACAGTTGCTTCTGCCCATTTTGGGGGAGTTGGACTATAGACTGTAAGTCATCGACAAATTCCCTAATTATATAGAGACTGCCCATACATTCTGTGACTCTAGAGAACCCAAACTAATACAGGTACCTTTAAAGTTGCACTAAATGTATTTTCATTGTGATGTGGCTGGGTATGGTCCCCACAGACTCATGAGTTTGAACACACCTATGGGGCCAGGGAGTAGAATGTGGTGGTTTGAATATGCTTGGCTCAGAGACTGGCACTGTTAGGAAGTGTAGTCTTGTTGGAATAGGTGTGGCCTTGTTGGAGGAAGTGTGTCACCGTGGTGGACTTTGAGACCCTTCTTCTGTCTCTCTGGGAGACAGTCTCTCCTGATTGCCTTCAAATCGAGATGCAGAACTCTCAGCTCATTCTCCAGCAACATACCTGCCTGGACGCTGCCACACTTCAGGCCTTGATGATACTGAACTGAACCCTGAACCTCTGAACCTGTAAGGCAGCCCTAATTAAATGTTGTCCTCTGTAAGAGTTTCCTTGGTCATGGTGTCTATTTATAGCAATGGGAACCCTAACTAAAACAGATATTCTTATAAATAATTTTTTTTCAAGAAAGAAAGAAAGAAAGAAAGAGAGAGATGGGGGGGAGGGAGGCAGGGAGGGAGGAAGGAAGGAAGGAACAAAGAAAGACTAATCCTTTCCTTCTTTCCCACTCATACACTGAATATTAGATCCTTTGAGGTCCAGCATAATTTAAGTGTTAATTCCTTTCTAAGCCCCTCCAAGCACTCTCCATGCAGATCTCATTAGACCTCATAGTCTCTTCCTCTTGATGCCTCAGAAAAGGCAAAGTAACTCCTGTTACATACTAAACATTCTGCTCAGGAATATACTGCCTTTTGTCTCCATTTCTGAGTATTTTATCTATTTGGCCTCGAGATAGAAAGCAGACAGACGTCTGTTCTGTTCAAACTGAAGGCAAGCGCCAGCACCAGGCTCCCATCTCATTTGTGGGAAACATCTGTTTATTATAATGCACGGGGCTTGGGTTTCAGGGTTTGCAGTCCTGAGAGCTTTGAGCCTTAAATCATCCCCAGTTGGCAAACAATAGTGAGGACCAGGCCAGGAGAGAAACAGATAAACAGAGGTAGCCTGCTTAAGGGATGAGATTAAGCAAAGAGCAAGGCAGGGCCAGCACCCCTCCCCCTCCCACCTCTCCTTCCCTGTTGGCTAATGTACTTACTTATGGAGGCACTGAAGTCAGTGACTGTGGCTTCGAGACCCTTTCTGCTCTGGCTCTTCTTGATGGCTGCCATCTACGTTAGAAGTGTTAGAAGTAAGTGTGTGTGTGTGTGTGTGTGTGTGTGTGTGTGTGTGTATGTATACAAAGATTAAAGCCTGTTGTTATTCCAAGGGATATGCCAGTCAAAGCAGCCATGTCACAGTTTAGGAAATTAAGAACCAGGATCATAAAGGAACTTCCATGACAGCTTTGTAAGAAAGTGTTTATTTAGTATTTGCATTCAGGTCTGGTTTTAAAACCACAAGTGCCAAACACTCAAAATGTGTACACACCACACACACACACACACACACACACACACACACACACACACACACACACTTTTACCAGTATATTTTTAGAACTAGGATCCTGTCTCCGATGACTGAAGACTAAAGCTGCACCTTGCACTGGCAGTCGAAGTTGGTCAAGTGTGAGGATTTTCCCAGTGATGCTTGTTTTGAAGGCGTGAAGGGGCTCATGGAGAGCTGAGGCTCGGCACCTTGAGAAGCCAGAAGAGGCCCTTCGTGAATGTGCTGCATCCATTAAAACAGGAGCAAGCCATTAAGCAGTGCTGGTCCGTGATCTCTGCATCAGTTCCTGCCACGGGATTCCTGCTTTGCGTTCTCGCTCTTATCTGCCTGTGTTGTGCACTATAAGCTGTAAGATGAAATAAATCTTTTCCTCCTCACATCGCTTTTGATCGTGGTGTTTTATGTCAGTAATAGAAAAGTAGATAATACAGCAATGAATGACATTGGGTCATTTTAAGAGAGAACATTGAAATCATCATATTTACACATTTTTAAATATGGAGCCAGACCTGGCCCTTTCCCCAACTCTGTTGTTTGTCTGTTTTACGACGTAGGATATTTTACTTAAAATTATCTTACGAGGATATTATCTTATGAGGAATTTATGGATAACTATTTCGGGTTCTCATCCTTGTCCATTCTACACTTCTGTGTCTTTTCAGTATCACTGTTCTGAGCTCTGGTGTCACAGAATTCTGTAGTCTGGAATCCTCTTGTTATTTCAAGGGATATGCCAGTCAAAGCAGCTGTGCCACAGTTTAGGAAATTGAGAACCAGGGTCATAAAGGGACTTTGTAGAAGGCCTGCAGGACAGCTTTGTAAGAAAGTGTTTATTTAGCATTTGCACTCAGGCCTGGCTTTAAAAACACTCTGCCGATGACCAGACTGGGACACTGGGATATAGATCAGGGTCACACGGCTTAGGCTGTTGCACCGAGGAAGAAATGGACATGTCTGTGGCAGCTACAAGACTCCTGTGGCCTCCCGTGTATTCAAGTTTGTTTATGAACTCCATCTTTGCTTCTGTTGGGCTTGTCTAACCACTCAGCTCAGCTAAGCAAAGATTAAAGCCATACAGAGAGACAAGGCATCTCTGTACATGAGAACCCAACAGGAGAAGGGCAAGGATAGGTCAAAGGACAAATGCCTAAGAAGAGGTGGGGAAAGACAGGAAATAGAGAGATAGTTTATCTACCATTTTTTTTCTTTGCAGAGTAGTCGAGGGTCTCCAGGTCCTTCCTCCATGTGACTTGTCTTCTTTATCTTACTAGAGATTGTATTGTTTTCTACAGAGAGAAAAATCCCCAAGAGAAGGATCCCCTTTCTTTGTACACAGTTTTGAAAATACACCTGTGGTTAGAGAGGGATTATACTTTATTTGTTTCTAATGATAGATAGATCATATTCATTTGTCACACACTACCTGATGGTTTAAAGTTTTAAAGTACGTATAGGATTCTATCCTGTACTTCTATGAATTCAGGTTTTATTGTTGCTGGGGTTTTTTTGTTTGTTTTTATTTGTTTAGATTTTGCCCTAAAACAGTTGGACATATCTGTAAGCCTGGCGTATTGCACATAACCAACACCTATGACATAACAGATGTCAAAAGTCCCTTGTTTTTATTTCTGGCTGGTGCTCCTCTGTCCACGTGGCACATATTCTAGTACATCAATCTGCTCAGACATCTGTGTTGATTCCCCGTCCTGGCTATTGTGATTCCTGCTGTGGTGTGCACAGGGGTGCAGGTGTCTCGATATAGCCTGTGGATATATACCTACTAACGGGATCACTGGGCCCATGAAAGTTCTGGTATTTGCTGACGTGATTTATAATGGCTGCACTCGTTTACACGGGGACTCTCTTTCTCTGTTCTCGCCAGCACTTATTATCTTTTTAAAATCCCAGTATATCACCTTTGACATTATTTGCTTCGTTGTCACACTTGGAAATCAATTCAGCGTTTTATATGGAAAATCTATCCTCTTGTGGTTGTTTTCGATACAAGGCATGAAAGTTTTAGAAGGGTGGGCCAAATGTTTATTGATAGAGTAAAAGGAAGAAAGTGTGATTATACAATAGGATTCAGAAACATATACGGCTAATTTTATACCCGCATGCCTCTAACCCAGCCACAGCAATTAGGCTCACTCTGTTGTGTCAGGCTACTCCCTAGGAGAAGCAGGCTGGGTGGGACCCAGGTGATCATTACCAAGAGTGTACATATACATCCAACTTCCCCAAACATAGGTCACTTGAGCCAGAAGGGACTTTTGATAAAAGTAGGTTGACAATTCAATTCCTGGGGCACTTCAATGTCAAATGCTCTTTCCACATTCTAAATCATAAGGCAGTGTAAACAATGCCCTAACATTGAGAAACAGAAAATTGCATTCCCAGTAATAACAGGGCTTCATGGCATATGGTTTCACGCTTTAATATCTGTTTTCTGTTCTGTGGCGTTAATATTATAAGTAATATAACTTCCTTCCTGTAGAGTTGTAGCTTCTATATTGTACGCTTTCTCTCCTTTACCCTTCTAGAATAGCTCTCTGTAATACTACATCGTATGCCCAGAGAAACTCCTGAGGAAGAGGAAATGTAAAGTCAACCCATCCAAGGGAGATGGTAACACAAGCAGAACCAACGATGGGGTGAACAATGTCTAGCCAACATGTTGTCTTGTGTGCTTTTGCAGACTCAATCTGCGTGCCAGGCTTCGATCCAGGCCTCAACATGATGACTGGAATCACCCCCATTAACCCGATGATACCCGGCCTAGGGCTGGTACCACCCCCACCCCCAACGGAAGTGGCCGTCGTCAAGGAAATAATCCACTGCAAAAGCTGTACTCTTTTCCCCCAAAATCCAAGTAAGTAGAATTGAGAAGCTGATCATATTACTTTTTCTTTTGAAATAGTATTGTGTTCTGATCATATTACTTTTTCTTTTGAAATAGTATTGTGTTGATTTTCAGATGTGCAGCGTTCTCCCCAAGGCTCTGTCTCTCCATTAGGACAAGGACACTAGGGTATGTCCATGCCCCTGTCCAGCCACTGAAGAAATACCATGAAGTCAGTAGGCTCTTGAGAGTTTCTATGTAACGCTAAGAATCTTTCCTGTGTGCAGCGAACTAGCATTTTCTGGAAAGCATCATGTGAAATCTATCAGCTTCTTTCTCCACCTCCACAAATGGGAGACAAAGTCTCAAGTGTGTTTTACTAGATAGAAATGTGAATTAATCTGGCAGGTGGCAATTTGGGGGAAAGGTGAGAAGCAGAAGGGCTATGCATCTCAAGAATTTCTGGACCAAATCACGTTCACTTGAAGGACCTATATATTTGATTAATTTAGCTTCTGATACTAAGTGCATAGGCTTAAATAGCTGGACATTTTTTAAAAGAAAAAAACATTAGTATTAATCAGTGTTGCCTATTCGAACTGGACTTCTCAGGAGATAGCTATAGTAATCTACATACAAACTAGGCAGAATGTTGTGACAGCATACACTATCTTTTCATACAGCCTCCTCAAAACTTAATAGTGTGCTCATTTAAATGTGAATAATAACCAGGGCTTTTTCCAGACTCAGCATCTTTGCAGCCAGGTAAGTATTGTTGCACGCTCTCGTGGGCTGTGACTCCCTCTTTCCGCGGTGCTGCCCCTTTATCTGGCAAGAAGACAAAGCAGCAGCAAGCCGGGCTTTCATCACGTGTCATTCCGTCGTGCTCTGTACTTGTGACACTCCCTCTCCCTCCTCTTTTTCTTCTTCTGGGTGTCTGTGTATGAAAGAGAAATGAAATTATGCTAGCATGTGTTATCTTTTTCTCAGACAAGCACAGCCACCCTGTGCAGAAATGAACATGAGAAATAAAGGCTGGGAAGAGGGAGGGGAAAAGATCAGGAAACATGATGGGGGGAGGACCGGGGAGGGAATAGGAGTGGGCAGGGGTGTGGGGCATAAGTTGTAAAAATTGACTATGCCTCAGTCTGGAGAAAACTCACCAAGTTTAAACTTTTGCCCTGTGAACCTGATAAAGAGCCCAATCGATAAAAGACAAAACTCTGTTTTGTTGTGATATTAGATCTTCCACCTCCTTCCACAAGAGAACGACCTCCAGGGTGTAAGACTGTGTTTGTCGGAGGATTACCAGAAAATGCTACGGAAGAAATTATTCAAGAAGTCTTTGAGCAGTGCGGAGATATCACAGCCATCCGAAAGAGCAAGAAGAATTTCTGTCACATTCGCTTTGCAGAAGAATTCATGGTTGACAAAGCCATTTACCTCTCTGGTACCTCGCTTTAGAAAGGGGCTTTGCCCGGCATTCTGTCCTGTTGGGGGACGTTACCATGAGCTCCATCCTTTTGGCCTTAATGCACAATAAGTCCTGGTCGTTTGGGGGCTGGGGAAGGGGGCATTCACCTTTCAGGTGGCCTGGCTCTTGCTCTTTGTTAAGCCCGTGCCTCTCCACAGGCAGGCTTTGCCTACCATCCAGTCTCGAGGAATTCCACAGAGTTTCTAATTAATGTTCTCAAGTGCGTATTAGATGAAAAGCAATATTTTGAGTACTGAGGACCATTATTATTATTGGATGTAATCCTCTGGGGGAGTAAAGTGCTCTCTCGGAATAATTTCAGTTTCTTAAAAGTGCATTTACAATCTTCACCCCAAGGATAGTGAAGCAAGATCCCTCCTGGCAGGGAATGTGGCCCCGGGGCCTGCCACAGGCCCACTGTCCTCACACACTTGGTAGTTCAGCTGCCAGCTCCACCATCATTATCCTTAGGACCAGGCTTCAGGGGAGGTTTACAGATGTGAAAAGGAAGCCTAGTGCTGCCTTCAGCTCTGTGGGTATCTATCAGGGAAAGTGTGCCAGCCAGGACACAGGACCTCAAGCCAGAGTACACTGAGGCTAACATTGACATGGTACTTTAGAAATACTTCTTTTTAGATTACCATCACTGCCTCTTGCTCCTCCTCCAGCTACATTTGTATCTGTCTGCTACCCTGCAGACCGCCTACCTACCTCAGAGCAAAAGTAACCTGGGCTGGGAAAGAATCAAGTAAAACAGGTGAACTCCACCCCCACCAGGTTTCCCTGATGTCTGCAGCCAGTCTCCACTGCCTTTCTTCTGCGTGAACTCCTGACAGGTTGAGGTTATGTCAATACCTCAGAGACCTTCTTGCCCAAGATGGGGGGATCCAGAGAATGTTAAATCCCTTACTTTACTTACACGCTCTCAATGAGGAGACATAAAGTCTGACCATTCCACAGTGGAAATAAATAGATACGTTACCACAGGCACACAGCCAATTGTGGGCTCCAGGACCTCTGGGGATCCCGGAGAGCATAGGGCATGGCTTTCCTTCTCCCTAACCCAGATAATCTGCCATACTGCTTCCACCTGTGGGTAAAATAGTCCATTTACCATCACGACTCCTGGGTAAGGTTAATCAGATTGGGTAGCACTGTGGGAACCTCTGGGTGTCAGACTGTTCTTAAGAAAGCAAGCCCTGTCAAGGATAAAGGACAGGTGCTTCTTTCCCATCGGTGACTGTCTGGAAATGTGGGTTCTTACTCACTATATTCAATCAAACTATTACTCATCCATAAGACAGTAACTTCTTCCTGTGTGCTTGTAGAAGTGGGTAGGTGAATGTCCTTTTCAACACTAGCAGCAGTCAACTTTTAGACCAAAACACTCAGAAGATGCTAATAAAGATGAACAGTGCCAAATATAGACATAGAGAGGGAAATATAACACTCTGACACTTCTTGGTAGCTTCTTAGAAGCAGGAGAAAACACACACACACATACACATACACCGCCCCATTTCAAACCTTCACTGCCTGGGTGCAGAGACATGTCCAGCTTTGCTGGGGTGATCTCTGTAGCTGAGGAGGCCTGAAATCCTAGCAGTTGGGGGAAAGGGCAGGAAAGAGAGAAGGTTGCCCCCACCCCACCCACCTTGTGTAATCTCCTGCAAGCCCAGCTGGAAAGCCTAATTTTAGGAGCACTTTCACATTTGAGGGCCAGGCTAAGTTTAGCCTCCTCCGCCTCATCAGAGTCTTTTAAGGCTGTAATGATGATGCTCTGAGGAAAGCACCAGAAATGTCTCAGAGAGTGATTGTCTGGAATATGAGCAGAGAAAGTTGTCTTGACCAACTCAGACAGCTGGCCAGGACACGACCCGCTGATTTCACTTTCCTCAGCCCACCACCAAGACAGTCAGGCGTCACCATTAATTCCGCTCACGTGTGGGTGGTTTTTGCATCCGGGATGGGTATGGTTCTGTTTCCACCATCCTGTTGAAACCTGGGAGAGAGTTCAGTCTGATTAGATCTGAAGCGAGCACATTTGTAACTTTTCAAAAGTGTGAAGCGTTCTGCGGAGGGAGGGGAAAGCCAGCAGCTTCCTCAGGGGATTTGTGGCTAAGGTTTAACCCGAATCCCACCGGTAGCCATTGAAATGTACAGGTGCAGGCCACACCGCTCCTCACAGCCTAGCTCTTCCCAGTCGCATCTCTTTTGCAAATCCCTTGCAAGGCAAAGGTGCTTAGATTTTCCTCCCTTCCTCTAGCAGCCGCTGCCAGAGCCGCTCCTGCTAAGACCTGAATTGATGTGAAAATCTGAGTATTCCAAACTGAAGAACCACCTTCTAAATTTGAAGTTAGGCTGACTGGCAGCAGCAGCCAGTCCTGTGTTGACCTCTCACGACCTTTCTCACCCCTCATGCCCAGTCAGAAGATGGGTAGCTCACAGTAAATTCTCCTTCCCCCTAAAGATTTCCCCCCTCCCCGCTTTTCTTTCCGGCCTAGCTTTGGGCTCTTGCACAAGCCTCCTATGGCCTTCAAAGACTGAATGGACAATTTGTGTGGCCCATCAGGCTGGATAAGGTGCTATGGGGGCCTCTAGATTGAAGGTAACATATTCTCCTGCATGCCCCAGAGGATAAGTCGAAATAAAACAGCATTGCAAAATTGCCCAGGTAATTGTGGCTTTGGTAGCGGCAGAGAGCACGTGGGTGGCAGTGTTTGCTAGGGGGATGAAGCGGTAGGCTCCGAGTAAAGTTCTGAAATTTACTTTGCAGGCTCCTTCAAATATCATAGATGCTCTTTATTTACTCATAGCCCGTCTCTTTAAAAAAGAATTTAAGAGTGCGTATGCAATAGAGTTATAGAACACTGAAAACAAAAAGCAAGACCCCGGGAAGCCAAAGGGAGGAAGGAGTGGGCAGGAGTGAAGCACTGTGAGGGTCGCTCTAGGAAAGTAACTGAGGATGGGGGTGGAGGTGGGGGGTATATGTACCCCCACATCTGTGCCTCATGATTAACTTTTTAGAAGGATACCTGCTTCTCCATCCACTAGAGGCAAACGCATCTTCTCTCTGGAGGCGTAGTTGCTCAGCTTGTGGGAAATGTGTGGCCCCTGACCTGAGGTGACCTGGTTTTTCACTGCTTTTAGGCTACCGAATGCGATTAGGGTCGAGCACGGATAAAAAGGATTCCGGCCGCCTGCACGTGGATTTTGCTCAGGCCAGGGATGACTTTTACGAGTGGGAATGCAAGCAAAGGATGCGCGCCCGGGAGGAGCGGCATCGGCGCAAACTGGAAGAGGACAGGCTGCGGCCTCCCTCGCCGCCGGCCATCATGCATTACTCAGAGCACGAAGCTGCCCTGCTAGCTGAAAAACTGAAAGGTAAAGAGGGGGTTGTGGGGGCATGGTGGGATAGGGGACTCTCACTGGAGCCCTCAACTTCCCCTTAGCCACCAATTGACAGGGAGAAAAGAGATGTTCTGATGCCAGATCCTTGTGTGTAGTCTCTGCTGCAGACACTTTGTGAGTGGTAGTGAGCTAGAATCTGCAGACCCCCCAGGCTCCGTGATCATGCCAGGGACAGAGCCTTGCTGCATCAGACTCTCTGTAAGAAGCTTGGAAGGGCGGGCATCCCCTATCCCGCAGCAGCCTGTGGTCCAGGACAGTGGGCTCACTGATAAGCTGACATTTTCTAGTGCTCTCTGAGTTCTGTGGACCTTGCCGCTCCACTAGACACAGAAAGCTTTTCCAAGACATCGTACACACCAAGTCTAGGGTTTGAGGAAAAGAATAGAGGAATGTAGACAGGTCCCCTGTCTTAGAGGTGGAGTCGAAGGATCCTTCTCACACCGACAGATGAGTAGCAATAGAGAAGTAAGTCTTTCATTTCTGTCAGGGCCTTCCCTGGATTTGAGGGTGAGGAAAATAAGGATCCAAAGAAATAAGGACCTGCTGAACTTCAGTGATGACCCGGAAGCCAGGTTTTGAAGTTAGCGTGTGTCTGAGGGTGGGGAGATGCACATGTTTGTCTGTGTTGGGCTCTAGGGCTATTATTGACCAAAATGAATGAACTGAATGGCATCTTTTATACGATTTTCTTGCTGACAGGGTCATAGTGGGTCACAATTGCCACAGGCAGGTGTCTACAAGTAAATGAGTGACTTCGAGCAAAGCTGATAGCCTCAGTGTCAAGCAAGGCATGCACAACGCACTTTGTAACCAGAGCAGGGAAAGGGGTCGAGAATACCTTCACAGAGCAGGCAGGATTTGAGCTTCCTGGGATAAACAAGAGATCTTTCTCCCAAGTTAGGAAGATTCACAGGGATGTTCTAACCAGAGCCTGGAGCTCTAAGAACAAAGATGCACAGGAAACAAAGAAGGTTTGGTGTGGGCACTGCGTTCCAAAAGTGAAGTGCAGCTGGAGAGTGTCTCAGCCAGCGGGCAAAGCCCAAGGCTATTGCTAGGTTTGGTTGTGCCCTGCAAATAGTGAAGAGATGGCTTCAAGGACTCCTGATGAAAGGAGAGATGTGAATTTGTTCTTGATGGGAGTTGGGGGTATGGGGAGTGTTAGAGCCTACCTCATGTATGACTGAAGAAAGTCACGAATTTTAGGAAGATCAGAAGTGGCATCCTATGCTTTATCTAAAAGGCAGCAGCATCCCTATCAGATCTGAGGGCTCCTAATTAGCTACAGTTGCCACTGAATTGCTTCTCTCCAGACACTGAGTACTACCTGCTGGCTTTCTTGGTACCTGTCCAGACACTCCAAGAACAACCATGATATAGGCATAACTATACAGACAGAGGCTACCCCTTCAATGAGAAAGCATATGCAATGTAAATTCAGCTTAGGAACTATTATGAGAGTCCAGAATGAGAAAGAACAAGATTTATATCCAGGAACGCTCATTGGAATAAATCCCTTTTTTTTTCTTTTTTTTTTTTTTGCAAACATCAAGTGAATTTGGTGGTACCACACTGTGGTCTCCTTAGCCTGAATGTTTTCCAGCCCCGGTAGCTCTGTCCCTAGAGCGTGAGACTCTTAAGCTGGATTCAGTCTCGGCTACACCTTAGTTCTATATTGCCTGGATGAATTTCATGAAGGTTTGGCATCTAGCATTATGCTATTTCTATGAAGCCAACATCAGAAGTGCCAATCGCATGTATGAGGTACATGGCATTTCCCTCTACTTTTGGAGGGCAGCAGATTGGGATGTCAATTTGCTGGAGTAATTTGTGAGCCTTGCCATTTCAAAAATGTATATTTATATAGATGAGTATAATTTGCAGAATTCGGAAGCCATGCCTTTGCCAAGTACTGTGTGATCCCTTGAGGAGAGAACAGATTGGAAATTTTAATAGATGGCTCTTACAGTGGAATGAACTAGCTGCAGATATCTTAGGCAAGAGTCAGGTAATATCAAGCTTGACAATTTCAACCCAAGCACAGAGTTTGGAATATAAACAGCATTTAATTGCTTAGGAAATTGGCTGCCTCCAAGAGGAAATCCACTCTCTGCTCCTTATAACACTGTAAAGCCAGGCAGGAGGAGCCAGGAAACTGTTTCCCTGAAGATGATTTCATTGATGCGGGGATATAAAATTCAGTCAAGTCAGAGGGTACAAAAACCTGTGTCAGAAAGAATCTGAAAAGACCTAATTGGATTTGATTTTTTTTCCTCCTGTGAGAAACCTTGCTATCCTAGGTTTATTAGATATTTTTCTCCTCTTTTACACCATACGTGTTCATTCTTGTAATTTTGTTTTGAAGATCATCCACATTCAGCAAAATCTGTATCAATCAAATCTTAATATGACCTGCAAGGCTTCCCAACACAGTTAGTTGCACACAGTAGGAGTTGGGCACATTAATTCCTCTCTTCTCCAAGTATCTGAATCTGGGGCATATTGCATTTCTGGCCACTAGAGCTACCATACATGGCTGGAAGTGAGAGAAGTGATTGTGTTCAGCCTGCTGCCAATCAAGGAAGAAGTATTTGCTTAAGTGTTTTACAAATAGGTGACACCGGGTACTAGTGCTAGGTACTGAGGGAAGAGAAGACACCATGTCAGACCCTGCCTCATAGAATCTAGGCAATTTTTTTGGGTAATGAAAGAAATGACAAATCACCCTGCCCTTGCTACTTGGAACAGTGAAACGTACAAATACTATTAGCAGTAGAGTGCAGTATGGTGGGTGGAAACTGCAGGCTGCTTTCCCTAGAGAGGTAGCCAAACCAGTGATGTCACAAGCATGAAAGAAGGGGGTAATTTGGGGGGACCACATCTCCCCGTTCGCCAGCTGCCTGGCTTCCCGGAGCCAGAGGAAACAGCAGAGTTGTTACTGTCTAAGTTATAACTGAGTCTAAGGCAGAGAGTCGCCAGCCATTGGTTTCATTAATACAAATTCTAAAACAGAAAATCAGTGGGCACCCTGCTGATTAAATAGACATTGTTGTGAGACAATTCAACGTAATGAAGACTGACTGGGACGTAACTGTGCAGGGACCTGAAGTTTATGGCATGGCTTCAGGAAAGCGAGATGGAGCTCAATAGCACCATAATTACACTTTATTGGAAACAGTGGCACCAGACAGATGAGATAATGAATTCTAGTGTTTCTAACACAGACCGAGCAGCCCTGAAGGGGCCCAGGGTCTGGGCTGCATGAGGAAGAGATTGATTTGACCACGAGGAAGCATTATATCTTCATCCACTGGAGATTTCGTTGGGCAAGAACATTTTAAAAGTTTTTCAGTACTTTCTCCCACTTGGAAAGATTCACACAATGTTTCATTAGGAAGATTCTCTCTTTGCATCATGGGAACCTCTGTCCAATTTCTCTCACCAATGCCCTTGGGACTCCACTCGTAATGTCACTGAGAACTGAGTCTCCCTGGAATTGTGCTCATAATTTTCAAAGGACTAGGCTCATATTTGCATAGAATGTGCCTGGCATCCTTTGGTAGGGGTGGAAGATGTGGCTGGCATTCTGGAGATGCTAGTCAATATTTATGGTTCTATGAAAGTAAAAATCAATAATGCTGTGAGCCAGGTGGACATTCCATTAGCTAACAGCCAGACCTCCTTCTTCAGGCAAGGGAAATATAAAGCACAGGGAGTCTTCCCGAGAAGCACATTTTTTTTTGGGGGGGGGGGGGTGTTATTGACCTTCACGGAAGCAAGAGAGGCCATTTAGAAACATTTTCCTTGGCCCTACAGGGGGAAATAACCAGTACGCTTTTTGTATTTCCCTCTTAATTTGCACATTTTAGGAACGCTGAGTAATTGAGGAGATTGTGTTGGGGCAGAGGGGAGCAATAACCACTTGTGTAGCCTTTATATGCTTTCCTGGTTAACTGGTGCACAGACAGTTTAGCAGTCAAAAAAACCCAAAGACTTCTGTGGGCCAAATTCTCCATTGAACCATTTTAACATCTTACCAAGTCTTCATTAATTAACGAGCTAAGTGACATCACTGGAACACACCCCAGTTTGTATTTGCAAGGTGGTCCTGATTTCTTTGCCACAGATTCTTAACCCCAGAAATGTACCTTTTTGGAGGCGTGGTAGACACTATCATCACTTCTGAGATTCCCAGCCTGCAGAAGGTAGGGGCGATGGCAAATTTTAACCAGACCGGTATGTGGATAATGGCGCCAGGGGTTGGGGAGAGGCACCAGACTGATGGGTAGTTTTCCTTGCCCCTGTGTGCTAAGGGAAGATTTATCCCTGGATGTAGGAACAACAGGCAGATTAAAGCCAGGCTATGGGCATGAGATAAGAAACTTAGGTGGGCTTTTTGCCTTTATTTATGTCTGAGTTTATAAAAGAACAGTAAGAGAGTTCCATGATTGAACAAAAAGAAAAAGATTCAAAAGACATTCCATAACACTTCCCCGCCCCCCTAAGAAGTAATCACATACTGATTTCTAACTATGATGGTAGCTGGAAATTCCTCATGTAATTTACTTTATGAAGATTTAAATTTCTACTGAACAAAAATCCCTTGCATTGTTACAGAGAATTATTTGCACTGTTCATATCCACAATTTATGCTCTCGCTTCAGAGCTGTAAAATAGTCTAGTCAAAGACAAACCAAAGTACACACCCCAGTGAAGGCGAAAGTGGGGCGGGCTTGGGGTGGCTGCGCCACACCCAGCATCCCTCTGAGGGGATCTGCGTTGATCTCCATGCCCCGTTCCAGTTCTTAGGTGACTTTCCTCTTTCCTGCTCGCAGTGACAATTATTCTTTTATTGAAAATGGGGATTTAGAGACAGACACTTGCAAAGCTCATAAAAATCACATCAAATCCTTTCAAAATTCACTTAAATTTTAGTTACTACTTTCCATTTCAGGTTCGTGTTATCTCTTAACTTAGCTTAGCATCTAACCATGTTACCTGGCTTTCCCCGAATCATTTCCTGCAGTGTGTCTGAGACTTCCAATTGTATCTAAGGTGTGAGCACAGCCACAGTTGGGGGATTCTGAGAAAAGCTGAGTCTGTGTTTTTAACAAGCTGTCAAGGATGCGTTGACTTGCAGACCTCGAATAGCAGGCTATCCTGTTGGCAATTTTAATGTCAACTGTGGAGCAGGTGTTCACCAAACATGAAGACGAGGTTGAGCAAAGTCGGAAATGACCAGACGTAGAACAAGATGGCATAGATTCAGCTGGGGTCACTGAGAGACAAAAGATGGGAATTATAATTACTCATTTAGCCTTCCAAAGCTAACAAATTGGCATCACCTCCCCCGAAATTACACATGCTTTCCAAAACATTTTTAAGCAACTGAGAATCCAGTTAGATATTTGGCTGACCTGGGTACTTTACAGTTCTCCTAGAGTGTCCAACATCACTTGTAACTTTTTTTTAAATTTCTCTTCTCTTTTCTTCTCTCTCTCTTTCTCCCTCCCTTCCTTTCTTTTTTAAAGATTTATTTTATGTGACTTCTCTGTCTGCATGTACATCTACATCCCAGAAGAGGACACCAGATCCCATTATAGATGGTTGTGAACAACCATGTGGTTGCTGGGAATTGAACTCAGAATCTCAGGAAGAACAGCCTGTGCTCTTAACCCCTAGCTACCTTTCTAGCCCCATCTTGACTTTTACGCCCAATGTTCACAACCTCAGAGGTCTGTTTCTTTGTCTTGAGAGCATGACAATGAAGTATGTATAAATGCTCTTGAACACAAAATTAAACGTCCTTAGTATCAATTTCCACATTTCAGTGATTGAGTTTGTGCTTTGTCCAACATTAATCACTACATATCTTTGAAAAATAGATAAAATATGGCACAAACAGAAAGTGACCAGAGGGTAGCAGGGTGTTTGGGAAGTTTCATTGTAATAAAAGCCCCTCAGCCCCTCAGCCCCTCAGCCCCTCAGCCCCTCAGCCCCTCAGCCCCTCAGCCCCTCAGCCCCTCAGCCCCTCAGCCCCTCAGCGAGAGGTAACAGAAAGAAGACCATCACTGCCCAGGGTGGCTATGCCAGTAGATGTGCTCACTTCACACCCAGTAGCCAGGGAGTTCTCCTTCATAAAGATGACATAAGCTGACTCTCGTGGGATGGAGATATGAAGGTCCCTGAGACAGAAGCATAGAGGCCATGGCCAGGGCGCTTGTCCGAATGGGCTCGGCAAACAGATATGCTGGAAGAAAAATGTCAGGGGGGGAGGGATCCTGGCATGCACATTTCCCGTAGCCCCGCCAGAGGGGTTCGATGTGGTAAGGACCCATCTCAATAACACTTGAGTAATCTAAAATGGGCAAATGGTCCACACTCCTCCACAGCACAGCCGTCTCCCCGTTCTTGCTGTAGAAAGGCACATCTGCACACTCCAGTTCCTAAACTTCACTCTGCTCAGAGTCACACCCAAGCGGGGACAAGGAGAGCATTCGGAAGTTTTATAAGTGCGTCTTTGATGTGATTTTATGAGCAGCGTTAATTTCCTTCCACATGAATAGCTTTAATAACGCCGCAATCTAAATCCTGCTTAAATTAGTTTATATTGTTTTCTGCTTTCTCAGTGATCTTTCCACTGAATACCAAATTGAATTTACAGTCGTGAATTGAAAATGACCATCCTCAGTATGCTCCAGTAGCCGTCCAATAGGAGTCACTGAGTTGGTGTTAATAAGTATAAATTGAAGTCACTTCTAATATGGCAACAAATGTTGACTGGCATTTCTAAGTGAGCCTCAACTAACATGTTTTAAATTTAACGTGAGTGGTAGCACATCAGCCATCATCAGCCCACCGGTCCCAAAGGGTCCAGAAACCAAGGAAAACTTGGGAGTTCTCAAAACTACACCCTTCACTTACATTGGTTGGATTCTGCATGCCATACTCACCAATGGGCAGAATGCCTCTCTGGCTGCCTATGTCTTCAGTACTGGGCTCAGTCCTCGTGATGTTATTTTCTGTCAGACAGCTAACTACCCACTAACTGCTCCTAGTCACTAAAGATCAACTCTAAGTCCCAGTCCTAGCAGTGAGGAGCAAGAAGACGTGCTTTTCAAGCTGAGCAAACACAATTGTTTTGTTGTTGTTGTTGTTGTTGCTGCTGCTGCTGCTGCTGCTGCTGGTTTTGTTTTGTTTCGTTTTGTTCTTTAACCATTTCAATGTGTTCTTTCTGGTAGAAGCTCATTATACCCAGGAACTAGCAACCAGGCGTGAGAGAAGAGAGTACCAGGAGAGGAAGACTGAGTTAAATGAGTGATCTTACGTTTTCTCTTTTTTCTTTCTGAACCAAAAAAAAAAAAAAAAGTCGAAGATGTCCCCCTTTCTTGGTGCTGTGTGGAGACTTAAGTCATAGCAAGGGTTAAAAAAAAATAGCTCATGAAGTCAATCGTCTTTCCTGTTGTGATTTTCTTTTTAAGGGGGAAAAAAGATTTCTAAAAAGTATCCGGTTTACTCCTGCTGTCTGTCCCGCGGTCCATTCTCCTAACATATATTGGCAGGGAGAGAGGGAAAGTGTGTAGGGAGGCAGAATTTATTCTGACTCTTAAGAGTCACAGTGGGCCTCTCACAAACATAATGCTAAATTATGGGCCTCTCCGTGGGCTGAGTGTAATGTTAAGTTGTATGATGGATTTTATCTTAACACAAGCCGATTCGGTCCATGAAATGAGATAAGAAACCACAGCCGCTGGAGTTCACAGAGGGCTGAACTCAGACTGAAATCCCAGAGTTAACACAATTGTGTGAGTCGGCTTGGGTATTAAGTCTGTGCTCTGTGCTCAAGAAAGAAATTTTGCAAGGAGACTGGAGTCTCGCCTGTGGTTGTGTCTCTGCCAGGGCTCCTCTGGGTCAGAGGTGAGCACAGGTTTGAGCAGTGGGCTGCTGGGGTGTTTGATTCCTTAAGTCCAGAAGGAAACAGTATATTATGGCCCGTTTTACATCAGCAATAGCAGCTTTGACTCTGGAGACTAGAGACTGCAGGTCTCCACGGGATCCTAAGCGGAGGGGGGTCCTGCCCTGCTGTACCAAACACATCTCTGGGCAAGTAACAGCCTTATGAAGAAAATGGTACCCGGCTAGGGAGGACTCAGAAAAAGAAGGCTGGAGATAACTTAGGCAACATGCCACTGGATTCACAAAGCACTCGGGAAATAGAGTCCTGACAACCAGGAGGCAATGGTTGATTTCGGGGGGGAAAAAATAATCGTGCTAAATAAAAGCAAAATTTCCTTCTGAGTCTCCATCTGTCCACCAGAGAGTGTATTTGTTTATAAAGCTAAACAATACAGGGAGTGTCTCTGAAAGTCCTCTATAGAGCAGACAGGACCTGGAGAGAAGAAAGTGGGTAAGCATCTGGTTATTAAGGTCTGGTTTTGCTGCTTATTTTGAGAACTAAGAGTCTATCATCCTTACTTGATAAAAAAAGGTGGCTTTTCCTATATCACATCGGCCAGAAGTAGAAACATACAAATGAAAGTTTTCTCCCCCTCGATTTCGCTTGGGGAGTGCCCAAGGAGCCAGCAGCAGCAGCCGATCGATTAATGCTGTAATAGGCGCACACACCTTCCAGGTGTAATTAACTTAATCACCTGCGCACCTGCCTTCCTCCACCTCGCCATGCAGTGATCCCCAAACAAGCAGACCTATTTGTTTTCTTTGAAATTAACTTTATCATTTATTTACAGATCCTCCACTTCCTACTCTCACCTGAGGCTCAAAGCAAGCTCAAAGGGCTTTGCACTGGCCACCCAAAGCCAAGGCTGACCGCCGCAGGGATCACACCCCCTTGTGTGGAAAACCAGCAAACACTCGATTTTTCATTGTAATGAAATCTATTATATTAAACTGAACGTGAAATTACTTTTGAATTTCAGTAGAACAATAAATGACTTTATTTCTCTTGCCTGCTTTGGGAACAGTGTATCCTACTACAAGAAGTTTTAAGATAATTTTTCTTCTGGTCTACATGTTGACGCCAACTCAGCTATCTGTATAAATACCAAAAGTAATTATATCATCATATAGCATTTCTGATAAAGAAATACAGTGAAGGCCAAATAGGCCCGTAAGGTTTTGGAGTCGACCTTAAAGCACAGTCTAGGTTTAATGTGAGAATGGGGTGGCAGGTGATAGCTAAGACCTCCCAGCACAGCTCCTGGAGAGAAAGCTGGGCAAGCAGTTCTAGGTGGTCCCATGGAAGCCGAGGAGGAAGAGAAAGATAAGACAGCCGCCTTCCGAGGAAAGCTAATATGCCGAGTTCCGAGAAAGCGCTGCGTGGGGAGACCTCCCATGCTTTGAGAACAGCCTGATAAAATTGGCTCTTTCTCACGGTCACCTTCCATTCTAGATGACGGCAAGTTCTCCGAGGCTATTACAGTTCTGCTGTCCTGGATCGAGCGCGGGGAGGTGAATCGGCGCTCAGCAAACCAGTTCTACTCCATGGTTCAGTCGGCCAACAGCCACGTGCGCAGGCTCATGAACGAAAAGGCCACTCACGAGCAGGAAATGGAGGAAGCCAAGGAGAATTTTAAAAACGCCTTAACGGGGATCCTCACTCAATGTAAGTAACGCTTTGGGGGCCATCTCTTTTGTCACGCTTCGGCCTTTTCTTTTGTGCCCATTTTATGTTCTCATGTGGGGGTAAGTAGCTCAGAAGTCTCCCATTTTACTCCATACTGAATGGCACACCTCATAACCGGTTCATGTTCTGTGGCATGTGGAAGAGTACGGACCTGCCCTGAGAGCTTACTTCTCAAGGTGAGCAACGTTTCTGTAGCTTTTCCTCAGAACATCACGCCTGGCCCTCCAGGACAGGGCAGCCAGGCGCATCTGGGCTTACTGGACCCACCTCAGTTCACACCACACCCCTGCGGGGCAGCCACTGTCCACCTGCAGGCTGCCCACCCACACCTGTGTATCCTCTTGGGACTGATGACAGGGAACAGGCCTTGAACATGTCCTGGGGCTCCGTTTAGGAAGAAGGTACCACTAGCAACCCCCCTCCTCAGGCTCCTCAGGAGGTGAGCTTTGGCCATCTGCACTGCACGGATGACTCAAGAATAGACTTTTGTCCTTTCTTCATTTGGAAAGCAAATTGCCTTAAACACTTAATGCCTGCGATTTTTCATGTCGAGATCCCGAATTGATGAAGGCACATAAATGGGGCTTTCTAATAGAACAATAGTCTCGGTAATTACCCCCGGGCTCTATTCAAAAAATGGGGCGTCAACTTTTTCTGTGGCACGCTGTGTCTGCAGTTAATGTCACAGCAACACAATGCAGCTCAGCTGCTGATGGTCTTGTCACTTGGTAAAAGCTGTTGAGTGACACCGCCCCAGGGCCTCTGCTCCCTTCCATTCCAGGTGCGGGGACCCACACATGACAGCAACAAGTGCAATTTACATATTTATTCCTAAGATGACTATTATTTGCAGTGATCTAGTGTGCCAAATGCCTGCCACCCCTTCATCAGCACAAACCTAAGGGATAATGTGTCTGTTAGGATAGGAAGGCAGAGAGGTATTAACGGAGCCAGGATCTTAAATATGAAAGCATCTCGCACAACTTTGTTGCCAGCTAGACAGTTTTGGTAGCAGCACAGCCATGCAATGAATCCCCAAACAGAAACTGGTGGGTGACCAAAATGCCCAGTACAGGAGCATGGGGCCTTGAAAGAAAAGGACTGTGGGAAACGGGCGTGTTCCATCGCATACGGCTCGGTACCATACTAGGAAAACTCATGGGCACTGAACAAGGGCCTTTGACCCAGCTGTGGAGGTCCAGCCGCCGCACTAGAGTTAGGACTGCTAGGTAGAGAATAAAGGAAGTTAACACTGACTCTAGCTTTGAAAGGAGGAACAACAGCAGTGGATGAGTGGCCAGAGAGAAGGTAAGAGTGGGTTGGCAGAGAAAAAAAGAAACGCCAAACAGTATGGGAAGAACAGTTCCTGGGGGGTGGGGGGAGGGGATACGGTTGGAAGGCATGTGCCCAAGCAGTAGCGTGGTTACTGTCCACTTACTCTCCGCTCAGGGGACTTGATTCTAACCACCTCTCCATCTGCATCCGTGTGCCAGTTATTGTCCCCTTTTGTGAGGACTCAGCCCTTGGCAGCAGCTGTGAAGCCATAGTGGGCAGCCACTGGTTAGAACAGAAGAGAATCGTGCTCTCCTTGGCAGTGATAGCATAGGGACTCTTGGAAATAAGGCTAGGAGAGTAGAACATGCCTGCCTGCCCTGGCTGCAGATGTGAAACAACTAGGTAGACAGATGGGACACAAAGTTCACCATCAACAGGCCTCACAGTGGGAATGTTCAGGGTGGGCCATCCAGCCTTGCTGCCTGAGCTGAGAGGAACACGCTGAGACAGGCGCTCACCCCTGAGGTATCAGAGAAGCACTCTGGGAAGCACTTGCTAAGTGGAAATGGCTGTCAGAGACGGCTCTCTGGTGTCTGAGCTGTGGCCTTCAATCTCCCAACTTTTTACTTTTCCTGGCTTGCCTTTCCCATTTGAATAAATTCTTTGACTAACATCCTGTCAGCACTTTTTATGCCCCTCCTCCCACCCACACACCCCATCTCAAAGTCTACTGTTCCTACCCGAAGAAGGCTCCCCACCACGTTTCTACCTGCAAGCCTCGCCCCGTGTAGTGCAAGTGTCTCATTTTGATGACCACTGCTCACATTCATGGTACCTAGGCGCTTGGCATTGCCTAACGTGTTGGTCAGACGTAGTGTCCACTTTGGAGCAACACCAATCTCTGCCAACCTGGTTAGCTTCACACACAGAATGCAGGCATTGATGTTTGCAGACGAGTCCAGGGGTTCGAGGTTTCCGTGCGTGCCTCACCGGGCCCAACAGGCCACATGTGGCCAAGCCTAGCAACAAGGCAAGTGGGAGACAGACGTCCCAGCTGGTTGCTGACCTCCAGGATAAGCTTGAGTTGCTCACACTATGGAAGAGGAAGGGGCCTCTGGGAAGAGCTATTGGCTTTCCTTTCCAATTCCCCATTCACAGACCATCTGGCAGACATCTGAGCGCCCCACCCACGCCTCTACCTTTAGGTAGCTTCTCCTTCTACCTTAAGCCCTCAGCGTCACAGCTCTGCAGTCCCAGCCTCAGCATCAGTTTGTCCGGGACTCAATGGTCATCCTCACGAGCCTTATCCTTCCTGAGGACAACAAAGCCCCTTCCCACCTCTGGGCTTCACACATCTGGTTCCCCGCTGACCTTGCTCTTCCCCTAGGCATGCCAGACTCTTTCTCACCCTTTAGGTCTTAGTTGAAAGGCGTCTCCTGGGAGGTCTTCTGATGGACTTTCCACGATAGTACCTTTGCGGCACTTATCCGGGCATGTGATGAGATCCTGGGGTATGAGTGGACTGAGCAGAGACATGGGTTAGAAGAGACAGAAGTATTCTGGACTGGGGAGGTGGGGAGGGAATTAGTAAGCAATGGGTGAGCTGCATAGCAGGTGAGAGGAAAGCCCAAAGCAGTTCATTCAAACCCTGTGTGTGTGTGTGTGTGTGCGTGTGCGTGTGCGTGTGCGTGTGCGTGTGTGTGTGTGTGTGTTACAATGTGATCCCAACACGAGGGAGGCTAGACTAGACTAGATAAATAAGACCCTGTCTCAAAACAGAAAAGAAGAGGGAATTGAGAGGGGGACATTTTTCATGGGGAACAAGGTTTCAGCCTGCATATATAATGAATCAAATGAATCAAATAACACTTGCCGACTGTGCTCGCATTGAAAAGCACTGTGCCAGGCTAGAGGCTGTTAGCAGGGTTGTGTGCAGGTCAGCAGAGACACTGGTGCTGGACTCTTCCCCCTTATAACCTTCCAACAACCTTTAGGTTTATCACCTACCCATCACGCTTTGGGAGGCTCTCCTTAGCTCTGTAATTGGGATCTCAGTAGTATTTCAGTAATGGGCGGTTATCAGCCGACTGTGAAAACCCCAGCTGATGTCGCCATCTCTGTGCTGGCTGAGGAGTGCATGCCCCAGCTGTGGCACGGAGGGGTTCAGGCATATCTGTGAAAGCCAAACTCTTCCAGGATGATGTGAAGGTAGCATCGTGTGCAGCCTGAGCTGGAATTAAACAGACCAGGTTGCATGGCTCCATCAACAACATCAACTTCCCATTCTCCTGTGTGTGCTTTTGTACAATGATGACCACTCCCTAAATGCTAAGGGAACAAAATCCTCACATCCACTATGAAAATATTAACAGTGGCCTCACTGACCTGGTAGGCAGCGTGCCTGTCTCCTCACTCTGTTGATGCGCTGTGCATGGTTTCAGGATCGATCGAACTGAAGTAGGAAGGGAACGAAGAAAAGACAAGACGCATAGACAGGACAAAACCAAAAGTGGGTGTGCATGGCTCTCTGATGAAACCCCAGCACCAGGAAGTTCAGCATGCTTATGATATATAGTTGAACAGTAAGCATGGCCATGGTACACAGCTGAACAGGTGGCGGGTTTAGCTAATCTCAGAAGGAATGTGCTATAGAGAACAGTCTTCAGCCTGTAAATATGGAGGATGAGCTACAGGGGACGTTTTCTGCACACTCATCATTTCCACATGGACCAAAGAAAGCTTTGCTGCTCTCATGGGGCACTGGAGCACTGGGGCCCTTAGCCAAGCCTTGCCTATGTCAAGGACATACTCAGGACTTCAGTAGCTCCCTGCTCCCTGTGAATTAGTCTGACACATCTCCTAACCTGAGCTTGTCCTCTTCCTTACGGGGTTTTGTTGGTATATCTAGTTACCCAGGCTTGGCCCAGTTATGGGGAATTTGGTTCTGGAATTAATAGCACATGTCTGCTTTGAACACAGTAACTGCTAATTAGTGAATTTGTTGAAATTTACAAAAATCAGACTCAGTCAAACCCCATTCTTCTATATTAATATTCCCAGAAAACTCCACACGAATTACACTTGGCTTTCTCACATAAAATGAGGTTGGGGGTATGTAGTATTGATATCCAGGAGCTAATATCTCAGCTTACTTTCTCCTACACGGTCTCCTCATTAGGCAGTAGTACTGTCTTAGTTAGGGTTTTACTGCTGTGAACAGAGACCATGACCAATGCAAGTCTTATAAAGGACAAAATTTAATTGGGGCTGGCTTACAGGTTCAGAGGTTCAGTCTATCATCATTAAGACAGGAGTATGGCAGTGTCCAGGCAGTCCTGGTGCAGGCAGAGCTGAGAGTTCTGCATCTTCATCTGAAGGTTGCTAATGGAAGACTCTTCCAGGCAAGCTAGGAAGAGGGCCTTAAAGCCCACACCCACAGTGACACACCTACTCTAAAAGGGTCACACCTTCTAATAGTGCCACTCCCTTGGCTGAGCATCTACAAACCATCACAAGTACCAAGTGTTCCCCCAGGTACAAGGTCCCCAGTGCCTTTCTTCCTAGCACCCCACTGCAGCCCATTCAATAAGCAGCCAAGTAGGTTGGGGAATTGTTCTGAGACATCATGAACAGGGCAGAAGAAACTTCATACGAGAATCCACAAAGCTGGACATGATGAACACAGCCATCTGATTGGTTTCTTTGCCATTGTCTTGTCTTCATAACCAAAGCAAACATTCAAAGGGTTGACTCTGTTGCCAGATAGCCAGTGAGAAGAAAGGAACCAGCAGTGCTCTTGACATCTTGTGTACTTCCAACACCAGCTAGCTTTGCTGGTGTGCTCTTCAGCCAACATCTGCACATGTTCTGGAGACAGCTTCATAGTGAATGAGTCCAGCGGGCACTGTTTTCACGCGAGCTTTGCCTTAAAGTGTCAAGGAGCAGTAGCTATATTCAGCAATAGAAAAGAGCCTATTAATTTTAAATACAGCAAGATGCATAAATATAGTAAGTATGAATGAAAAATAAAAACCATGTCAGAGCGAAGGCTAAGGTTCTTGCTTCTAATTGTCCTTCACTCACTCTGACCCTTGGCCATCTGAATAGTTTGTTGTTGTTTTCTAGCACTAATGTCTGGTTTGTTTGTTTGTTTGTTTGTTTGTTTTAATAAGACCAGAAAATGTTCAGGGTAAGGATACCATTAAAACTGCAAACTTCAGTTTACAGGAAGAGATTCAGAAGTCAGGGGCAGCATACCAAACAAAAACTTGGCTATGTGGTTAGACACTGAAATGCATACTTCCAGCATGCCCTCTAACTACCCACACCCACCCACACCCACCCACACCCACCCACACCCACCCAAACCTACACCCACCCTACACCCACCCACACCCACCCTCACCCATATCCACCCTCACCCACCCACACCCACCCAAACCCACACCCACTATCCACCTACCCACACCCATCCTCACCCACCCACACTCACCCACACTGTTCCACTATTTCCTAGCCTGGAAGACTTCATTCGAACGCTACTCACTGCCCATCATGCTTCCTCCCTGAAGCCTGTCCCTTCTGTCTGCACCCCATCATCATACTCTCTTCCTGAGTCCCTAACAACCGGTAAGGTTTATTTATGTTCTTCCAGACAGATTTTATGCCAGAGACACGAGCCATGTGCCCTGTTCACTCTTCTTACCTCATCTAACACTCCTGATCTTGGCGGTGTTTGTAAAAGCTCACACAAGTCTGGACTAGAAATATCCATCACTTAGCAGGCATGGAGGAAAGCAAAACTGGAGTTGGAAATTGGGCTGGAAAGCAGCAAGTTCAGAACACATTCTAAAGCTTTTCTAGTTTGGAGGTGGGTGAGTGTGTGCACGTGTGTGCATGCGAATATGCCTCTGTGTGTGTGTGGTACTGTGACCTCAACAGACTCAGCACTAATATGAATTCTGTTCAAGCTAGACCACACAGAATATATGTATGTTATGAGATCGTAGGATTCCCTTATTCTTGCTGCTCTGGTTGTAGTGTAGAGACTGTAACCGTTTCAACCAACATGTAGCCTGGCTTGTGCATTCATATGAGAGGAAGTGGCACTAGTCTCATCTTCAGTCTTCAAAACAGCAAATGATGCAGATGCTTTTGACTGGGTTTGAAGAGATTCCGGCTCTAATCTCAGCTCAAGCAGTAATTAGCCACATCCCCTCAGGAAAGTCTTCTTAGCTCTTGAATCTCCATGTCCTCCTTTCTGTGATGAGAAGGTTTGCCCAGATAATCCCCACCCCCAGACATACCATAACAGCCCCACAGTCCTTGCCTGCTGCTCGGACAACTTAGATCCTTGAGTGTTTCTGGATACCTAAAGGCAAGAGAGTAGGCAAGGCCCACGTGATGTCTAGTTCGTGTCAGGCAATGAGAGAACAGAGGAGCAGCTAGTTGTCCCTGCATGTATGCCAGCTGCCTCTGGAGCTGCTGTGAGTATCAGGAGCCACAACATTTCCACCATGAGAACATGTGCCCAGAGCCCTGCAGGTGCCTAAGCTGGTCAGAGTTATTGTCAGAGGCGGCTCTGCAATGCTCTGACATCCCTCCCTGTCACGCCCTCATCTGTCTTCTCCACTGAAATCGTAAAAGCCTCTGCTGTTGGAATGAATGATTAAAATCATCCCACAAATATTTACTAGGGCCCTGCTAAGTGCCAGGTCATATGCTAAGTGCTGAAATGAAATACGAGGGCTTCTGACCCCCACGCACCCCACCCCCTCCTATAGGCAGACTGCTGTCCTCCTCCACACTTCTTCTGCCTAAAAGGCTTTCTCTGAAATCATTTACTTCCCAGGAACATCTCAGCTAAATGTTTTTTATTTCCACCAAGGGAAATTTGGTTCCTGTGTCCCCTGCTGTCGAAAAAAGAATTTTATGAAGTGTTAAAATGTTTTCCCATGCCTGTAGAAGTCACTGCCACAGCTCATCCAAGGGATGGGGTAAAAAAAAAAAAATCTTGAGATGCTTCTTAGAAACTTGAACTTGACAGCTTTTCTTTTTCTCCTCAATATCATTATTGATAGTTATTATTTACTAAGCCATTAAATGCTTAAAATATGATTTCCGCTAGAGAGGGGGAGGGAGAGAGAAAATGAAAGAAAAGGAATGGGAAGGAAAGGAAAGGAAAGGAAAAAACAAGACAAGACAACACATTCTTTGGTCTCAGGGAATAAATATCTAAAGAAAATATTGTTATATGAAGGCTCCAAATGAAGGGTGAGCACTGAATATTCTATTCAGTACCCAAACTGACACTAAAAGCTTACCACAACCCAATGGACCCTTTTTAGTATCTTCCCTTTCAATTTTACCAAAAAATACAATTCTAAGTTTAAAAAGAACATTTTAAGCACACCAAAATGTGTGAGAGGAAAATTAAGACTTACCCTCTAGAACAAACAACCGTGGAAGGCTCCATCTCAAGATTCAATGTGTACCGTGCTCATTAATGAATTATCTCAGAAAAGACACAGCTTTATCTTGTACTAAAACCCTCCGGTGCCTTGCACAGCTGCCAGGCCTGGGGACTAAACAAAAGATTTCTAGGAAATGCAGGGGTAGAGGGCAGGGGAGCAAGTGTCTGTTGGGGGGTTAGAGGATAGAATCCACTCAAAAGATTTTTTTCACAAAACTTAGTTTAAAAGGAAGGCATTCCAAGTGAGAGCAAATCACTCTGAGGCAGAGAAGATGTGTCCTTGAGGCAGAATGTGTATATTCGCCTCATTTTGCCAAAAGAAGAAGTCGTCCCAGGAGAAGTGTGGGAGGAGCTAGAAAGTGAGTGGATTTCTTCCCAGATCTAAACAGAAAACACACACAGCCCAGGCAGCAGAGTTGCTGCCCCCTGGCCCAGAGATACCCAGCACCCAAGAGCAGATTAGCAATGCCTAGTGCAGTGGCTCTCGACCTGTGGCTCTCAACCCCTTTGGGGATCAAACAACCCTTTCACAGGAGCAGCATATCAGATATATACATTATGACTCATAACAGTCACAAAATTATAGTTATGAAAATAAGTTCATGTCTGGGGATCACCACAACCTGAGAAACTATTAAGAGTCACATCATTAGGAAGGCTGAGGACCACTGACCTAGTGCAGTGCTCTTTGCCTTGTAGAGCCGAGAAGGCCAAAGGCTGGGCCCAGACCCAGCCAGTGATCCAGAGTACAAGAAGCTGGCTAGCCCAGGTTCCCTAGCCCTGTTTTTCTCTCCCATAACCACCCCCAGTGTCACAGCCTAATAGCAATCCTTTAACACTGTTGTGTAACAAAACTTTTCCTGCGTCTTACTCCAGATAGTAAACTCAACCGACCACAGTACCACCAAAGTCTAACTCAATGAACCATGAGTTAACCCGGGGTTTTCTTCCATTATGGGTGAGCAGTTACAGAAGCAGAAATGGCTCAAAGACAGCAGCTCACACAGCTGGGAACCTGCAGGCAGCTCAGCAGGCTGGGAAATGTCCTCTCCTGGAGCCTCAGTTGGTCTCAGCTCTTCTAGGCAGCTGGGTGGTCTCTGCTTCTTCCAGGCATTCAGTCTGGCTTCAGATTCTTTGCTGCTGCCTCCTCTGAGAGGGACTCCACTTTTACCATTTCCTAGAACAGGCAGGGACCCAGTGAATCCGCTCAGTTTCAGGGACTTCCTGATGTTAGTTCCACTTGTTTACCTTTTTGCTTAAGGAACTCCCATTAGGATGGAATGTCCTTGTCTCAGAGGAAACTGTTACCTATGCCCTGCTCAGTTTCTCACTGAGGCTTATTGTTCTAGCTTTATTATTTTAGCACTATTGTTATTTCAGTGTTATAAAAAATGAATTTCAGTCAAAACTGGAGAGCTCAGGACATAAAACTGAGAGAAGCAGAAGCCAGCTTAGTAGAGATAAAGGAAGTAGGGGCCCTTCGTCCAGACACTGATTCTTTTGCCCTATGGTTTCCTCAATAACATTTTGTAGAAAGGCAAACAGCTTCCTACATGGTCACAACCTTGAAGGTTTGACTTCTTTGTCCTAGAAAATTTTATTTGCCTTCAAGTCACAGCCCATTCCTGGTTACTGAGACCTTTCCAGACTCCCTTGGCACCCTGCCTTGGAAATCCTTACAGCCTTTCCCATTTCATTTAGTAACTCACCTTTGAGTTACCTTTAGTAACTCACAATCATAGTAACTCTCCCTTTGTCTGAAATCAGTGAAGAGCTGGCCAGATCTTAGGCTCTTTCTTACCCCAAACATCTAGTACAGTGTTGGTACATTAAATAACTTGGTGGCCTATGTGGGTATATATGGATAGATGAGATTCTGTTCTGACACAAAGGTAATTTTTATCATGCATCAGAGCTACCTAAATAGCACCAACAAGTTAGTTACCCCCACACCCCAGTTACTGATTCCCCACTGGTCTGAACTTTAGCATGTTCCCTTGAGTGCCAAAATTGTGCTTGTCCAAGAAACAGACATTGCAAACTATAACTTTATGATCATCTAACATAGTGTTAAGTAGCCAGAGCTAGCCTATTGCCACTAAACAATTCTCTTGGGATCATTTGGAGCTAGTGGAGGCCCAGAAGGAAACTGAGTCACTATGTGAGGGTCACAAGGACAAACAGACTCTCAGAATCTAGCTTCCCTGCGAGAGACTATTCTCCACAGTGTTCTCTGGCTATTGAGAAAAGGGCCAGTTTCCCAACCCTGGACTTGTTTTGGTTTATAAGGGAAATTTCAAATGTCAATGTTGCTGGAATGGAGACTTGTTTGATAGGTGAGTCTTTCCTTCTTTCTTCTGTCTGTCAGGGAAAGCTTGTGGATATCTTCCTGTAACTTCAAATAACTATGGCGAGGTGGAGGGAGATAATATGATATGAGAACAAGCCACACTAACCAACCAAACCAAACATTCAGGGAGCATACATTGGAGAACAATTTAACATTGACTCTCAATATTAATAATTTAGATACTCCTTTTTTCTTAGCCACTGCCAGGAATGTTTAATAAAGGTGCTTCTAGAAGGAGGTCAGGAGCTATGTCTGAACATCCTTATTAAGGGTAGACATGAACAGTTTCCAAGACCTGGGTTAAGCGAAACAAAGCAAGGTGCAGGAATAGTGTAAGCACACAAGGCACAGCATAGAAAGTCACACCTGTGCACTGTGTGCACACCTGCCCGACTATGCCAGGATCTGTTAACATTCTTTGTTGTTAAAGAGAAAAGCTGGTGAAAAGGCCTGGGCTCAGAAGATGGTCTTCACTCTCACTTTGTTTCCTTTGTGTAGTGTACAGATATGTATGTTACTTTTGGTAAGTATAGCGGAGATCTAGTCAGGACACTTGTCGAATTCAGAAAGCCTTGGAAATTCTGGACTTTGGAAGGAACCATTGCAATTATAATTGTGTGCATTTTTCTTTTGGTGCGTTTGGACCAGAAACATCTGGACCCACGCATCAGCAAGGGTGCTGCACCCTCGCACAGCCCCTGGGATTGACCTTACTGGACTGAAGAAGGGACAAGCACAGAGACACAGAGAGGAGCTGGGATCCGATGGGCTAGGCTCTCTGATGGAGAAGGTGCAGCACCTGCAAAGCTCAGTGGATTTATGCAGCTGAACAGGGACGCGTGGTGGTGTGCACCACTGACCAGAAGGCAGAGTCACTACATACTGATAAACAAGGCGGCATCTCCTTGCTTATACACAGCTGACCGAGGAGGCAGGTTTAGCTAATCTCAGTAAGGAGCAGGCTCTTTAAGGGAGCAATCTAAAGGGAGGAGAAAGCTATGGTTAGTTAGTGTACAATGACACAACACTGGCACTCATACCTAAAGAAGTCTTTGTCATCCCTCCAAGTCCACCCAGAGGTGGCTTTGCAACTCCCCTGATGCTGAGTGCAGGGGTCTTCAGCATGGCCACACTTGTATTAGTGGTACACCTGTGCTCAGAGCTGCACCTGCTCTCTACAAGCAGATCCGCAGTTCACCCTAATGGACTAGGATTTCGATGAACTAGATATGCCATTGTCTGCCTAATGTCCTTTGAGCTGTTTGACTGTTTCCTGCTTACCTGGAATTTGTCACCAAAAGAAAAATCCTCTTTAAAAAAAATTTTTTTTCCAGAATCCCATTCCCTAAAAGAATCAGTTGTTTTGCCTCATCTGACCAAGAAGCTGAGAAATCGAGTTTGAGTCTGGCATTTGGGGATTAAGTTTAGCAGGCCCATTATGAATGATGCTCTTTTGACTCATCTCCAGACAAAGCTCCTAACTGCCCCGTTCCTCTTCAACTTGTAAGTTTAGTGCAGGCCTCTCTTCAAGCATTGCTGTCACCATAGTCTGCTCCCTTGACTCTCCTCCAGGCAGCTCCTCTCAGTCATGGGACCGCACAGGAGTCAGGCGGTCCAGCATCTGAGGTGGCCGCCTCCTCCACAGGAGCCAGTGCTCCCCTCGGATATCTGTTCTAGCACTGTGTGTTAGTCCTGAGACTGCAATCACTGATGGTTCCCTCTCCCTCTCCCTCTCCCTCTCCCTCTCCCTCTCCCTCTCCCTCTCCCTCTCCCTCTCCCTCTCCCTCTCCCTCTCCCTCTCCCTCTCCCTCCCCTTCTCCCCCTCCCTCTCCCTCTCCCTCCCCTTCTCCCCCTCCCTCTCCCTCTCCCTCTCCCCCTCCCCCTCCCTCCCCTCCCCCTCCCTCCCCCTCCCCTCCCCTCCCCCTCCCCTCCCCTCCCCCTCCCCCTCTCCCTCCCCCTCCCCCTCTCCCTCTCCTTCTCCCTCTCCATCTCCTTCCGTCCCTCCCTCCCTCTCTCCCTGTCTCCCTCCCTCTATCCCTCCCTCTCTTGCTCTCTCCTTTCCCTCTCTCTCTCTCTTCCTCCCTCCCTCCTTCCCTCTCCTCTCTCTCCCTCCTTCCCCCTTTCTCTCTTTCTCTCTCTCTCTGCAAAGTCTCCCACCTATGCTTAATACATATCAGCTCCACCACTCCACCTAAAGTGATTCTCTTCTCTTGTCCCTCCTTCACTGAAGGATTCCCCACCCCGAGCTTTTAGTATTTAAAGACTCAGTAACAGGCTAGGGGAGGGGAGGTCAACTATTTCATTTGATATATGCTTTTGAAAATCCTTTCTGAGCTATTTGCAGAGGATTTGGAAATATGTTATCCCACAAAAGCAAAAAAAAAAAAAAAAAAAAAATAGGGGGAGGGACAGGGAGGATTCTTCTGAACCCCATAGGGTTAAAGCTCTATCACGAGCCTGATAGCATTAAAAACAAAAATTAGGCTCGCAAGATTTGTCTGAGGCGCTTTATGTAGGAAAGCCTGCTGCTTGGGAGAATGTAGTCAGTTGCTCCAGATATTTGGGACACTAAATGGATTTAAGGTTCTTTTTACACCGTGTAGCTGGAACACGGGGTATTGGAGGTCCTGGGGCCATAGGGGAAAGCAGCAATGGAGAAAGGACTATGTTCTCTTGAGGTGCTTGTCTTTGTATTGCGTGACTTCCAAAACTTCTTCGCTCCGTGCTAAAAATTCAAAGCTCTTATACTGTCTCAGAATCTGGACTTGCGCTTTCCCCCCAGAGAGCTTGTTCAAACGTTACCTGTGTCTATGGTTGTCCTGTTCTAAGCTCCTCTTCCTCTGGAGGACTAAAGACAAATGCTTCTCACAATAGTCCATACGAAATTATTGAGCTTTTCTTGGCCATGCTCTGCTCCTGCTGAGGAGGCCCGGAGGCTACCACTATCCATGTCCAGCGCCCCTGCCCTGGCTGGGAGATCCCTTGCAAGGAAGGATGCTAGATGGTCAAGACACTGGATATGGATTCCTATACCAGCCAGGCCCCATGGAACACAGAGTGAAGCCAGAGGAATCCCAAGAGGCACAGAGTGAAACGGGCATGGTACAGGGATCCTGAGACCTGCCGATAAACAGCAAGCCCCTTGTAGGGCCACCGGCCGCTCTAGAAGGACAGTGAACTGGGAAGAGATAAAAATGACGTGGACTATGGACAGCTCACTTGATGGCAGGAAGCTTCTACTGGGCCCAGCCAGGTTCAGGCACCACAAGCCTGATTTCCAAACCATGTACCCTTTTCGCCACTCGGTATGTCGGCTCCATCGGTGTCCTGTAATAACGACCATTACATCACAACAGGAGAGATGGCCCAGAGCAGCCTCCAAAGTTAAAGACACTTTCACTTGGGGGAAATTATACTCTGCTTGGTGGTATCACCTAAAATTGACCCACAGCAGGTCACAGACTCTGATTTGCAACCAAATGGTCATACCTCGAGAGTGGCCACCATAAGGATAGACGTAGAGCCATGCTGCGAGCTTGGTAGCCAGTGACCCAATGCGGAGGAGATCTCAACTGAAGCTCAATAGCATTGAAACTAAATGTTTAAAGGCTTTGGGTCAAATTTCTGATGCCGTTTTCTTGGAAGCCACCTGCTGAGATGCACACATAGCCGTCCACCAGGCTCCTTCAAGTCAACAAGTTTCACTGCCTTCCCCTTAGACTTACAGTCCCCACCATGGCCAGGTAAAGAACATCATCATCTTCTTAAACAATTAATATATTGTCTTCATAGCTCTCACATCTCTAGGTGATAGCTCCCATATCCTTCTCCCAAACCAGGGACAAGCATCTACCTTCTATGTTGTTCCTTCTTCTGGACATTTATATGGAAGGAATTGTCATCTATGGTCTTGACGACCAACCAGACATAGTTTTCTCAAGGAACATCTGTCCTGTAATAGGCATTACTACTTCATGGTTTCCCATGAATTTCTATTCTATACTATGGTATGTCTAAATTTGCAATTAATACATTAGTTTGTATCCATTTATAGCCTCTTTGGGTATTCTGGGTAAAGTTGCTATCAGATTTTTTAAAGTAATTAATTGAATTATCAAGAAAGAAATTTGCTCTACACCCAGATGTCCAAACATCTAGAGACAGGGAAAAGCACAAAAGAAGGTTTGTAAAGTAGTTCGTTTTTAAGAAATGTTCTTGTTTATACATATATATGTATGTATTTTTGCCTATATATATATCTGTGTACCACCCACATATCTGGTACCCATGGAAACCAGAAGAGGGTGTCACATCCTCTGGGAGTGGTGTTGCAGACAGTTGTGAGCCACCATGTGGATTCTGGGAATAGAATCTTGTTCTCTGGAAGAAGAACCAGAGGACTTGGTGCCAACTCTCCAGGCCCAAGAAGTATTTTTTTAACATTAAAGTACCCGTATGTCTGTGTGCGTGTTGTGTCAGAATGTGTCTGCACATGTGTACATGCCTAGCTTAAGGGATAATAATTACAAGTAGGGATTTAGAGCCACCAAGGGTAATTGGCAGAGTCATGAAGTCAACATGCCCTTTTCTCATGTTTGCTCAAGCCTGCAGGGCATAGTAGACATCCTAGGATGGCATCTACTGAAGACTGGCATCCCTGCAAGCTTCTAAAGAGTTGATCGCTTTGACTTTTCTCATGGTCCTCAGAAAACCCATAGAACACAGAGGAGGGCATAAGCAAGCGGTGCACAGTGGGCCTGGCAAGTCTACATTTTCTGATTGAAAGTCGTATGGACGATAACTCCAAATTATCAGGGCAATGGTTTTGGCTTTTTAAATTAATAATAGTAAAAAAAAAAAAAGGTAGCGCTCTTTTCTTGGTGCAAGACTTAAGTTCTTCTCTGATACAGAGTTCTGGCATCCATCTTACCTTACAGACTGCTAATATGGTATAGGCACTGTATAGTGTGTTCATCTGAACGTGTTCTCCAGCACAACTGTCTGAGAGCTGCTGGCTTGAATAAGGGTCAGCCGTCCTATCCTCTCTGTATCCCTTTCTCTGAGAAGGGAAGTTGTGGGTCCCCTTTGGTTAGTAATTATGTGTACTTGCACTGCACACATAGTGAGCAATGGGGACAATGCCAGGGAAGCAGTGCACACAGAGTTCACCACGGGCTTCTCGAATCTTCCACAGACACAGCGGACAGCGTAAGGTCTATCAGTGACATCATGACTGCACCATCTTGATTGGTGGCTTTTAAGCCCCACACTCATTGTACCACATTCCCTGGGACATTGTCTTTGAAGTGGCTTTCCCCTAAGAATCACCCCAGCTCTTTCATAAGCCCGAAGGAACACTGACTCACAAGACAAATGTCTTGAACTGTGCAGTGTGAATGATGCGAGAATACGTTTCAAACCTAGACTGAGTTGTACCATTTTTACTTTTCTCAGTGTTTTGTGTGTGGGACAGGGGATGGGGTGGGGGGTGTGGCAATGAGGTAGGAAGTATAAAAACATCATAAGAAAGGACATAACGCTATAGAGAAGTCTGCGGAGAACTCTATAAGAGATTGAGATGACACCCTGAGAGTCTGAGGCATATCTTTAGAGTTCTGATGCTTGATTTATCTTTCAGCTCCATCATCACATCCGCGCTCAGTGTGTCTCAGAGCCTCCATCTGTGCCTGTTCTCTGCACCCTGAGGCTCTTTCCAAGCTCGAGTCATCCCGGCCTCCCTCCCGCCTCCCCACATCCTCTTAGCGAGTCACCCCCTAGCTGCTTCCTGTCAGATGGCTGCTCATTCTGCCTTCCATTCAGAGCTTCTGCTTCCATCCATGCCTTCTTCGGGTCTTCCACACTTGCACGGGCACGTGTTCCCTAACTACACAGCCTGGATCAACACATGGCGGTCCTTCTGCATGTCATCTCTCATGGTCTTAGCCCCCCTCCCTTCCAGTTACATCCATGTGAAGCCCTCCCACAGCTCCAGCCTTGCAAAGAGCCACCCTGACTCCCTTGATGAGCAAGCAGTGAGTCACCAAGGCCTGGCAAAATCTGACCTTCTTCCTGGCAGGATCCCTTATTCCACGATCCTGACTCAGCCACTGTGTACTCTGTTTTCCACCAAGTGGTCCAACATGCCTCTCCTGTACAGAATAATTATCTGCTTTCATTTCTTTATCATCTCCAAGACTTAGAGCTCATCAAAAGCAAGAACTAATATCCAATGTATACATTTCTAGTAATCGGCTGCCTGGTATTTGACCAGATCCCCAGCTGTTTGTTGAATGAAGGAAGGAAGGAATTTACTTTATGACCTCAAATAAAGTACTCAAGTCCTCTAACTAGCTGAGGCACAGGCCTTCAATCAGCAAGCATCCCTTAATAGGTGTTCACACTCTTAACCTCTACCAAGGTGAGCCAGGGTCTCGCTTGTTTTCCCTCTCGTTTTCCTCCATGTTTGTTAGTGGGATCTCTTCCCTTCATTCCCTTCTCCATTTATCTTTGCCGTATCATCTTCCCATAAGAGTCTTCTCTAGAAGGCAGCAGAGCTTTGATTATCACCACACGAATACTCACCCTGGCCCCCACTGCTTTTCCTCTTCTAAGTGATGCCAAAGAGTTTTGCTATTTAAGCCATGGAACCTCAGGATCACCAGCCCTACCAATCGGCTTTATGTGAGCTGACTGCTGGCTCTTCCTGGATGATCCTGCGAGGGGCCATCAAAATAACCCGTGATTCTAGCAGGCAGAATCTGCAGCAGAAAACCTGAGTGGCCACACCTTGGGCACTCACGGCAGCTCACGGTGACTAATCTGAAGACTTTACTCCTCTAGCTGAGGCAAAGAAGGGACACCACAGGAGCATAGGGAGAAAGTAAGCCACACCTGTGGAAAAGACTCTTGTTAAAATCAAGTGAAACAGATTCATAGTATAACCTGGGGGTGGAGTTTTCTAAGTAAGGAAGTTTATAATTGAGGTCCCCCTTGGGTATGAAATAGCAAAGACATGTTCTATGTGTAAATATCTGAAGACCAAGGCCAAGAAGTATTTATAGGATGTGTCCCCCACTGTTGTGAGGAATGAAGCCTGCTTCACATCCCTCTAGCACTGTGGCTCTCAGCCTTCCTAACCCTGCGACCCTTTCATACAGATCCTCATGTTGTGGTGACTCCCAGCCATAACTACATTTTCATCACTATTTCATAGTGTGTAATGTTGACTGATGTTACGAACCATTACATAAATATCTGTTTTCCAGGTGGTCTTAGGTGATCTCTGTGAAGGGTTGTTCGACTCCCAAGGAGGTTGTGACCCCCTGGGTGGAAAAGCACTGCTCTAGCACATCATGTACATAGTCATTCTGTGTGCTAATATTTATGTGCTGATAATTGCATGTCACTCTTTGGGGGCTGTGCTATCATGACTTTTTGTTTTAACGTTAGAAGATCTGAAGGAGAATTCAAGTTCTCTTTTATAACAGAGCCCTGGGAATCACTTAGGAAAGACTTGTGAGATACAGTGTTAGCAGCCGTAAGAATTAAACTCACTATTTTGAAGTTTAGATTTGGTCATGTGACTGATTCAAAGCGCTAATCTTTTTAATCCTTTTGTAACCAGATCAAGAACTGTTCAACAAGGCTGAGTCTATAGTTGGTTGGCCCCATACCTAACAATCCATAAGACCCCATCCCTTTCTCTCTATTGTGATTTTTCAGTCCCTCAACATTTACTGTCCAAACTTCACTGTGCCTGGAGGTTACAGAATTGATCAATGAGATCAAAGTAATAGGATTAAGATCTCAAGTGGTATAAGATCCAGAAGGGGATGCTCATGAAAGTGATTGTGGAACAGCAGAAAATAGGGGATGAACTCAATAAAGAATAAAATACCTCATGTGGTACTAAAGCCAGACCCACAAGCTAGAGCTGTTGGTCTGTCTTCACAAGGAATAGGGGGCTCCTGTTACCAGCCAATGGGCAGGAAGATTCCCTTCAGTCCTTAAAGAAGAAAGGAACAGGGAGGGGCCAAAACACCTCCCGAGCCTCAGGAAGCTATAACAAAACTACTCCTGGCCCCAGGTTAGACCTTGGACACAGAAGTGTCTTGAGCAGGTTGTGCTTAAGCCCCTGAGATGGTGGCAAAAGAAAATCCATACAGATTTGGTCCTTGGGCTTCAGCCACTCCACCTCCACCCTGATTTCACTTTGAAGCCTCTAGCCAGGTAGAGCTTTATATAACTTTCTTTGTATGACAATGTCAGGGTCTGTAGGGCTATAGATCTAGGTCTATAATCTGCCATATTAAATGTACAAACAAAAGCTAAAGTGTTCTTGGAGGAAGAGATCCATGATCCTTTCCCCAGTCATCTAGAGAATCTGTTTTAACCTAAAGCTATGGAGACAGACTTGAAGGGAGACATCCCCAACCTTGCTAAAATGTAAGTACAAAAAAAAAAAAAAAGGCACAAACTGGATGGATATTGATGATGTTGTTTCTATCGTGACATCATCCATAGACTCCTAGTGTCTTTGCTTTGCTTCCCTAGAGTGATCACAACATAAATTACTTGTCTTGTTTGACTTCCTTGTTCACCAAAGTTGAGCAGATTGTGGCCGTTTTCAACGCTTCTACCAGACAAAAAGCTTGGGACCATTTCTCGAAAGCTCAGCGCAAGAACATAGACATTTGGCGAAAGCACTCTGAGGTTGGTGATTTTACTGTTACTTTCTAACCACCGTCACACAAGCTGGATTGGCAGAGAATAGTGTGGCTGTAGCCGTTAATGGTGTTGTCGCAGTGGCCGGTCCTTCCACCATTGTCCTGTGTCATTGTCCCCTCCACATCCAGCTCCACGTCATTTCTTGTCCAGAGAAGCAGCTGGCTTCACACTTAGAACAACCTTTTTCCTCCTTTCCAAGGGAGAAAGAATCATTCTCACTCATAATAAAGAGCTCACTCAGAAACAAACCAAGATGTTTTATCTACAATGAGACTGAATGTATATGTATATGTATATGTATATGTACATATATATATGCACCAATTAAATTACTGAGTACTAAGTTTTTCTTCGATGATCTATGTGGTGATGACAGTTGGCTCTTTGGGCTTGAAATGGCAAGTATGCAGTCCTTTCCATAACTTCTCGTCACTAGCCATGCCTAGTCTACTGGGCTAGCCAGGAGGTTCTGTCACATGTCTCCCCAGAGCAAATCTCATGATGGGGACAAATGTCCATGCTAGCTGATTTCACAGCATCAATGCATGTGTGAGTATCTACCACCAAGGACAGAGGCCACAACTTGACTTTGCTTGCCACCTCAACAGACCACACCGTGCCATTAGTCATTGGTCATCCAGATGTTATTTTTTGACTCTACCTGTAGTGTACGCTTTGAACCTGTAATGTAAAAGTAAGTATCCCGTCTTCCTTTGCTTCTTCTCTGAGAGTGTTGCCCATGTGGATGCTTCTTTACTTCCAGCATGCTAATATCAAAGTTCTCTAAAAGACACCCCCCTCTTTCAAAAATCACAAAGTTATAGAAGGTAAGATTTATTTATGTAATGGGTTTGGCTCACACTTGTAAATTAAGTGTTTTATGAAGAGTTTGAGGAACCACAATGTCCTATGACATCCATCATCTGGGTAGCATTTTAAGTGCCCATTAACTAATGCTAAATTGCTATTGAATACCAATGGTACTACATGTAATATCCACATGAATACTAAATAGATTTTTATTGTCACTGTGATGATGGCACATGCTGAGTGATGGGTTCCTGAAAACACTAACGCAGTTGTTGCTAAGGGCATTATTTCTTTTAAAGTTGTGCTCACTAGTGCCTAGGAAGGTGTCTGATGACATATACAGCTCTTCCACTTTTGAAGACTGTAAGGAGGAGGTAGGATTTCTTTTTAATTTCTCAAGGGCTCCCAAGCAAAGCTGATATTCTCCCTGACCCTGAAATAAGACCCAAGTCAAAGTCGATTGTTAAGAACAGGGACCGTGAAAACTCAGATTGAAGTCCACAGACTGTAAGTCAACAATGATTCAGGTTTGAGAATGGCAAACTTTTGGATTCTTTTAAAACTCATATATTTAAAATGCAACTAAGAGACATTTTAACAGACACCCGGCAAGCCACAGGATGCTGAAAACACTTGAGCACAGAAAGGCCACTGTCCACAGGTGTCTGTGGCTGCCAGCAGACATCAGACACTGGACTCGGCTTTGCTTCTGGCCTGGCCCCACTCCATTTCCCAGTTGCCCTATCCCACGTCTGGAGCTGTTTGGAGAAGCACATGTCAGGCTCTCTGCCTGGGTCTGAGGACTCCTGCTTGATTTCTTGGACCTGGTGGATAGGATGGAGACTCCAGAGGGCTGGCGTGTCACTCACAGAAGTCCCTCCTGCCATCCCACCTTATCTTTTGGAAAACATTAGAAAACAGAGTTCTAAATTGCCTTTTTTTCCCCTCCTACGTGTTGCTTAATTGATTAAATACCAGTTGTAATTTAGCATTGTGGATGATTTCTCAGTTGCATCTAAGCTTGCTAATTGGCTTGATTTTTCCGCATTCCCATGTACAGCATCTGTTAATTACCTGCAACACCTCTACAGATTTATTAGAGTGTGCTAGTGATTTACTGATGAACCTGGGGCACTCCGTGGAAACACCCTAGGTCCCCCTCCCTCCAGTGCTTTCCCTTTCCACTCTGCCACCTTCCCCACAAAACAACTGTCATATGACAGTTTGTTGTTAATTGCAGAACCAAGCAACCAACTGCTCTTTCAGCCTTGTTTATTCTTTCCACCCAGTTTTTCCTTGTTTGGGTGTTTTCCATCCACCTCTTCGGGAATTGGGCTCTTTACCAATAGAAAAATTAGCTGAACAACACCCAGAAAATTCCCCGCTAATCACACATGATTATCTACCTCCAAAACCTGGTAGCCTTATCTGAGCCATAAGCAGCCTCCCTTTCTTCTAGGTGGCATGGTCACAAAAGGTGGTGGTGTTTATTGTCCCAGGGCTGTCCTGTGGCTGTCTACAGTTTTGTTTTCCTGTTCCCTACAAGGGCAATTTCCCTGGGCACAGAGCTGTCCCTTGGGATAATGGTAGCGGTGGGGATGTCCTTCCCATCCTGCTACAGTTCAGATTTGCGAGCTAAGGAAAGATGACCCAAGCCAGGGCCGCAAGTGCACATTTGCTGAATGGGTGATAACCATGCCCATGATGAACTGGTGAAATCATTGAATTTTATCATAAGCATTGGGTTTTTAATTAGAGGCCTTAAAAAAAGAAAGAAAGAAAGAAAGAAAGAAAGAAAGAAAGAAAGAAAGAAAGAAAGAAAGAAAGAAAGAAAGAAAGAAAGAAAGAGGAGCCATTGAGGCCTTTCTCTGTTCTGGGTCTTTTTGAAAATGGTACATGCTGGAGAACAGCATGTCTAAGGCCTCACAATTCAATAATACATAGCTGGGCATAAAATAACAATATAGTCAATTGTAAATGTAAACAATTGCAATGTTCTGCTTCCAGGAACATTAGTAAGGATTTTATGTGTGATTCGGTTCCTTTCCAATGGATTTTCTGATATACTATGTCAGCCGAATAGTCTTGTCTTAATATTATCCCCTTTTATGGATAAGTAGACAGAAACTCAATGAAATTTTCTGACTTAATTATAGCCACCTCCCTAGTCACTGGACACAGCAGACCGTCAGATCTGTGGTCATAAACATCATATCTAAGCCCTTACTCCCACAGTACCACAGCTCTGTGGACCTGGTAATGGGCTGTGAAAGAGAAGGCCTCTCTGTAATTGTTGACACAACATCTTTTGAAGTTTACTCTCGGACATGGCATGCGGGCCTGGATAAACCATGTACAGGCACATGTGTAGCATTGAGCAGGAGAGCAAGAGTCTTACATGCGGGGCCTGAGAAATGGCTCAGTCTGCAAGCAAACACAAGGGCGTAAGTTCAGATCCCTAGTATAAATAATGAATAATAATAAATAAAAATAATTGACATGCACTTGTGATCCAGACCTGGAGAAGTGAACACAGGTTTCTGGGACTTTATGGCCATGTGGTATAACTGATCCAGTGAACTCCAAGTTCAGTGAGAGACCCTGGTTCAAAAATTTAAGGTGGAGAATGGAGGAACACACAATGTCAGTCTCTGGACACACACACACACACACACACACACACGCACACACAAGTACACACACATACAAATGCATGCCACACGGGTACACGTATATACCCTCAAGTTTTTTGCATATATTAATTCATCTCATCCCCCAGAGCGTTATTAGCACAATGTTCCAGTAAGCAATGTGAGCAAATAGGTACACAGTAGTGTTCTTAAGTTACAATAGGACCAATGCCAAAATTGGCCTCCTGAAAACACCACCAGCACATAGTTACTAGCAGATAATGTCACTTCTATATGCCCACTGTGTAACAGCTATTTCTCCCTAACCTCTCTGCAGCCCTGCTAGAGGAAGATATTAGTATCCCCTTTTTTATAAATCAAGAAACTGAGACTACAGCGAGATTAACTAACTTACCAAAGATCATTCACAGTCCTTGGTAAGCAAGGATTTCTCCCAAGACCCATTTCCCTCACGCCATTATTCTAGATCTTGGGAGGCGATCTTGGAAGCTTTGAACTCAAAATGTTGACATGTGAATCACAATTGACCAGAGGCCATGGGAAGGTGGCACAATGAGGGATGGGCGTGTTTCTGATGTCCATGTGTCCTGTGCTTTCAGGAGCTCCGGAATGCTCAAAGCGAGCAGCTCATGGGCATCCGCCGCGAGGAGGAAATGGAAATGTCTGATGATGAGAACTGCGACAGCCCAACTAAAAAAATGAGAGTCGATGAATCAGGTAATGCCAGGAACTGCCCAGTCCCCAGGAGGCATCGTCACAAGCACCAGATCTTACAGGGGAATAAGTACGGGGAAACGACCACATAATTCACTTTTATTTGAGTTACACTAAACTTTCATCTTTTGAGTGACTACATTTTATTAATAGAACGTTAAACTCCTCCTTGGGAACATAGTGATTTAAATTGCTCCAGTTGTTTCTCCATATGCAGATCTGAGGCTATTATGCAGGGATATTTGCCTTTTCCCATAAAACCCCATTTCCAGAGTGTGGCAGCCACAGCTGATGTTGAATTACAGATGAAATTTGGTTTCAGTCCATGTACTTCCTCCTTAGGAGTTGTTTAATCCCTAAAGAAGCTTTCTAATGTCCGAGCCAGCATGCTGGAAAATTAAACATCCTTCCTCAATATAGTTCGTCTAACCTCTCATCAAGATGGGGGCCATACCGGGTACCAAGTGAGGGGTGTCTACTCCTTGAGTTAAGGAAGCCTGCCTTGTGCACTTTGTCTCCTAGATTCATGAATAAGTTCTTTCTTAGTGTTTATAGGTGCAGTTAGACTGGAGGCACCAAGGAAAGATAGTTTGTTCTCGGGCAGGGATATTGTCTAATGGACTCAGAAAGACCCACAGTCACCATGACTGCCAGCAAAACAATCAGAGAAATGTAATAGATTCATCTTCTTATATGTATCATGGAATAAAGTGTACACCTGTCTCCAGCTTCTAACTGAAAGGTTGCAGGCGACTAAAATAAAGGATCTGGGCTAATTTGTTGGTAGAAGTATAGAGGTAAAACCGCAATTGCCTCTGAAGTTTCCCTGAGATGAAATGGCAGTGGGCAGCATGCACAGAAGAGATCATTCACGTATGGCATGCATGACTAAACACATATGACCACTCACCAGCCCGGCGTGATGGAGGGTTTATGTACCATTTTTCCTAGGGATGGGACAGGGTAAGGATTGTCAGCAGTTCTGGGTAATAGTGATTTTTAGTAGTACTTCCTGAGCCTGGAGCACACAGGACATGAACCTCAGGCAAAATCAGATGGATGTCAGGACAGAAAACAGACAATCAATGGTTATCTGTGGAATGTTAAATGTCCCCCAAAGCAGTGGTGACAGACATTAGTCTCTCTCCTGACATTATCAGGACCCAGTGACTTTGAAACTTTTAGGACGGGGAAATGAGAACCCAGCATTCTGTCATCCGAGTTCTTTGGGGACGCCCACTTGACATTTTCTGACACTGGAGAGTCATTGCCCTAGAAAACCTGACTTTCCTCTAGATTCCATCCTCAGAGTTATTTAGAAGCTTGGCTTACCAGCAAACATTGCACTTCAATGGCTTGCAAAAGCCATATCCATTGTCTGAACACCAGCCCAGCATGTCCGTCTCTCCTTAGACGGACTTCTCAGGACTGAAGACAATTCTGTCCTCACTGGTACTTCTGTAAGTCTTCATATATGAAAAGAAGAGATAGTCATGGGATTTTCTGAGATTGCATGTGATCTTGGTATAAAACGTTTCTCTTTAAATTAGTTTTATCCTTTTTAAAGGTGAAAGTTGGAGTCTTAATATCTTTATATTAGGTATACAAGAATTGAGTCTATCTGAAATTTGAATTGAACCTGGGCCTCTTTTTTTTTTCTGTGTATGTAAAATTTCTTTGTAAATGACCTGTCAGTTTTCCTAAAGAGAAATGCATGTGACATCACAGTTTGTTTTAGATAAGGTAGCATAATGATAAATAAACAGTAGGCTCACCGAAGAGATCATGGAAGCCACAGCAGCAGTCACACATCCACAGGACCGATGTCCAAACTGATCTTTAGTCATGGCCAGGGATGTGGCAAGGACCTGTGCCGTCCTGGGGGACCAGCAGGTCTCCCCAGAGGTCTATGGGAGAGCAATCCCCCAGACCTCTCTTGGTTCACTCGCCAGGCATCCAGTGAGAGCATGAAGTATAACCTACGCTTTAAAGACTTTCCCCGGGCGTGTAACTTGGTCAGCAGAATTAATGGGCAAATGCAGCGCATGCTGTCTGCCTCGTACCAGGGGAAGAGATGAAAGGGCTGGAGTTCAAATGCCAAGGCCCCGGCGGTTCAAAGTCCTTTTCGTGTTTCTTCAAATGAGCTGGGCCAGAGGATGTGGCGGGCGGTTTCAGCAGAGGGCATGGGACTGATTAAAGGGAAGAGAAAGCAGCTGACCATTTTTATTCCACTGGGCCCTGGAGATCCTGCCAGCAAGCAGACTGCTGTTTGCCTTCCAGCCCTGAGTATTCAGGGACATTGCCTGATGGGCAAGAATTCCCATCTGGTCTTTGGATTCAACCTTGCTAATCATGGCTTGAAGCAGAGGAGGGACAGAGACCCTGTTGCTAGAGGAGACACCTTTTCCCATTGCTCATTTTTTAGGCACAAGTATGTGGCTGCTTGTCACCCGCATGGGAGCTGTTTCCCCAAAATGTAGTGCACTGATGCGCTTGACAGGAACTGCCCAACACAGACATGAAAAGGAGAGTCTTTCTCCTCTGTGGGCTCCGTCCCTGGCCTGCCCCTCTCAGCTGAAACACGTTTCCGTTTGCCTCAAATGCCCTAAGGAACTAGCCAGCCCCCAAATTCTTGGAAATCCCACAGAAGAACATCCTTTAGGGGAACCCTCTACCTGTGGTAGGAGGACATGGCAAGGTCGTATTCCTCAGGGTGGTCAGGCTAGGCTCCTGATGCCAGTCCTACATGCTGTCTCCCTGCAGGCAGGGGCATTGTCCAGTGAGATGGAGAGTGAAATGACTTTGTGTCTAGAAGTAATAAGTTTGTGTGTATGTGTGTGTGTGTGATACCCCAGGTTTTATTTTTCAAGGGCCAAAATATTTTAATATGTCTCTGCTTTTCTGGCTGTAAAGACCATTTCATTCTATTTTTACTTTTTATTTTTTTCTGTGTAAAATGATTTGCAGTGTTTCTTTGGCTAGAGTTCCCTGCTTCTGCATTAACCATAATATACTTCTTGGCAGTCTCCTCACACTCCCTCATTGGTCAGTCTTAAGCGGGAAGGGCTTCTGTTGGAATGAAGCCAAGCTAGTGACAAAAATGGAGATGATTCTGCCAATACACTGAAAACCATGACATACTTACCAAAGCGTCCATTGTGGAAGATCAGCCTCCTCTCTGGGAGCCTGCAATGGTAGCTTGTGGTAGAAATGTAACTGTGTCGCTACTTGGTTTGCCTCCTGCTGAAATCAAGCCAAATCTTCAAGGCCACACCCAGTTGTCCTTTCCTCCCCTCCTCCCTTTCCTACTTTTGTCCTCCCAACTTCTTCACTGCGGTGGACAGCACAAATGGGGCAGCAGAGAGAAAGAAGAGTTTACAAAGAGAGCAGCCGGACCTGGATGTCTTAGCGTGGATGAACCCAGTCTTAGAATCATCAGAGTTAAACGACCAGCGTGGGTTAGGTGCTTTCGATCTCGTGAATAATGCCAGTACAAAATCAGTACCTGGTAGTGCTCCCTCTGCTCACCGGCTCTGCTGTTCCCCAGCACCTGGCCCTGGGCCTTTCTCCAGCCAGTCAAGTGTGCCGACCTTCACACACACCCTTCCCTGCATCTTCCCCTTCATCTGACCGTAAGGTGTGTGATGGCTGTCTTCCTCGAGGAAGATAGCGCTGAAACCGTCTGCTCTGATTCAATTCAAAAGGCACCTGTTAAGATGCATATTCAATGAGGATGCTTCCTTTTGCCAAGATGTTTAGAACTTTGTAAAACTCAGTGTCTCTGGCTGAATAGGCATCTCTCTAATTACCACAATGGCATACCGAAGGCATCTGGGCTCCAAGGGGAGAGAGTTAGACCTGATGCCCTTGCCCTCCAGGGGAACATGATGGATGCCTTTTGAGGAACTAAAGCATGCCCTGTTAATTGATATACTAGGCCCCCAAACAGGTATGTCCTAAAGTCAGGAAGTTAAGTGTAGTATCGTCCCAACTGAGCATCATCACCGTCCACCAATATTTCATGTGGGTTCAGTGAACAAGAATTTCAGAAAAGTGAAATGAAAAGAAAAAAATCCTTGCTTAATAGATAGCCATAAACCATTCTACAGGTTATAACAAGTGCTTTTCGATTCTAAGTCAACCTCATTTAAAGTCTGGGTTCTTTATATGAACATGTGTCTATGTGTGTGTGTGTATCTATCTGCATGCATGCTTGTGCCACAGTGTAAGTACACAGACAGGAGATGACTTCCACCTCAGTTGTCTCACCGTGCCGTATATTCTAGACTAGCTGCGCCCCAAGCTTCCCCCCTCGCCTCCAACCCTATCTTAGGAGCGCTAGTATTACTTATATTTTATGGTTGTGAGCCAAGCCTTTAACGGCTGAGCCATCTCTCCAGCCCTGCACTAGTATTACTGATGGGAATGGCTACTCATAGTCCTTTTCCTCCTATTTCTGTTTAATATGGGTTTTCAGGACCCCAAATCAGGTTTTCAGGCTTGTACGGTAAGCATTTTTACCCACCAAGCCTCTCCCTACCCACAAATACTTTTTGAACAATGAAGTCTTCTCTGGATTATCAATCCACCATAGAAATTTACAATGCCATTTTGTTTTATTATTTGCTGCTTTTAATCTCACTAAGAAGTTGAACAGTGATTTCCGGCAGCCGAGTGAAATTAGTGGCTCAGTTTTAATTGGAATAGCAGCATTTGATCTGAATATATAGTTTTATCCATAGCAAGATACTTTGTGTTTAAATATATAAACTTTGTGTTGAGGTTTTCAGCTGTCCCCTTAATTTCTTTGAGCTCCAAGACTGTATCTAGATTTCCTGGTACTGAATACCCCCCCACCCCCGCCACCCATGGTTTCCTTCTGAAAGGCCAATGAGATGTCCCACAGGAAGTCCCTAATGAAGTCACAAGCCTGAGAAAAGACACAGTGCAGGCCCCACACCAGCCAGGCACAGGTTGCTAAATACCAAGCCAGTCTTGCAGCTGACTAAAGATGGTGTTGTTGATGGCAGTTTGCCTGAGGCTCCCTTTGGAGAAGAAGGCCCAGACTGTGCTCTAGGTCAGCTGACCACAGAGTTTAGAGCTCAGCGGAGGAGCAAGAGTTGTCCAGTATGGGAAATGGAAGGACTCGGTTGGTAACGACATGCCAGGGCTCATGTCCACTAGGCAGGGGCATCATTAAGCAGAGGCCTAGAACGACAGGGACCAGCTGCTTTCCCATATCCTGTTGGCCTGGGACATCTGAAAGAGTGGTGCCACCTGTGCAGCAGGGACCCTTGAATCAAAGATAAGCACCTGCTTCCAGGCCTCAGCTTAGTGTCCTCCTGGAACCTAGGTTCATCAAGGGAATAATAGTTTTGTTTTGTTTTGTTTTTATAAACCATGAACATCTTACCAACAGACATCAAATAAAGGTTTATTTTTAGGTCGATTTTTCAGTTTCCTGATTTTATGTACAGTTACAGTTCCCACCCATAATGGACAAGCTTCTTTAAAAAAAAATACAAAAACTATCTCTGCTTGAAAACTGATTTACCTTTTAAATACTTGGAGACAGATGCTATTAACTGGATCCTGTCACTGAGGGGCCTTTTCTAATGGAAGTCTTCCTCCTGCGCAGATGGACCCTATGTATCTGGGTTGTAAACTCTTGATCTTACTGTTAAGTTTATGCCCTTCCTGTGATGTGGCACCCAGCGATGCCACAGTTGGCCCCTGACCTCTTTCATAATGAGCAAACTTTCCATCATTGAGTCCTTCCCTGTGCGTGAAATTGCCCTGCGTTTTTGAGATTGCCTTGTCTCCAGGAGACCCAAGCATCCCCAGGACTCCCCTATTTAGGTTCTAACAACCACACCTGTGCTCTGTGTGGAGCAAGGTCGGCTCCCCAAAAGGTTCCCCATGTGTCCTTCAGCCAGACTCCCTCATGTACTTACAAAGCACACTGGGGCTCTGAGAGGCTCCGGCCTCCTGCCCAAGTCTGGGGGGAAGGTTGGAGCTCCTGGGCAGCTGCCAGCCAAAAGAAAGGACTGGGGAAAGTTAAATCATTGTCTGAAATGGAGAACCAAGGCTGCTCCACTATGTAGGACTCAGACAATGGGGTCTCAGCCTCACCCCCTGCCTACAGCCTGCAGAACCCCAATGCTTTTCGACTTCCCAGAACACCATCATCTTCATTATGGCTTACTGTGATTTGGGGGCACTTCACTGAGTTAAGCAAGGCTCAGAAGAGAACTGTCACATGAGAGAGACTTCACCCGCTTCCTTAGCAGGCTCTGAGGACACTGAGGGAATATTTATGTAATAAGATGCAAAGTTGCTATGGAAAATACTATAGCAACCTAACACCTCCTGGAGCCAGGCAGGGGCTTGTAACAGCAGTCTAAATTTACATTTACTGGAGTGTCATTTTATCGACACTTAGTATCTCATTCTGACAGGATGTTAAAATATGTTTTCAGCTCAAGTTTGGGCAAAATTAACACAGGGTGCCTTTGGAGTTTAAGGGTAGTCTTCACGACTTCTGGGAAAAACTATCAGAATAACTCTGGAAGGGGTTAGATGGCTGAGTCTTGGTGAGTTTGTAGATTCTCTCAAATTAGCCGCTGATCTCAGCCCTTCCTCTGTAAGCAGGAAGTAGGAAAGCCTGATTATGAAAAGGAGGCACGTTCTTAGCTGTGCCAGCAAGGGCTCGCTCACCTGGGATTTTAGTAGATGCTCAAAGAAGATGCAGTCAGCAGGTTAGCTCACCGCTCTCACCTTGAGAAGTGTCTAGTAGTGTTTAAATGCAAAACTATTTTTCATGTAAAAACAAAATATAGCCAAAATATAAGGAAGGCAAGTGGCTAAGGATGACAGATAAGGGAGAAAATACAGTTGTTACGGTGCTATGGAAAAAAATCTAATTTTTTTTTTTTTTTGTCCTATGTAGCATAGCTGGCTGTATATTGTATTTTGTAAAGCCCAATAGATTCAATTTTACACTGTTTGGGGTTTAGACAGGCCTGCTTACATAATTGTCCTTTTTAAAACCTCCATATATGTTAATGACGTAAAAAATACAGAGCAAGTATATGTTCCCCATTGACTCATGAGTCATTGGGAGGTGAGGCTACCATGATTCTTTGGTCACAGTAAACCCCTGGAGGTTCTTGAAGCCTGAGTACTGGGACAAGATAACTCCCAAGACCATGTTTCAGATCCATTAAATGTTAAAGAGGCTGAGAAGCCATGGATATGTAGGCCAGTTAGTAATAAAAAGTTCATATCCATTGGTTTTCTTCTGTGTCTCTCCATTGAAAATCTTAAAAGTGTGGCTTCAAGACTGTCAAAGTGGGACACGGGCCAGGAACCAATACCAGACCGTATTTAAACATACAGTCACTAACAGCTTAGCACTGTCCTCGTCCCTCTCTGCTTTTAGATCCCATTGTTCATCTAAGCACAGTTGGTGGCATCAAGTTATTAGACCCAGACCAAACACCATCCTGACCAGGTAGCCACCTATGAATAAAAAAGGAATTTGAAAGAAGTAACTATTTTCTTCCCCCTTTTTAGAAACTCCTTTTGCCATTGCATATCTACCTTGTACTTAAAAGCCCTGGCAATTGATGTTTAATGCAAACCACAAATTGTTGTTACCTGAAGCATTCCATGGCTTTGAGACACTTCTCTTGTACACCACTGAGTAGTTTTGATTCTTGGAACAGACACATGTTCAGCAGCTGTGCTGCCCAGTTTTTGGACACAATGTGTCAAACCTCCTGAGAAGTTTTTGAGGAGGAAAACTTTTTATTTAAACTCCAATCACTAGCAGAGTAGTAGAAAGAAACATATCTAAATCAACAGTTGCAAGGCAGAGTGTTAACCACAGTGCTTCCGGCAGGACTTTGTAAATCGCACAGTGAGTCCTTCCTGGTTCTACAGCTACTGTGTTCCAAAACCCTGGATTTCTACCTGGGGCATCTTCAGTCAGCACAGCTTAAGGCAGTTGTATACATTTCCATTGCCCAGAATTACTTTAAAAGTTTTAAATATCTCATTATATTATTATATACATTGCACTAGACTATTGTTTAATGCTACATCAGATCAGACCTGGGGAAAGAATCTTGATTGTGAGATTTTAAATGGCACAATAGAAAGTTCTTAGAATAGCTGCTAAGTGATAAAAACACAAAATAGCATATGTGAACAACTCCAAATATATGCTTATGTATGCGCTATATTCACAATTTATATGCTATGAGGAAATCTGCAAGGAAATAGGTGAAAATATTTAGTATCTGAAAAGAATATAATTTGGTTTTTTTTTATAAATTATTTTTGTTATTTCCTCTTTGTGTACTTCCAAAATGTCTATGAGAGGTGTGCGTGTGTTATCTTATTAATACTATGATGAACATTGACTTAAACATTATGAGTCAAGAAAAGTTAGTCAGGTATCAGGCTCAGGTCTAGACCCAGCAAACTATTTTTAAGTCCATTCTAACAAAAATAACAATTCAGGAAGTTGGCACAATCTCTCTTCTGCTTGAGTGATTTTTTTTTTAGACAGTCTACTATCTGGGTATAGACAGAAAGAAGAAATGATTTGAAGAAATGCTATGATACGCCACACACACAGTCACCGCCAGTGTTCTCTGTCACCTAAGTCTCCAGAGTGATAATGGGAGAAAGAAGGCCACTCTGATGCTCTGAGGAGGAGCACAGGCTGAATGGTGGACGTAAGCCTGCACCCTCATCCTCTTCGCCGCCCTTTGATTTCTCATCACATTCCCCCCCCACCCCCCAGGGCTCAGGAGAGCCCACAAGGCCATCAGTGTATTGATTCAACATCTAATTTCAGGGCTTATTGAAGTGCCTCTCCCTGTCTCCCTGCTCCCAGGGCTTTTCTTTATGAGATATGTCTCTAAATATATCTTAAAAATAAAAGTCTGAGGGAGAACACACATGGCAATATCAATCTTACTGCAGTTCCCACACCCAGGGAAGGCTGGCTCTGGAGGAGGTCTTGAAAGCAATATGTTTCCCCTCTCCCCAATATTCTGAATCTAATAAGGACCAAAAATTGAGTTTTTTGTGCCCCCAATAATAAGTTGAATTGTTTAATAAATATAAAAAGTCAATAGTGGATGTTGTTGAGTTACTATAATTATGAGTTGCGAGGAAAAATCTGTAATTTATTTGGCCTAGTCTTTGGGGGTGTGAGATAAAAGCTTTCTTTCTTGTCTTAGTGACTTACCGACCAGTTTCTATCGCTATTTTCATACTGGACTCTTCTGATATAGTTTGTGTAATTCCTGAAACCATGCCTTTCCTTGGCCTTCGCTTGCCTTTGTGAATTATCTTATGCATTGTCGCAATACAAAGCAGTGACAGATTTAACAACATTCACTGAATCCTTACAGTGTGTCTGGGACCAGAGCTTTTGTCTGGAAGTGCCAGATTAAAGGGGAAATTACTAACCCATTATAAGACTAATTAAGACTTGGTCCCCAAAGTAAAAGTATTGCTCATAAATTCTAGAAAATCTTGACAGCCTGTTGTCAGTCCTCCCTTTCCTAGAAGAGCATCGGGTCCACACAGTTGTGCCTTGATGTGCACTCACAGTTACTGCCAAAATCCAGCAGAGAAACCTTGATATAAAGGATGGGAAGAGACGAGGGAGTCTAAATATGTCCGCTCATCTCAACTCTGGGAGCCCCAGAGAAACCTTTGTGTGTGATAAGCTGCGACAGGGCGGGCCCTCCTGAGAGGGGAGAGAATCTCACCCTTGTGCCCCCCTTTTCTCTGCAGGTGCTCCAGCTTTGTTCACAGTAGGCTTATTGGACAGATAAGAAACTACAACTAAGAACTAATTTCTCATCTCCCAGGAGGACATTTTCCATCCCAAGATCTTCATCTTGAGCCAAAGATGATAAAAGCAAAGACTGTGATTTTTTCACTTCACAATGCTTTTATATTTTTCAGATAAGGACCCTGAGATCTCAGGGACATTTCATGATTTGTCCCAAGTCTGAGAATTGGCATCCAGCTTCCAAGCCCCCTCCCCCAACTCTGTCCGTATAAGTGTACGCACGGAGGCCTTGGCTGTTGGTCCTCAGGTATCATCCATTGTGATGCATCCATTGTGCCTCCTACCCCCACCCTCCGCTGGCATAAAACTCACCCAGGAGGCTGGGCTTGTTGGCCAGCCAGAGAGATCCAAGGATTCTACGCTCTGTGTCTCTCCCAGTGTGGGGTCACAGGCGTGCAGTGATACACCTCGCTGTTTGTTTTAACATAGGTTCTCAGAGATCAAATTCAGGGCCTCGTGTTCACGAGGCAAGCCCTTTCTTTACCCACTGAGGTCCCTCCTGCTCCCCCCTTCTCCGTCTCTGACCCACCAATGCCTCTCTCTCCTTCGTAGAGTCCATGTCAACTGGGCTCCAGTATCACTAGGGACTGCAGTGTAGGTGTGGCATGACATGGTATGTCATTTCTCTCATGTCCACTGCTCCTCAGAAGTACCAGGTGGCCCCCCAGACTGCTTCCCCTCTTCTCTGTGGAATTCTACTTTCCTAAGTGTGTATCAGAGACTCCATATGTTACTCTGTGGGGCCGAATGAATGAGCTGTCCTTTCAGGTCTTTAAAATCCTGAGGAAACTCGGGAAGGTAAAGGACAGAGCTGACAAAGAACAAACCCTGAAGGGGGAAATGAGAGGTAGGGTGAAATTACTGCAGATGAAAAAATACATCTGGAGTTGATGTGTGTGTGTGTGTGTGTGTGTGTGTGTGTGTGTGAAAGTTGCTAGGTCCTTGGACTTCTCAAATAAAAATTAACATTTAAATTAGACTCTTTCTTTCAGCCCCTGCTACGTAACATTTAGGCTCCTAAGGAATATTATAATTGATGCCAGATCATCGGCACTGTGTTAACAAAGCACTTTATAGAAGCTCTCCACAATCCTTTTTCTCTCGTTCAATAAGAAGCAAAGTAACAAGAGAGGACCTCCCCCAAGGAATTCTTTTAACCTCTCAGAAACAAAATATTTCATGCTAATTCCTGCTTAATTGGAAGGAAGTCATTTATTTAAAAAAAATACCATTGACTATGAGTTTGAAGCCTGTTCCATTTCTGACCTCTTTAATTTAATCAAGGTCACCTAATAAACTTGCCCAAACAGCTCTATTTCTCAATTATAAAAAAGGTAGCACAGTTTTAAAGCATTTAGAGTGTGATTAATCGTGCTTTAACTGGAGACTCAGCAGTTGCAAGGGCCTTTGTGGGGAGAATAAAACATGAGTACCTGAAAAATTATACCCATCAGAAACTCAAAACAAATCACTTTAGTGAGCAAAAGACGGAAAAAAAAAACCCCACCTATCTGGGTGAGGATGTGAGGAAGGTTATCATGCTCAGTATGAAAAGGGTTTTAATGCCTGAAGTTCTCTCTTCAGTGGGAGAAAGGCGGCTGTTATTTGGCCATGTAGATAGTTTATAAAATTCATGCTGCTCTTCCTGCCCAAGGACTTGGAGAAGATGGGCTTGTCCAGACCAGGGTCCTCGGGAGCTCACGCTCCGGCATTGGAAAGCAGCGACGCATGTTGTTGGACAACTGAACTAGAGCCGTCTGTGTGGGAGAAACACCCAGCATTCCAACAGCCAGCCCGTGACCTTCTGCATTGGCACTCCCTGAGCAGAGGAGGGCCAGACTCACCTCGATGCTGTTTTGAAGAGAATGCCGTTCAGGTTCAGGTGACACACGCTTTAGAGCAGCTGAGAAAGGAACATGCAGGACCAAGCAAGAACTGGTGTCCCCAGCAAAGTGCTGACCAGCGTGGAGAAATGACTGAGTCAGAGCAAGTCCGACTCCTTGGTGCAGTTTAGCGTTGTCTCTGGGATAGCTTGACCCTTCTCCAGCCATGAACTTTTTCAAAGGCAACGTGAGCTTACTCTTAGTTTCCTTCTTCTCCTCTTCCTCTTCCTCCTTTTCCTCATCTTCCTCCTCCTCCTCCTCTTCTTTTTCTTCTTCTAAATAAGATTATGGGGAAAGATTCAATAAAAGGATTTATGTATGGCAAGTTGAAACTCCCTTGCGCTGTGGTAGCAGACAGTATTAACAGGAGGTTTATATAACTAGGTATAAATGAACTACCTAGGCAGGCTGCACACAGCCCTGGGGTTCACCTTGGGAACCTGGAACACAAAGCCACGCTCTGGGTTAATGCCCAGTGTCTGTTATTAAACCATTCTCCCGGGACTCTGAGGTACAAAGGACAGAGAGGGACTTTACCATGAGGGCTGATGGCTCTTTGTAGTAGGTAGGAAGGGAAGACCAAGATAAGACAAGGTAACAGAATATGAGAGAGGGAGTAAAGCCATAGTCAAAGATCAAAACGTGTGATGGACAGGAAGTGACTGGGACAAAGGCAAGAGAAGCGAGGAAGTGGCGTTGGTTCCTAGTTGGGCTTAGCGTGCAAGGCCTAGGTGAAGAGCTCCCTGCACCAAGCACATTTGGAGTCTGCCCCAATCGGTGCTGGGAAGGCCGCTTGAATTGGGAAGACTCATACAGGCCAGGGCCACATTTCTTACCTCTCCTCTGTTCTGGAACAGCCAAGACTGTTCCCCTGTGTTGGTAGTCAGAGAAGAAAGCAAGTAAGCCACACTTTTATGGGGAGTCTGGGAGGAGCTTGCCAGTGGGAGGGGCCTCCTCTCCTGTGGCCTTCACCAGGCCAAAGGCTGGGATTCAAAGGTGCTTAGTTCTAGAAGTTCAATCTGACCTCCTCACAGTGAGAACCAGAAGCCAGCCGCGGTGGGAAAGGTGGCCCTTAAGAAAAGTATTGCGAGATGGGGCGCAGGGATCAGAAGAGTGGAGGCTTAGCCTGGAGGACTTCTGAAATCCCTCATCACAGCAGCTTTGCCAGAGAGGAAGCCGTAGCATCCAGAGTAGATCAGAAAGGAAATTAAGGAAATACGGGAGCACAGCACAGAAGACAGAGATGCCATGGCCGGTGGCTGAAGCTGAGACAGGGTGCTCTCCCTGACAGATGCCATTAGAAGGGACGAATGGAAATCAGGTGCCCCAAACTAATGAACGACAGGGCTGGCATTAGACATCTGCTTCCCGACCCTGTTACACCGAGGTGATAGTTCTTACAGCGGGCAGGGTGGGGAGTGGGGTGTGGGAGTAGGAGGGTGAGGTAAGGTAAGAGGCGAGAGGCTGCTCAGAACCAAGTTGGGATGTGACTGCACTGGAAGGAGCAATCTCTCAAAGTAGGTGCAGCTGGGTTGGGCGGGGCCAGAGATCAGTTTCTAAAGCCCAAGGAGAGGCATAGAGGACTGGTGGACAGCTGGCTGTGCTTCTTGAGAAAACGGAATCATTATCATTTCTGTGTGCACATGTGCGTACATGCATGTGATAGAGCATGCATCCAGAAAAGGAAAATAATGCCTTTTAGTGGGGAAGATTCCTAAGGAAAAGTCAGCCACTAGTTGCTAGGGGAGGCAGTTGTGGATTGGAGGAGTGGCTGCTTGTGTGCATGAAGCCTTGGGAAGGCCCATCCCTTCCTCCACCGACCACGCCCATCCACCTGGGCGCCCACTCCCAGAGTCCACTGAGTCCTTATTAAACCAGGCACGGTCTGCTCCTGTGTCCCTCCTACCTTCTCTCCAGCTCTCTCCCTGGAGCCAAGGCCTTTCCCCTTCATCGGCCGCCACCCGTTGCGGAGAGAGCCAGGCTCACTCGGTCCTCAGCCTCTCCTTCCTGCGAGCTGCTGAGGTCAGGACAACTGTGGTAAGAGCCTGCTCCCTCAGCCAGCCCTGCCACAGCTTAGCCTTAGAGTGGCACTTGGCTGGGCTTCTCCTGCCCCGAGGACTCCAAAGTTTGCTCAGACCAGTCAGCACACCCTTTAGCAATGTTGACAACAGACTTCTCCAGTTCTGGGAAGTGGGCATCCTGCATGCTTCTTTTGCTTCAGTTCCTCTGAGGAGAAAGGGGGGTGGGCTGGGAGAGGTATCACAGGATAACAGTATAATTGGAAAAGCAAAAACCCAATGTGAGTCTCAATAGTGTCAGGAGCCCAGCCACACCCCACCGACCTGCGACCCCCCCCCCCCCCCCCCCGCAGCCTTCTCTTTAGGAAGAGCTAAGACAGGGAGGGACAGAGGATTTCTTTTTTTTTTTTCTGAGCCGCCTGCTGCCACTTGCACCCCCAGGCTCACGTTTAAGCCACCGTAATACCAGGCTCTGGTTTACCTGCACTCCTCAAATTACCCTTATTCCACCGGCCTCTCACAAAGACGGAAATAGACACTGCCTTGTGCGTCTGTTTAGCTCTCCCTAATAATAGCTAATGTGCAGACGATAATACTCACTGCAAACATAAAATGTTATGTCAATGCTAAGTCGTAATAATAATAATCCTGCGAAAATGTAGCATAAGGAATTTCCATGAGCAATTTGAGGAAGATTGGTGCTTCAGTGGGGATACAAGTGTTACCGAGAAACAGGCCCGTTGTACTTCGCCGCCTCCACAAGAGGCTCAGTAGAAGATTGGTTTTATTGGCAGAAATCCCACTATGCCCCTCCCAGGTCTGTGCCTGACCACCAGGAGGCCTGGGCAGGGAACAGCCCCAGGGCCCAGTCCTTCATCGAAGTGCTTGTCTCTGGTCCTTATCCACCACTAACAGTACACCAGATCTTTGGGAGGTCAGAGCCTCAGGAAGAGGCCACTTCTTTTCTAACTGGAGAGGCACAGACCCAAAGGCTGAAGATGGGTGAATTCCCACAGATTCACCCCAGTGTTTATCACCTTCAGGTTCTTTAAGGAGCCGGGATTTAGCATTGGTCTCTGGAGCTGACGAAACTAAGGAAGCCACGTTAGCAATAATGCTCTGTGAGCTCAGAGACCAAATATGAGCATCCCCAGTGCCCTCCTAGAGGACAGGGGCATAAAGCAGTGTCCCCATGAAGATCATGTCAGGGCTCTGGGTTGCAGAGGGGTGGGGTTAATTTCTACATGCTCACCATCAGACTAGTCCTCTGGAAGAAGCTGTGTTTATTTTAGACTAGGCTCATCCCCTCTGTTTTCATAGCTGAACCTCTGCAGCGTAACTCTCCCCAAACTGCTGGTATGAACTACTCTACAAACGAGCCACGCCTTTCGAGCGCCCATTCCCACCTCCTCAGACTGCAGCGTGTAGCTGGCTCTTTGCCACCCGTAGGGCCACTCTGCACTCTTAACCAGCTGTGTGCCACCTCAGCGTCACTGAAACCTGGTCCCAATAACCTCTAAAATAGAATTGATAATCCTCCCCACTGTACCACAGTCTTTCAAGGGTAAATGGAATTGAAGGCGGCGTGGAGGACAGGGTTTGGTTTGGGAGTTTGGATTTAAGTGTTTTCTTCTGATATTGTCATGACAGAGACATTGGCAGTCCTCAACACGGTCTCATGGGTAGGCTATGAGGTAGGCCATGAGGTACCCCATGAGGGTAGGAGGCAAGGGCTCTATCACCAAGCTACAGCTGCAGTCCTGAAAATCGCATTTACCGCACTTAACTATGACCTTAGTGGGCAGGCAAACAAAATGGTGACTGTAGCCTTTGTACAGGTTGCCCCTAAGTCCTAGAAAGGTGCTGAGGGCGTTGGGAGGGGCTGAGCTTTCACAGGTGTGAGATGAAGATCCTGAGATGCAGGGAATAAACCAAGGAATCAAACCAGAATGGGAAGCCAGGCATGTGATTCCTTCAAAAGGAGCTGCCCAAACACAGTAGCCCAGGATAGTTCAGGAGATGCGGGACAGGCCTTGGCATATGGTGTTAGCACCACCTGGTGCCCCGGAACACTCCACCTTCAGCCCTGAAACTATAAACCTGGGAGAGGACCCAGAATCAGGTGTGTCAAACTGCAGGGAGACTCTAATAGAAACTAAGATTTGAGGAGCACCAAGTTAGGGTAACACTGGAGGCCATAGAAGTCTCCAATTGCCCTGATCTAGCAACAACAACATCAACAACATCAAAAGGTTGATTTTTTTTTGGTCACAGAACAGCCTATTCAATTTAGAGACAGACGCTGAAGACTGCAGGAGACATGGCGGATCTGTGCAGTGGCTTGCATTCTGCTGCTGGGAACCAGTCTAACGCACCTCCTAGAGTGGTCACCTTGGGGGCAACGCTACACTGTAAAAAGAGAAACATGGGTTTGGGTTCATTGCACAGCATGGCGGTCTCTACCACACACTAGCCAGTGGGCACCTTAGCTACCCCACAAGGAGATTTATACAGAGAAGCATACAGACCTATAAAAGAATCCCCAGGTCCCTGGATCATAGCTCCAGCCCTTTCTTAAGACATCAGGAGTCGAAGTTGTGGCAGAGGGGGAGCCCCTGAAGGCTCGGGGATAGTGTAGTATTATCGCCCAGGCCTTCTGCCCGCCCCTGCCTCCTTGTATATAAGGGCAATTGCCTACCTGGACAGCAGCCAGTGAATCCACTTTCTTTGTTCATGGGAAAGAAATAGAGTTTAGTTACATCCCCGCATGCAGGACCACAACTGGCAAAGCAGAGAGAGAATGTTAGACACAGCATCCCCCAAAGACACAAAGATGAACAGTCCTGGAGAAGTACAGATATTGCTAGCAACAATATGTTAAAGCATTTTATTATTTAGTTACATCTTGCCTGAGCATGAAAAAGATATTAACACACTGTCAGCTTACTGGGACATAACCCAAAATAACTTACATTTTTCATATATTGCTAATTATTTTTCTGAGGCTGGCTCAGACTGGTAAGAGAGAGATTTCAAGGCTTTCACCAGATTATTTACTTAAAGGAGTTAAGCATAGCATTATCTGTTCCCATGGAAACCCAGTAAGTAATATAGGCAATGCAGGAGGAGGTCACTTTGACCATAATTAATATAGAAAATAATGGCTTATAGAGGATCCGGTAAAGGATACAAAGAGACACCACATAATACCTTGAGACTTTTTTTTTTTTTTTTTTTCTCAGCAACGCAATTTAATCTCTGGATCAATTTTCACATACCACTGTCGCTTCAGAAGTTCTTCTAGTTCAATGCTGATTTTCCAAATGTAACAGAATTTTGGTTAACAGGAACCTCCCAATGTTTATAACTATTCTTTCGCTTTAGACAATCCCAGTACCCAGAATTCTCTAAAGTCTACAGCAAGTTTGAATACGTGCGTGGATCAGCTTTACCGGCTTGTACTGGGCATGGCATGGCTCCTTGCCTTGATCTCTCAGTCAGTTGGAGGTTGGAGAACTAACTGATAATAACACGGGCATCACTAGGCTCAGTGGTACTTTTAAAATTGCCAGCATTTGGTTCAGTTGCGTTCGTTACAGTTTACAAGTAGGGCATTGTGTTGGACTCCTTTTATGCATGAAATCTGGTAATCTACGTGGATGATACTCCCTAAATATTTCAAATTTATTGGAACACAGAACACTCTATGGATGTTCTTATTCAAAGGTAGACAGTAATTCATTTTAACCCTTACATTTATTTGAATAGTGGCTTTCTTGCACAGTCTCTTAAGGGTACATTTTACTGTAGAAGTTTGGTGACACATTTATCAAGACTGTTTAATTTAGTACAGTAACCCAGAAAAAAAAAAAAAGAAGAAAAAGGAGTTGACCTTTCAAGTTTCTGGGTTTCTAACACACCAAAACCTGACAGGCATTATTAGGATTTGTTTTTTTTTTTTCCTCAGAGTTCTAATCCAAGAAATATAACACAGCACCTTCCAGGCAACCTTCACAGAGGGGTACATTTGGGGACACTATATGACTCCACATAACCTTTTCAAGCAGGAAACAGGCGGCCTAAAGTTAAGTGAAGTCCAAGCACAATTTCTCATCCTTTAGAAAACAACTATCTTTGCCACCACAGGAATGACCAAATGTGTATTTTTGCTTTGTTTTCTGAGTGTTAATATTAATGCTGCCATTATTTAATCAGGAGCGAAAATCGGTCATGTGCCCTAATTATAAAGATAATAATGGGATTGGTTATGGTATGGATTTTTGAGGGGTGGGAAGAATCACAGCTGTTTCTTCCCCTTTCCATTTTTTTTTTTATAAACAAAATGATATCACACTCCCATTCCAGGAGTCCTCCTTGTCAGGGATAGGAGTCATGACTTAGCCAAGACCCTCACCTGGACCATTCCATAGGCTTATAAGACAATCTTTAAAATAATGGGTGGCACCTTCCCTGTATGTATTTATGTTCAGATGATTTATTTAAATAATGCTGCTGGCACATGCTTTATAGCTGCTTGCATTTCGTTACTCAGATTTCAACATATCTTGCAGACTATGCAATTCATTTGGAAAATGTAATTTTTATCCTCACATACTAATCGATTTCTTCACAAACACCTGCTATCAGTTATGATAATAAAAATGTCACTCCGAATTGAAAGGGGGGGCAAATGGAGCTTCCTAAGGAAATGACTTAAGTGTTTTTGAATGTCCCTAAATGCAGCAACGTACTTGTGTAGTGTCAACACTTTTTCTGTCGTTTGCCTCTTTGGTGATTCTGCCCTGTTAGAGCACCCCTCTTGCCAGTGATGCCTCACAGACATCACCCCTTGGGATGGTGAGCTGACTTCTCGGGAGCCTGTCTATGTCTCGGGCTACGGGCAAGATGTGGGGTTGGGCAGCCCAATGTAAGAAGACGCCGGCCCATGCTCCTCGGCGAGCCCTGGGTCCTGTCTGATTTTGTAAGTCCATGGAGAGCATCCAGGTGCCTGCTTCTTGGCTTTGCACACCCATATACACCAAAGCAGACTTCTCTTGTTCTCTTCTGCCTCCCGTTTATTCCTCGCAGCATCACCAAACTAATCTTCCTGAATCACCAATCCTACAGTACCCTTTGGTCAAGACCAATACTCTTCTCCCCCTGTTGGGTCTAAACTTGCCCATTCTCCCAAGTTCTACCTCCTGCTCCCTGCTTCCAGGCAGATAATTGGTTTGGGAGAAAACCAATTAAGTGTCTTTCATTACTATCTCCTTCTAGTTGTGACTTCCGGGCCTTTGTTTAAGGTCTTGCTCCTGACTGAGTGATACCTCCCACAGGCAGGGTTTTCATCTTCCAAAGCATAATTTTAGTCTCAGTCTATGATCTCCTTTCTTCAAAACCCTTCTAGATATAGTCCCCTTGATACTAAGTTGCTTGTTTACTCAACCAACATTTGTTGTGTACCTACTTTATCCAAAGCATCCTCTACCCTTTTTCCCTTTGGATATATTAGTTTAGGTGTGTCGGTCTTTATTGTACTTCAATAGAACTTGCAAAAAGTGACATATTCTGTGTTTTCTTTTGTGATCTAAGATCCCCAGACAGACAAGGGTATAAGGAAGTATTCAGTAAATGCTTGTTGACTAATTGATCCCTAATGGCTTGACGCTGGGAGTTTGCTGGGTAATTGCATGTTCTGTTTGATTAGTATTTCAATGTGTACTATACATAGATAATCATTTTTGCAAAGTGGAATACTGTAAAACACTTAACTGTGAAACTATTATTAACATAGTTTGATGTCTGCTATTTGGCGAGGGAATTGGCTGGGGTCTCAGAATGTCATCAGATGTGCAGCGGAGCCTACAGAGTGGGTCATGGTAAGCAGCAGGCAAAACATGGGCACTACCACTGCTCTGCGCTATACCTTTGCCTAGCATCAGTCAAGCCCATGAAGGCATTTCTATCAATGGCCTTTCAAGTGTTACTTGACTCTTCTCTTCCTTTTGAGAGTGAAGAATGGCTTTTCCATAAGGGGAGAGAGACTGGAGGCCAGGACTTGGACAATATGGGGAGACAGTGTTTTTGAACAATTGTTATGAACTGACCTCACATAAACAGACATAGCAGTGACCATTAGAACTAGACTAACTGACAGGAGGCTGGGTTTGCAGTCCATTTCGTGGTCTGCTTCTTTGCATCCCATGGCCCTCGTCTCTTGAAATGGGGAACTGCAGACTTATCTAGGTTGCTGGAATGGCTCGGTGGACTAGCTTATATGAAGAAGCCCCTGATCCAGGGACCTTTCCTGTGGGAATGCCCAGCAAGTCCTGTTATATTGCAGAGCCCACCAACGGTGAAGACAGAAGCAGGGCAAGAGGGTTCCTCTCCTTTATCTCAGACCACCCTATCACTCGGGATTAGATGTTTCTGGAGCTTTAAGGCATATAAGACCCTGAGTGAACCGCCTTGATTTCTCAGTGAGAAAGAGATGGGGTATTATACAAATTAAGTCCGCATCAACACATTGAGACTTTCAGGTTTGGGGGGGGGGGGGAGCAGAGTAACCACTCAGCCTTGTAGGGAACAGAAGAATTTTAATCTGTTGGTGAAGCAGGTGGAACTAGGTTTCCATTCTGATGGCAGCTAGAGAAAACAATTTGTGCAATTTGTCCCAGCAATAGAGCGAGGAGGAGCATTGTGCGTCTCAGTCCCTCCCTCCCCTGGGGGCTGCTCCATGCATTAGCCGCCAGGGCTTTCTGCTGCATGCATGCCTCGACCTGTGAAACAGCTGCTTCTCTGAAAGAAAGAAGCATTCCAAGAAATGGAGCAGTCATAGAGCCTGAGAGAGGTCAGTCATGTGGCAGACGCGATGGTTTCCAAGAATTCAGATTATTCTCATCACCGAGCATGGCAGATCAGCTTGTGTGAAGGCATCCAGCTTTGGGGTGGGCGGGGCTTGGTTGGGAGGAGAAGTCAAGAGGTAGGAATTCTGTGGGATAAAACCTATGCTCAGCCGAACCATTCATAATATAAGCTAGAACAAGTTAAATAGATTAAAGAGATCCTGAGGCTTTTGTTTGCAGCATTCATTTAGCATGTGAGAGGTGCCATCCTTACAAAATCAGTCCTAAAGTGGGCCACACCAACTGTTAAAACCAAGAGCCCTGAGGTTTGGCTCTAAGGGTGTAACTTTTGAGTTGATGTGAATCCCATTTCAAATGAGACTTCCTTTCCCACCAAAGGACCCCACAATGTTGGCAGGAAGGTAACTAACTTCCCGAACTCTTGTGTGTTTCTCCTTCAGCCCTGGCTGCTCAGGCGTATGCCCTCAAAGAGGAGAACGACAGTCTCCGGTGGCAACTGGATGCCTACAGGAATGAGGTGGAGCTGCTGAAGCAAGAGAAAGAACAGCTCTTCCGGACAGAAGAAAACCTCACCAAGGACCAGCAGCTACAGTTCCTGCAGCAAACCATGCAGGGCATGCAGCAGGTACTGGGCACGCGTTGGCAGAGAGAATGGGGCTGTGTGCGCTTTGCAGGGGGGTACGTAAGACAGACACTGGTTGGAAAGGGTGAAGGAAGAGAACAGGTGACCAAGAAAAGCCACAGAAAGCACTGAAGGCTATCGCGACATCTAGGCTGGAGAAAAGTCAGGCGAATAAAATCTGTTGTGAATCACCCTGAGGATAAGAAATGAAGGGCAAGAATTGGGAAGTTTAAAAAGTGGTATATGAATACGAGTGTGTCTGTGTGTGTGTATGTGTGTGTGTGTGCATATTTATTTTATATGGTCAAATTCTTGTGGATTGTAACAACATGCTTTACAGTTAGAAATGTTTTACATTCAAAGCTGGACAAAGCCATGCACTAGCTTTTGGTTCATGTCCAAGATCTTCATCAATACAAACTAACTATATTCTTTCCATCTCTGGATTATACTTAGGGTCTAGTCAGGTTTCAGAATTGATTGATGGCTCAGTCTGGGAATGCTTACCAGGCAAGCCAGATGACCTGAATTCAATCCCCAGAACCTAGGTGCAAAACCTGAGCGTACTGGCAGGATTACTCTTAGAAGCCCAGCGCTGGGGAGACACAGACAGGTGCAGCCCTGGGGCTCGCTTCTCGCCAGCCCAGCCAAGTTGGCTAGGTCCTGTCTTCAAAAACGAGGTGTACAGTGCCTGAAGAATGGTAGCAAAAATAGATCTCCCTCCCTCCCTCCCTCTCTCCCTTCCTCCCTCTCTCTCTCTCTCCCCCTCTCTCTCTCTCTCTCTCTCTCTCTCTCATACACAAGAGGAAGTAGCAGTTGATTGCTGTTGGAATACATGAGTCCTGAGTTGGGCCTACATAGCTTTAGGAATGAAAAGCTTCACTTTTGTTGAAGATTCTCAGACTAAAGTCTGAACTACTCTTTTCAAAGCTCTATGGACTTTGTAGAATTTGCAGCTGTCATTGGAAAGGGGGCAGCTGTGATCTGGGGATTAAGAAAAGGGAGCATGTGGCATGAGAAATACTATGGAGAGAGGAAATCCCAAGTACAGACAGTAAGGGAAATAGAATTATATATTATATATATATATATATATATATATATACATATATATATATATATCATAGATGGATGTGTGTCTAAACACATCAGTCGATGAATAATGTTCTTCAGGTACTTCAGGTAAAATAATAAAGCATAAATTATTACCATTGCACATGGGTATCCTTTAATTACTCGTTTAAATACACAAACCCAAACAATGCTTTCTGGGTGAAAAAAAAAAAGGATTGCTTTTGTCTAAACCAGAGAAAGTTGTTTAAATGGTTGGAAACTGGATTGTTGGGTGAACTGAGTGCTTTCTGAGTCCCCTAAATTCGTATTGGTTGCTGTCTTAAACCAGGAGCATGACTTGCCTACAAATATGCTTTCATGACTAAGGGTGACTACCTCAAAAGACAAGCTACCCAGGAAAAAAATACACACACACACACACACACACACACACATATATATACATACACACATACAGTATATACACATACATACATATAGTATGTATACACACGTATACACATACATATATAGAGTATATATACACTCATACAGTGTGCATGTACACACACATATATACAGTGTACACATACAGTGTGTATGTACACACACATATATACACACACATACAGTGTACACACACATACACATATATATGAGATAACATATTGGGAAGTGATCAATGGCTTTGTCGTAGAGATCCAGTCTTAACATCTCTTGCCATTTTAAAGTGATTTTTTTGAATCCTGGCTCTGAGTCCTAACTGGTTGATGTTCACAGTGTGTGCTAGACTAATCAGTGAGATTTGGAGGTCAGAGCCAGCCAGGAAAATGTCACTGCAGTCATCGCTCAGGTTCCTGCACTTGGAAAGCCGATACAACAGCTGCTGTGCGAGGCTCCTGGGGTTGTCCATATGCCCCAACAAGGGGTGCAGGGATGGGGCTTGCCAGCATGATAATCTTTCCATTTCCCCAAAGACCAGGATGGCAGCCACAGCCTGCGTGCCACTGTCACACTTCAGGCAGCAGGCCCTCTTTCCCTCCAGAAAAGATGTCTCTAATTCCTTTAAAAGCAGCTAAAACCTCGAGGCTCGTTGCGGCTCGAGAGATTGTTCTGCTGTATCAGGGAGACACATGCTGGGGTCTCAGCACGGGAACACGAGCCATGCATCTGTTGCACAAGGAGCTGTGGTGAGATCCTCAGTCATTCGAAGGAACAGTTGCTGGTTCTATTTGCACACTTGCTGGGCTGCTAGGACTTTAACACTTTAACACAAAGGTTGGTTTGCTTTTATAGCGTGGTTTGAATTCACCATGAGACATGGCCCCTCACATTCTGGAGGTTACAAGTTCAAGGTCTAGGCATCAATAAGGTTGGCTCCTTCCAAGGCTCTAAGAAAGAAGCTCTTCTTCCAGGTTCCTGGTAATTGTAGGCAGCTGGGTCTGTCCTTAGTTTGCAAACACATTTCTCTCCTCTCTGCTTTGGTTTTCATGAGATGCTCTTCTTGTATGTGTGTCCAGATTTCTGCTTTTCATAAGAAAAGAAAAACCTTGCTCATGCAAGGTTAGGAATCCAGCCTGCTCTTCATTGTAGCTAATCACGTTTGCAGTGCCCTGCCCCTCCCTTTCCAAATAGTTCAGAAGGCTGGGACTTCAGTTTACAGATGGGACAATCTGAAGAATGACAACAGGCACGTGGTAATCCAAAGTATGTATTGAGTAGAGGATGAAAGGACCAGAGCCAAGAGGCAGAGCACATGGCACCCATGGGGCTCTGGGTTGCGTGGCATTCGCGCCATCATGCCATCATACAGAATAAAGCAGGAGAGGCCAGAGCTGTATCAGTATGATGTGCACGTGGTATCTCCTTAGTACACAGAAGCACCGTGCCCATGGCCTTTGTAATGCTTTTGATTTATTGGCTGCTAAGCAGGCACGTGGCTATTCTGCGAGGACACATGCTTAAAATGGAGGTGCTTTTTAAAGCTCATATTTCTACCATGTTCTGTCATATAGGAATAAATCACCACAGCTAGCTCATTTGAATATCACCACTAAGAATCCTCACGGCCACGAAACATGAAGTCCGTTCATCATTGTAATGCATACCTGAGATAAACACACTTGCAGCCTTACGTATTTTGCCCCACGGCTTCGGATAATTTGGGGCGTGGACAGTTGCAGGTGTTGTTTCTGGGCCTGTGGCCACGTAGAATGTCATGGTGAAAGGGGTGTGGGGAAACAGAACCGACCATCTTTAGGTAGCCAGGGAACGAAGGGGAGAGTAGTGAGTACAGATCCCACAATTCAAGGGCTCATCTCAATGACCTGAATTCTTTCCACCAGGCTTCAGTTAAGGGTTCCTCCACCTTCCACCATCAGGCCTTGATAGTTTCTAAGCCTTCAGCATTATCAGCAATTGGAGGACATTCAAGATCAAACCAGAACAACTCTGATATATGATCATTTCTGTAATTTACATTTGAGGGTATTGCTACACATACACACACACACACACACACACACACACACACACACACACCATAATAAAGTACCTTAAATGGCTTTAGAAGTAGCAGATGATTTTTAGAATTGCCCTCGGGTTTAGCCAGAAGTTTCTGATTTGTTTCCTCCTTTATTTCCTTGCCAGTATGTTCGCAAGCGTCATTCCATTTCTTATGTGTCTGTTGGAAAAGCAAAAAACAACAGTACCGATCAGAGTTCTTAAAAATGAAAAGCCTTAGGGTGACTTTGTCCTGGTGTTTGTTTCTAAGTTTGACCCTACACTGCACATGAGTCATAATTTAATGATATTAGACATTTCATACAAGAGGAAATAACAGCTTGTAGCCATGGTAACACCTTTACCAAGCCATACAACAGAAATTAAGTCAGCCTCCCTCTGCTGGGAGGCTAAGGGGGTTAGGGCCATTTTTTACTTTGATTTGTACCTTTAGGTATACAAATAGGAAACAAATATTGTAAGCTCAGCTCATCTTCAGACGGCCACACTGAGCATGTCTTAGGGTTTCTGTTGCTCTAAAGAGACACCATGACCAAGGCAACTCTTATAAAGGCAAGCATTTAATTCAGTCTGGCTTACAATTTCAGAGGATTGGTCCATTATCATCATAGCAGGAAGCATGGCAGCTTACAGACAGACATGGTGCTGGGAAAGAGCTGAGAGTTCTGCATCTTCAATGGCGACCAGGAGAGACCAGCATCCTCAGGCAGCTAGGAGGCAGACTCTCTCTTATCCAGTGGGTGGAGCCTGGACATAGGAGGAGACCTCTAAAGCCCACCCCCACAGTGACACACTTCCTCTAACAAGGCCATACCTCCTAATAGTCCCTCTTCCTGTGGGCCAAACATACTCAAACCACCACAGAGTGGTTTTATTAGATTTAATAAAGTAATTTGTTCTTTAGACATATTTAATTCTATGAATTCTGACAAATGCATTCAACCACGTGAGACCTCCACTATGGTAATAATCTGAAAGTCATTTCCACGGCCACACCCTCAGCTCCCTGGTTCACACAACCCCACTTCCAGCATTCACTGACCTGAAATCTACCCCTACAGCTCGCCACTTCTAGGACTTCCGTTCTCCCACCTGTTTAGGGGTGCTGCTTTTGCTTAACATGCATTTGAGGTCCCCCTGTGTGGCTGTGTGCTTCATTCCCTTCCCAGTCTATTGAGTGGAATTCTATTGTAAGGAAAAGCTGCAGATCATTCATCTAGCCACTGGTTCACAGACGTCTAATGTTGTTTGCGCTTTGGGATAAACATGCACAAATTTGCTGTGAATATTCATTTGCAGGCCTTCTGTTTAGATGCATCTCTTCATCTGCACATAGATAACTGCCTATGATTGGGACACACAGAAAGCATCCTTCTTAAATCACTGTCACGGCGTTTCCCAGAGTACCTGAACCTGATGAGTTCCCACGAGACTGCAGGAGTATTCCAGGTGTCTCGGGCCCTCGGTTAGGCAAAGTTAAGTTTAGCCAGGCACTGTAGTAAATGGAGGGTCTTGTTATGACTCATTCATATCTAAATTTAAATAATACTTTCGTTTTCATTCATAAGCATAGCCCAAAATACCATATTCTTAAGCATAATCTTAAAAATTAGATGCTTATTGTTATTATTATTTAACAATTTCATAACATGTAATTCAGTTAACTGTAACTCTGTCCCTCACCCTCTCTTATTTCCTTCCCATCCCTGTTAGCCTCCCACCCCATTAAAAACAAACAAACAAACAAAAAAACAAAACCTCTTCCTCATACTTAATTTGGTTTGGTTTTGTACCCCCAAAGAGTTTAATTGTGTCAATCTGTATTATCCTGGATTTTAGAATTAATCAAACCTGGAAAGATGGCCAGTGGATATACAACTAGTTCCTATACCTCCCCAACTCCCAGAATCAGTTCGATGTCAATCAATGAGCATAACTGGTAGGGCCCCATGCGCCCCTTCTCCATCTATAGCCAACTCCTGTGCCAGCAGACTTGTGTAGGCCCAGGGCCAGTGGGCACAATTGCTATGAGCTCCTGATTGCAATGCCTACGTCAAGCTTAGGAGATAGAACTACACAGCCCTTTCCCTGCCTTCTGATGCCTGTGTCATCTGCTCCCTCTTCTGCAGTGATCCCTGAGTTCTAAGGGGGGGGGTCTCTAAATGACTTATATCTGAGCCCTCAGCTGTCCTTAATCTCAGCACCTGTGTAATTACAAGTCTTTGTATTAACCTGTTTGTTCCAACCATGGAGAAACTTCCCTGACTAAGGCTTTTTGAAAGTAGTCTTTGTCTGTGGATATAAATATATGTAGAAGGTGTTTTGATGCTAAGTCAGTTCAGCTAATCATAAGTTATAGGTTTACCGCTAGGGGTTAAACCCTCTTGAGTGACAAGTTTCAGACGGAGTTAGTAGAACTACACATAGACCACTTTTTATAGAGTGGATGGACCTCAAATCCAATCAGGGCTGTGGTTACTCCCCAAATAGTTTTGCCATTATTGTACCAGTGGTTACATCTTGCCTGGCATGTTGGTATTATAGCTCATAGAGTTGTCACATGGGTAAGACTATTGATGTCTTTACCCCTACCACTCCCTCACAGCCAGCAGGAGCCTGCACAGCACCACCTGGCACAGTAAATATCCACCAGGCAGGGAGGAAGCTCAGTTTCATGGAGATGTCTTTTTATATTGCATTCAAACGGTGCAGTGTCGTCAGCCAAAGGGTCCTGTCGACTTCGGACTTGGGTTTTCCGACAGCAAGTTTCCTCGTGCTTCTTTTGAGTTAAAAAAGTCAGACGTTGTACTGAAATCTCCATGAGACAACCGTGAGACTGATAAATATTCAAAAACCAACAGGATGCCATTTAAACTGCTGATCACAAAACTGCGTATGATTAATGGTGATTATTAGAGCTCCTTCATAAATCCTTTAAGAGGGTGCTTTTTAATAGCATTATCACAGACGGTCTGAAAATCAGCTCCCTCAGGCCAGTGAACCATTGTCCTGGGTGCCTGGGTGGAGCAATGGCTCCCCAATGTTCTCGCTTGACATTAGTGAAGCCCAGGGCTTTTAGCCCTCTTGATAACATTTAGCAAGGATAGATCAGGAAAAGCAACATGAGGAAAAGAGGATTATTATGATGAATCCCACTTTAGAAATCAACTAGATATTTTTCTCTCGGTAAACAAAATAGAAGATACATATGGCCTTCTCTCTTTGTTGTGGCACATGGATAAATGTTACTACTTTATAAAAATATAATGTTCGCAGCAAAGTAAGATTAATCCCAGTTAGTCCTGCTAAATGTCGGTGGGAGTTCAACTTTGGAATACATATAGAATAAATTCTAGCTGGGCGGTAGTGGCACACGCCTGTAATCCCAGCACTCTGGGAGGCAGAAGCAGGTGGATTTCTGAGTTTGAGGCCAGCCTGGTCTACAGAGTGAGCTCCAGGATAGCCAGGGCTACACAGAGAAACCCTATCTGGAAAAAAACAAATTAAAAAAAAACCAGAATAAATTCTAGCATTTTGAAATAGGAACATAAGTAAACATATTTGTCCACTTGGAGATGTTAAGCCTGCCCTCTGTGTGCCTATTTAAACCGCTCAGTTGCTCAGTAAGCACTGTCTTGTAGATATAGAGAAAAACTTATAGTACGTCCCTCTACCTAGGCACACATAATGAAGCCTATGTATGTGTTAAAAATCAAAACAAAATAATGACAGCAGGTATGGAGGTGCTGGTGACTGCAGTGGTAGTGGTTTTGTACTACTGAAGATATTTGTGGTGGAGGTAGTAGTACCATGGTAACAATGTTGGCTGTGATGATAATGCTGGTCACCATGGTGACGTTGCCTCTTGTGTTAGTGGCTTTGATATTGAAGGGTGTCTATGGTAAGACTGTGAAGAGAATGTTGTCTGTGCTGATGTTGGCTGTGGTGATGCTGGCTATGGTGAGGATGCTGGCTGTGGTGAGGATGTTGGCTGTGGTGAGGATGCTGGCTGTGGTGAGGATGCTGGCTGTGGTGAGGATGTTGGCTGTGGTGAGGATGTTGGCTATGGTAAGGATGTTGATTGGAGATGAGAACGTTGACTACAGTGAGAATGTCAATCCTGGGAACTATGTTGGCTCTGGTGAGAAGGCCATTGTGGTGATGACATTGGGCGTGGTGAGTATTGTTACGAGGATGTTGGTTGTGGTGTTAATGGTGTCTGTCATGACGATATTGGCTGTAGAGGTAACATTAGTTGTAGTGAGAATGTTGGTTGTGGCGAGAGTATCGCATGTGCCTTGGTGAGATGTGGTAGAGATTTTAGTGTTTCCAAAACAGAGAAACATGGGAAAGGAAATCATTTCTTTGTAAAATGGAAATTCTTGAAGGTATAGCAATCTTGGTTCTGCCAGCCAGCTTTTGAAAACTGCACTGCAGGGAGCCAGGAGACCAGCACCCGTAGGTGAGAAAACAGAGGATAATCAGAGGAGTTCTAACAGTAGACTCTGATTTCTTCATTATTTTCTATTTTTATTCCTAGAGCTGAATCTCTTTTGGAAATGCTTGCCAGTCAGATATGGGTGTGACATATGTATGAGTCATTAGCCTCTGTTGACTATTTCTGTTTTAACATTATCTGTTACCTATTCCACTGAGATTTTGGCTTGCTGATCACATTATTTGATTTCTGAAAGTTTACTTTCTACTCTGGTCATTGCCTTTTTATGTTGTCTTACTTTTATCTTGCTGTTGAATTATCTTCTATTATCTTTTTGAGGATCAGAAATTTGAAAGGTTTTTTTTGCTCTTAAATATCTACTAAATAATTCCAGAATTGTTTGGGTTTTGTTTTGTTTTGGCACACACATGTATATACGTGTGTGTGTGTGTAGAGTATTCTTGTGTTTTGTTTGTATATATGTGGTATGTGTGTATGATATATGGAGGTATATGGGGGTTATGGGTGTGTTTTGCTTGTATGTGTGTACATGTAATTGTGTGTGTGTGTGTGTGTGTGTGTGTTTAAGCCTCTCTTTCATATAGATGCTTGTTCTAAGCAAGGTGATGGTTGGTCATCCATTCAAGTTTAGTATGAGAACTTGGTTTGCTTTCTTGGAATCTGCAGGGAGGTTCCTTGCTGTAGGTAAGGCTCCATACAACTCAGGCCTTCCAGATATTAATTACCTGAGTGTTTGTTGACCACACACTTCGTCTGAAGGAAAGTTTGGGAATCTCACAAGTGCCCAAATCTATCATCTACTGTAATTTCCCAGAATCCCCTTTTTGTTCTCATTGCTCATATAATGTATTCATTGGCAGACATTGCAGTTGAGTCTCTGGAGGAAGGAACACACACACACACACCATCCGTTATCTTATTAAGCAGGAGCCTATTTCAAAGGTTTTAACTTTAATCACATCCTTGCCTGAATACTCAGCTAGCACACAGCCATGATAGAGGAAGAGGAGGTGGGAAGATATTAAAAATTGTGTGTCTATCCAGAAACACAGGAGAGGAAGAACACCAAGAAAGTTTTATGAGTGTCTAAAAGTCTAGACCACTATATTTTGAAATAAAATATAGCTGACTTTCTTAGGGTTTCCATTGCTGTGAAGAGACACCATGACGATGGCAACCCTAATAAAGGAAAACATATAATTGGGGTTGGCTCACAGTTTAGAGGTTTAGTTCATTATCGCCACAGTGGGAAGCATGGTGGCTTACAAATAGGCATGGTGCGGGAGAGGTGGCTGAGAGTTCTACATTGGGATCAGCAGACAAGAAGGGAGTGAGACATTGGGCCTGGCTTGAGCATCTGAGACCTCAAAGCCACACCCAACAGTGACACACTTCCTCCTACAAGGCCACACCTCCTGACAGTCCCACACCCTATGGGCTTGTGGGGGCCATTTTGACTCAGACCACCACAGTGGCCCAGTTGAAACCGCGTAGGTAAAGGAGAACAGTCCGCAGGAAAGTGAAAGCCGAAGGAGCTGTAATATGCAAAAAAAAGAAATGGCTCACTCTGGCCGCCATGCCCTGGAACAGAGAAAAGGGGACAACCAACAAAAGGGGAGGAGAAGAAGTAGAGGAAAAGGAGAAATGGAGGAAGACCATAAACACCTGGTGATTCTGAGAAGCCTCAGTTCCAGGGATTGTGTGAAGCTAAGGAGTGTGGGGCAGTCTCCACGGAGGCAAAGGACCGCCATGGAAGATGTCTGCAGAGGCCAGCCTACCTCTACTGCAGCTGCTTAGTCAAGGGTGCTGGCACAAACACAGAACAGGAAGAAAAGGAAAGGAGAAATTGCCTGAACCTCGGTTGTCCCACTGTAAGGAAGACGCGTCAGGTGCACAGTGATCTGCCTGACAGTTCACTCAGGAAGAAGTTTGTTAACAATATTACCACACTAATTTCAATACAGGAAAACACATGCCAGTATAGAATTCAGCACCACCGTGCAAGGGATGCTACAACAATGCACCAAAGGCAAGCTGCGAGTGCAGAGACACAGGCCTTAGCCCATTCTATTTCATCCACCCAGATGCGGGACCTTTCTCTCTACTCTGAGAGTTACTCCCACATTTGTATTAAAAGTTATTAGCATTTCACTAGAGACAGAAGGCCTCACACACAGGACAACTTAAAGGCACCTTTAAAAGGGTTCAGTCACTAAACACCACGTGTACCAGAGCCACCTCATACGGAGTCTGCCACCTTTTCCCTTCCTTTTCCTTTGACTACCTCAGAGTCCGCCCTTTGGTTTCTCCCCATCTCGATGCCCTAACTTCAGCTTGAGGCATTGCAACAGCAGCCTGAGTCCTGGAAGCTCATTAGCAGCCTCAAGGTCATCTGTGGAGTGCACCAACAGCCCCCTGTGTCTTCTGACATTTGCAGATGGCCTTCTCCCAAACTCCTGAAGGAGGTGGCATCTCACTTCAGAAGGAGGCTCTTGAAGACATCTTGAGCTCTATTTGGAGCCAGAAACCCAGACCAAGCTTCTCCATGGCCTGTGTGGAATGCTCACCCCTGATGTCCGTCCGTTAAGAATTTGAGCGTTTTCACAGCACGTTCCTGGTGGGCTGTGGAGGAGACAAAGGGACTGTGCCTGACGGCAGCACAAAAGAAATCCCCTCGGAGTTTTCTTGGCTCCTGCCGAGGACTGGCCACTGGATGTCTTGCTCTCTTCCTAGAACAGGAATCATATGTGGAAAGAAGAGACTTTCTGCACCTGCACTGCCAAGGGCACAGAGATGATGAAGACACTGAGGGAGGGGAGGGCTGGACCAACCCACTTGACTGTTCTCTATCCTGCTTTGGGAACAGAGGCCCGTCAGAGCCTCAGGTTCTCCACCTGGCCAGTGGGCCCTGCCAACCCCACTGATGTCAGAAAATGAGGTCATTCCTGTGAACACTCAGAAAGGCAGTTCTGCAGTGCAGACAGTTCCACTGTGTCCTCGGTAAAAATATAATGGGCCCCAAACTTAAAGTAACTAATACCCAGGTTTCAAAAAGTTAAGTCCAGGCAAGCCCTGGGCCATGGTCCTGGGCCCTATGTGGCCGGTGCTGATACATCCGCCCTCGCATGAGGAATTTCCTCCCTCCCTCCACCTCCCCCAAAGCCTCTTTGTATGTTTCTCTATCCCAGGACCCACATCCAGAATTCCAGGCAAGAACGTTAAGTCCTGTAAGTGTCAAGTGACTGACTGAAGGCAGTGTGGAAACTCCAGCCCAGGTTTCTCTGACCACAGTCTCTATCCCATCCCTGATACCATCGCTTTCTGAGCCATGTTTGCCTGGACATCAGTGCATCCGTACTATATCCATGGTAGCAGAAGCCTGGTGGAACATTCTAGGCCCGGTGTCAGGGCACGGAATCACTTTAGCAGCCTGTTTGCTGCCTCTCTGTCACAGGCCCCAATTTGGCCTTCACATTAGCAGAGTAAGAGCCAGCAAAAGGAGGCTTTCATTTATTGAATTTAAACCAGGAAAATAAATCTCTTCACTTCTGGGAGGGAAAAGAAAAAGCCCTAATGAAACCTAACTATTGGAGGCGCATCGCATCCTGATTTTTCTCACGCCTCCATTAATTAATCTGATCATCAAATGTTTCCTCATTAGTAATCATTGCTCTGAAAAATAACAAGGCCCACAGATGAATCAGTGCTAGAGCCGGGGTAGAAACAACCGTACCGCCCCGAGGACCATTCAAACCATTCTCCTTCTCTGCCCTTTCCGACTTCTGCAATGAGGAATCTCAATTGTCCGGTAGCCTTGTAGCCATTGCCGGGATTGTCGGGAATCAGGATCTTTGTCTGTGCCACTCTGCAGGCAGCATGGAGACCTTTGAACGACCTTCCCTTGCACCACCTCCTTGGGAAATTGCCTCCTGACTTATGTGCACTATTATGCCATGAGCACCAGATTTATGGTGGAAAGGATCTTTTCTGGAACGTAGTAAATCAAAATGGAGTTTTGCCACAGACACAGTCTGGCCCCTTCCGCTTGACCATTGTCATCTCTCTCCTTCCAGCCAGAGCTGCTAAAGTAAACCCTTGTGAACCCTTGTGGTCTGGCCTTGGCCTCAGCTCTTCATTGTCTGCCAGTGCACAGCACCTCTGCTCCCTCACCATAAAGCCCCGAGCCCAGCGGCACCGAGGGCTGTCTGCACATAGAGGTGCTCCATCCCAGCCATCCTGATGCCACCCTCCTCCCCCAGATCCAGGATACAGTGGGGGGGGGGGGCGCATCCTGCTCCAGGCTTCCTCTCTGCAGCTGCTTAAAGGGCGGCAGGGAGATTGGAGCAACTGTCCAATTCCCTTCTCATCTGAAAAGAATACCATGAAGAGGAAGGAAGGCAAGGGGACAGTGAATGCAAGAGTAGGCCGAAGAGGGGAAGTGTTTATCTGAACATGCAGAAGAAAACAGAGACGGTACCGTGGAGTGTCCTGGATCTTTGGCATTTTGGTTTTTACTTTTCCATTCTGTGCAAAAATATAAGCTCAGCTGACAAAAAAACTTAGAAACACTATATAAATATAGAGATACATTGTTCATAGTATCTCTACCCTGCTAGCTGACTGGTTAACATCTGCCTTTACTCTTCCAAAGTCGTCTTTCTTTATGCACATATAAGGATCTAGCACTAATTGCCTTGAAATATTGACCAATGGGATAGCCAAACTTAGTCGGTTTAAAATGTCTGCAAACTGTAACCAAAGTGTAGAACTGGGAATTCAATTCCAAGATGTTAGACAGTTAGTTAAAGACTATGTTTTCTCCTCTGTTTAACAAAGCACCCTCAATAGTCATCCAGGGGAACGTAAACAGAGTTACTGCCCGATCTGGCCCTTCCCTCATGGACACCCACTTCAGGCGGTTGATGAGGGGAAACACCGGCAGCAGCCTGATGTTCTCATCTGGATGCTGCTTCTGCAGTCTGGCAATTTCCTAACTAGTTTTTCTGTCTGTCTGTCTTTTTCTCCCTTCATCTAAGGGAACCAGGGATCGTCTTAGCCACAGCATTCCTATTCTTTTCGAAGTCCTATGGAAGATTAGGATGAAAATACACGCAAGCTTTTATAGTCGATTTAGGAAGGGAAGGCCAGCGCTTCAGTGAACAGCTTTCTGTCCTCATGATGCATTCTGTTGGCCTCCCATCTTCACTACCATACAGCCACTGTCCCTGTCTTAGGTCTGTCACCGTCTCTTTATTCAAAGGCAGGTGTCACTTAGGTGTTCAGTGAATGGGTCTCACTGGTCAGTGCGGGCGCTCTCACTGGAAACAGTGACAAGAACATGTTCCTCTTGTTAAAAAATGAATTGAGCACAAAGGAAGACAGATAAGAATTGGGAGAGGTCACAATACAGTAGAGATCAACACAGCCAAGTTCTGATCCTTTGAAAAATTAAAGGAGATTTTAGGAAAATTATAGGAAAGAAAAGGTCTGCAGGAAATGAGAACTGGTAAACAACAATATTAAAAAGGCAAACAAGGTTAAACCCACAAACCCAACAGCCTGAATGCACGACGGCAGCAAGGACACCTTGGGACACGTTTTTAAGCCCAGACGATAAGACTTGTAAGTCAAGTATCTTATCAATATTGAGTCAGATGAAATTGAGAGTCTGGCTAAACGAATCCTTAAAAATCAAGGTAGCAGCCTAAGTTTTGTATTCCAGGAAGAGATACAGATGGCTTAATGAGACAAGTTCTGCATACATCCCAGAGCAGGTGCTGCTGGTCTCTTAGAAGTCATGAAGAGAAAGGGGCAGGAGGGAGGTGCTTCTCAGCTAGCTGTCAAGGCTAGCATGCTCTCTCCATAGGAACCAGAGAGCTGTGTGAGGCGGGAGGGCTTCCAGGCCAGGGTTCTTTATGGATATAGTTACAATCGCTGTGCTTACTGAGACTTTCTGTTCTGGTTGTCAGTATTTCTCCTGTGTCTGTGGTTCAGCTACAAGTGGTGGTGCTCAGAGACAGAGATGGGAAGATCCAACATTTGCGGCCAGACTAGGCTATGTAGGGAGGCAAGGCCATCATGGGCTACACAGTAAGACCCTGGCTCATTAAAAGAAAGTAAATAACAACAACAACAACAACAACAGCAATAACAACAACAACAACAACAACAACAACAATAATAATAATAATAATTGAACCAAAAAGGGTCCATAGCTTAAAGCAGGCAAATCTGGAATAGTTCAGAGGCTAGTCCGGTGTACTAGGACAACCGGTCCCCCAGAAAAATGGCTTTTCTCTGCCTCTGTTCTCTCCTGGCCAAGGAGAAGTGATCCAGAAGGAGGGCCATGGGATCCACAGTTACTGTGAGATTGCTAAGGGGTAGTGTTCTAAACTGGCCTAAGTAAATCCAAATAACTGGGAAGATTTAGGGAAATTAAAAGACTTCCTCTGCTCCTGCTTCCTTAATTGGAAGGAAACATGGCTATCTATTTATAAACTTTCTTCTGGAGCTACCTAAAGATTCAAAACACCAAATGTGTGTGCTGTTCTTCTCTTCAGGGCCTGATTGGGCTACAGAACAAGTTCAAGGCCAGTTTGAACAATTTAAAAAAAAAAAACTGTCTCAAAATGCAAAGTTAATAAAGGGCTAGAAAGACAGCTTGGAGTTAGAAAGCTTATAGAATATGTACAAGGCTGTAGATTAATCCCCAGAACTAGGGTGGAGGTCGTAGAGGGATGAGTTAAAGTTCTCCCCAACCTATGTGCCATTGTACCAAAGAGGCCTGTAGCCGTAGTAACAGCCATTGCTGATGAGGTAAGAACGAACTCTGTGTGGGTTGACTATGAAAGTAGATGGTACCCAAGAACCCACAAAAGCCCTCTCCAAAAGGAGGTCACAGGGTTTGTCTTCTAGTTACCATACACGGCTTTCTCACTGGCCCCTCTCACCATGACTGTGTTAGAAACACTACAAAGAAGGAACTTAGCCCTGGCCTTTGCAGCCAGTTGCAAGACCCATCTGTTCAATCAGGACTTCATTTAATTGAAGTGAACCGGCCAACCTGGCTGGAAAGTAGGTTAATATTGTAAATTTCTGTACATGTGTCCAGAGGTTAGGGTGATAACCAACTCATATAACAGGGGGAAAAGAGAGATAGGAATAAACACACGCCAGCAAATTGAATTAGCATCTGCAGAAGAATTGCTAGCGCAGGCAAAGGAGAAAATAGCGCTATCCATCCCTACTTCAACGGGGCATTTGACACCCTCTCGTGCAGATTGCCTGAATGGTGTTAATTCATGTTGGGCAGGCTGTCTGGTTTGGAAATCAGCAGAAGGGAGACAACCAGCCTGAGTAGGGTGGGGGCAGACAGCAGACCTTTCTGTCCAAGTATCAATCTGCAATCCAAGTACCCAGCACCGCCCACTCATGTTTGTTAAAAGCCACTCGACCTGGCTGGGTCAGACACTGGCATTTTTACAAAGAGGATAATGACAGCATTTTATGGAACTCAGTATCTTTGGCCACTCAAGAAACCTCACATTACTTAGGGGATGTTCCTTAGACTCATAACGTCCCACTGGTAAATACTGTTTATTTAACTTCCGAAGAAAGTGAAAAACAGGAAACTGAGCTGACCCTGCAAATTACACCTCCAGGGGGAAAAAAAAAGCAAGTGAAGAAGAGGAAATAGGTTTGAAAGCCTTCCCAACCATGTATCTCTTTTGCCTTTGCTCAGTATTGAAGAAATTAATTAGTATGTTGCTTTGCAAAGCTGCCTCAGGACTGAGGCAGTTGTGATGGTAGAATGGCTAGCAGAAAAAGGGGAGATCAGAGATGCAGAGTGCCTTATTCATGGCTGCACAGCACATTCCTCTGATGTGTGGTTTATTTGCCCTTCTACCAACCCTGAGCTGTATTTCAGAATAGCGTTGCCTTATAGGAACATGGGGTCTAATGACTAAAACCTCCAGTGGGTTATGTGAATGCCAAAAACGACCTGTCTTTCCCATAAACTACTCCCTAGTGAAATGGTATTTAAAACATCAGATGAAACAGTTCCTACCAACTCCCAGCCAATGAACCAAGGTCACAATTGACCTCTCTTAGGGGACGGATTGTCCGGAATAGGCAATATCTATGCGTACTAGACATACCCTTTGCAAGCCTTTCCCTCCCTGAATGGCATTGTTTTCTGTGCTAATCTTGAAATGAAATTGGTAATAGTAATGATGACAGTATGTGTACAAGCTTGAGATTGTCTTAGAGTGAACTTCAGCTGTATTTATATGCATTTATATCTATAAACATGAGATACAGCGTAACAAACAGAAAACACAGCAACAGTTTTATGAACCTGCCAGCTTGAACTTTGACCCTCTGGTGGCAAAGTTTGTAAACCATTATCTCATAAATAAAAGTAGATTGCAATAAAAACCAAACAAATGCAAAAGCACTGTGCAGACAACTACTAATTATGTCGTGGATGTAACACATACACTCCTCTCTTAGTTTCAAAGCAAGCAACCCAAAAAGAACACACTACAATTTTCAAAATAGCAACATTAGATACAAATCAAATTAGAAATTAAAATGTGGACTTCCCATCAAAAACCAAACAGGTTTTCATGGTTCCCTGTCCCACTTTTGAATTTCAAGCAAAGATTCTTGAGTCGTCCTGTGTGATGGTTAGATGTACTGAAGCTTTGGAGTGACTGTACTGTAGCATTTTGAGTCTATTGTTAAAATGCAAAGTGTAGCCAGGCAGTGATGGTGCACGCCTTTAATTCCAGCACTTGGGAGGCAGAGGCAGACGGATTTCTGAGTTTGAGGCCAGCCTGCTCCACAGAGTAAGTTCCAGGACAGCCAGGGCTACACAGAGAAACCCTGTCTCAAAAAAAACCAATAAATAAATAAATAAATACATACATACAAATAAATAAATAAATAAATAAATAAATAAATAAATAAATACAAAGTGTATTCAGTACCAAAGCAAGAATAAATGATTCTGAGTTTCAAGAAAACGAAAAGGGTTTGTGTTGGAGTAGAGAAATGGCTCAGGAGTTTAGAGAGCTTAATACTCTTGGGAAGGACCTAGGTTCCGTTCCCAGCACTCCCGAGGTGGCTCCCGCCCACCTGTAACTCCAATTCCAGGGGATCTGCTGCCCTCTTCTGCAGCTTCCAGCACACACATCGTGCACATAATTTCAAGCAAGCCCACATGCACATTAAACTGCTAAATGAATCTTTTTAGAGATGTGTGCAGATGAGTGTGTCTGTATTTGCCACTGTGAGCCTGTGTGTGAAGGTAGACTGGGGAGGGACTGAGAGATGAGCACATGGTGCTGTGTAAACTTCTCTGTGAAACAGAGGAGTGGACCAATCTAAAGACCATACGTGTCTCATCAAATGTCTGCAGCACTGGGAATAATCCTTTAGCATTTAGATCAATAGATTTTGTGGGGGAGGTTATCACTGGTTTATCACTGATTTTGCACAGATTTGCTGGCACACTATGGTCACGAATGGACCTTTGATAGGTTTAGTCACTGCATTAAAATTCAGTGTCACCATGCCTATCTCCTGCACCTTAGTCAGGCAACTTGGAGGTGGGGACCCCCACCACATCCTGTGAGCTTAGACCCTCAATGTCTTGCAACTTAGTGGTTTCCTATGGTTTCCCATTCTCCCTGTGGCTCTAGAAGTTTTAGAAAACTTATATTACCCCTTGGAAAATTTGCTTTATTCAAAAGATTCTTGGACACCTCTCCCTCCCCCACCAACACGCATACAGACATACCTCTCTACGGCAGGAGAAATCCTATTTTATTAAAGGCCAATCCCAGAGCATTTGGACTGCTTCAGCTCAGAGATGCCATTTTCTAAGGGCTTTTCTCTCTTCTCCTGACCCAAACACCTTGGACTATCTCTCACGGAGGTACACAGACGTCTTTCAAGTCATGTGCTTTCTCAGACTTGGGGAACAGAATCCCTGCCAGCAGACTGCCTTTGGGGGAGACAAGTTGCTTTATGTTTCAGAACTTTAATGAGGACCTAAACCCCTTTTCTGCTTTCTTACTAATATCCCCAGGGTCCCAAGCAGCCATGGTATCTACCCATAGGCCTGCACTAGGCTCATCCCCAGGAGGCCTGCACCTGGGGCCTTTCAGCTCTGCCATTAGGTTTTTAACAGGAGGGTCAGAGGCTAGGACCATGCCCCAGGCATCCCTGGGCTTTAAATGAAGCCTGATCCCATCAAAAACAAGAGATCGCCTTTCTGCCTAGCAATGAGAATGGCATTTAAAATTCAATATCAGGAAAGATATTGACGAGATTAAGGGCCTGGAGGAATTGATTTATGAGGAAAGACCCAAGGAATTAAATATGTATAGCCTGGTGTAATAGGATATTAGCTCTGAACACAATTTCATTTCTAAGATCCGGGGCTCCTGTTATCAGTCATCTGAATGAGGAGTGCTCTCCAGGAGATGTCCCTCCCCCAGGGGTCACCCTGCCCTAGGCAGAGAAAAGGAGGTGCCAGGATTGATACAAGGGCCACAGCTTGGTTTCCCCCTCATCCCAACATAAAATCGAAGTGCATTTTCATCCCCGGGCGGGAGCAGATGACATTTTCAGCTAGAATAGCTCTTTGGTAGTCTCACTGCCTCTTGCAATGAGAAAATTCCAGCTAGTACCGTCTCTCCCTTTGCAGGTACGGGACGGTAAATGCCAACCGTTCCCTTGAGCCATGCTTCCCTCAGTCGTCAGAGACACCACTGCACATGCTCGCACTTAGGGGTAGTCTTGCTCTCAGGCTGTGAGCACGCTCACTAGATTTCTACACCTCAACCTTCCCTCCCAACTGGAGACTGGCTCAGGATTTTCAGGCTTCAAGTAAAACAGGCACAGATGAACTGGCCTCCCTAGCAGGAACCCCAAGTTGACATCCCTCATGGCTTAGCATCAGGGGAGAACCAAAGCAGAATGGAGAGGTAGAAAGAGGGAAGAAGCCTGGAAGATGTGTCCTGGTGAAATATCACCCTAGCATGAAAGGGTTAAGGAGTGTGTGTCCCCACCTCAGAGCTACAGCAGGCCATCAAGTTGACAAAGCTGACCCCATGTGAAGTCATGTTGCAGGCCCGAAATAATTGACAAAATCCGTTTAGAGGCAAGGCATATAGACACTGCAAGGATGCTCAAGGGCGTTGCCATAGAGACCAGCCATTCAGAGTGCTGGTCCATGGACCATCCAGTCACACCCACCATGGCCTGGGGTGGAAATTGTTTCAGGACATTTCTGGCCTCACTTCCTTAGGTGATAGATACTCTACTGTCCTTCAAGACTTGTCCCAATGATGGGAGCATCTGATGTATAACAAATTTATGAAAGTAGAAATAACTGTTACACCCACGTCAAAATGACTGAACACATTGAGTTTAAATTTATGATGTTCCATGGATTGAAAGATTCAGTGGGTAGGCTCTCCAGTGGAACAAGTGATCCAAAGGACAGCCCCCAATCCTGTTCTTCTGAGCTAGGATCCTGTCACCCCAAAGTTCTGGGTCTGTTTTGTAAAGTACACAGGCCATCGTCATTATCAGAGCATGGTCTGTTGTCCGGTTAGTTACTGTGCTTATATTAATATCTTCATGACCAAGCACTTTGAAGACAAGGTCCCTGGATTTGTTTTCCTCCTGTATCTTCCATAGTATCCAGCCGAGTGGGACACTCAGAGCTGATTGAAGGAATAGATTGTTTTAGGGCTGAATGTAGAGCTAATCCCTGTGATAGCCTGGAGCAAAGCCAAGAGGGAGGGAGATTGGGCGAGCGAGTCAGTGGGTCGGTCACTATCATTAGAGCTCGGGTTGAATCAAAGTGTCTCCAATTTAAATCAGCCTAAATTTAGAAAGGATGCTCATGTCTGCCACCATGGAAGGCACAAAACCAGCACTGTATTTCAAGGTCTTCTCCATTTGTGACATCCACCACCTCTGTCCCCCTGCCATGCTCCAGGCTGCAAAAAAGCCCTGAGTTCTCACCACTGCACAAGCCACATGCACAGTCAGCTCCAGCTTCTGCAGAATCTGGCCTTACATCATCTACTAATGTAACTCTGGTAGCAAAATTACAAGATTTAGGAAACAAAACCACAAGGAAGGTTTCATTTTGGTTTTCAAAGGAAACCTTAGCCCACCATACATAGCAGTGATCACATCAAATCTTCCTCAGGGGCCTGCTCCTAAGAGGGAATGAAGAAGGCCCAAGTTCAGGCCCTTACTAGGAGGACTGTTCTGATTTCCATTTAAAATTGATGGTGCACTATGGTTACCAAGGTAGAAATTGCAGTTTGAAGTAAGAAAATTGAACTGAGCACGCAGCAGCTCTCTCTCAGACGGTGCGACCCCAGGTCCATGACAGTCCATGAGCCCATGATTCTCCCAGTCTGTAAAAATGGAAATGGGACCTCACTTATTCTAGAGCTCCAAATGACATTCGAAATGCTCTGTGAATTTGTTAGAAAGGAAGACCCACTACACACCAAAGTCTTCATCTCCAAAGAGCATTGCAAATGATCTCATTAAACCCATAGCCTAGAAATATCAAGCCATGTCAGGTGTAGCATTTATTCACCTGCCTGTTGTCCGCTGGAGTGTTTCCACTTGATTGGCATATGGATAATTGTCTAATTGGAACACACTCAGTTGTAACCACCCAAGAATGTAATAGTGCATCTGTTTAATGCCGTACTCTCAAATGTTAAATTAAAATTATGCTGCAGTCAGCCAATCCAACCGGGAGACACTTCTGATTAAGTTCTAGCTGTCTGTGAACGTCTGTAATTGAGGCACGTTGGTACTTAAAAATTCAAACTAGAAAGAATATTATACAGTCTCATAAATTTCGATGAAAAGGACCAGAAAAGCTAACTTAAATTGTCTAGTTGTAAACTGTCTCTCTGTTTTTATAGGGTGCCTAGTCAAATGAAGGATAGCAGTTTGAATCACCACTGTTTTTGAATACATAAATATTAGATTCTTCAGTTTATACTTTGTAAACCAAATAAAGCATTAATTTTAGAGAATGCACAGAATAAGAGTATTGGAAGTTTCTTTGGGGGTCAGGAGAAAGTGGACATGGGGAATAAATAACACAATTATAAATCCATTGATTGGAATTATTTAACCTTTTAGGAAATATTCTTCGGATTTTAAGGATAGTTAGAACTGCCAGGATAATGAATCAAATGTGTCAAATGGAGCCATAATTTTCCTCTGAATGTTCTTTTTTAAATATCTGTATGCCTAGAACAATAAATTATCCAGTGAGGGAGCCTCAGTTTTTTTCCTTCTCTTTTCAGAATCATAGTTTGATTACATACAAGAAGGAAAATTAGGGCAAGCATCAATTCCTCTCTCCAACATTCACTCATTTACTGCCTACTATATATATTATATAAGCAAAATTATTAACTATTATTGATAAAATTCATCTAGTTGACATACATATAAAATGTGACACAGGAGCAAATGCTTTGGAAACAGAGAAAGTAGATCAACTACTGTTATTTGGGAGATTGAAAGATGTCTTCATGAAGAACCCAATGTGTGCTGCTAGACTTATCTAAAAGGAGGGAACCTCGGTTAAGAAAATGCCTCCTTAAGAAAAGGCTGGAAGGTGTTTTCTTAGTGATTGATGGGGCAAGGACCAGCCCATTGTGGGCGAGGTCATCCCCGGGCCTGGTGGTCCTTGGCTGGATAAGAAAGCAGGCTGAGCAAGCCTTGGGGAGCAAGTCAGTCAGCAGCACAGCATGCCTCAGTGGTCTCTGCATCAGCACCTACCTCCAGGTTCCTACCCTGTTTGAGTTCCTGCCCTGCCTTCCTTTAGTGATGCACGTGAGCCAAATAGACCCTTTCCTCTCAGGCTGTTTTTGGTCATGGTGTTTTGCATAGCACTCATAACCCTAAGTAAGACACAAGGCTGTTGGACATAATTGTGTTGATTGCCCTGAATTCACATCATCCTTTAGCCAGGGAGCCCTTTAACTCTTGTGGAGTTCAGGATAGATATCAGTGGGACAGGCAGCAGTCAGAGAAAAGCTGGTGGCATTGGTGACAGCAAGGCATAGCTAAGAGAACAGGGAGCACTGTAAGGAGTATACCAACAGAGGGGGAGAGAGGTAGTCAGCAGGCAGAACATGAGTTAACAGGCAGAGATTGAAGCACAGCTAGTTAAGGGCCTGGTGCCTACTGAGAGAAAGTAAGGGCCTAAAAGACCAATGTTGTAAACAGCCAGCACATGGAGTGTGCGAGCTAAAGCTGACATAACGTCACTGCAGAGAGCATGCTGGGAGAAGAAAAGAAGCTGGTGTAAGAGCTGATGAAGTCAGAAAAGTCAAAGTGGAGTGATAGGGCCACATTGTGTCAGTGAGAGTTACATAAGAACCGAAGGAAATAGTGACCTCCAGCTCCAGTTACTTATTAGGATTATTATCTGTGGAGGTTTAGGAAAGTAATCAATGCCTGGATGCCACCTCTAGTGATTAGGAGAATATTGGACTTCTGTGGGCGTCCAAAAGCAGGCAGTAATAGTATCCAGGGGAATGGAGAACCACTTGCCCTTGAGTGCTCTTTTAAGAAATGTAAATAAAACTCAGGACTTGCAAGCATCTGATGAGCTGCTGGTAGTCACGGAGGGGGAGGATAGATAATGGGCACTTTGCAAAATGAAGAATCACATCCTGAGTGGTCCAAGGACTAGCCAGACTGGGAGAGTGGGTAAATTAACAGAAATCCAACACAAAGACACAGAAAAGCTGGGATCATGTGGGTCAGGCTTTCGGATAGAGAGGCTGGAGCACCCCACCCAGAAGCTCAGGGTGTTTGTTATGGACAGTCGAACTGGCGGGAAGGGATGGGAGGGCGGTCTGCTGCTCACTGCTGAACAAGGAGGTGGGAGGGGATTTCCTATACAGCCAAACAAGGAGGTGGGGTTATTAAATACAGTCAAACAAGGAAGCAGGGTTATTATATACAGATGAACAGGGAGGAAGGATTATTATATACAGATGAACAGGGAGGAAGGATTATTATGTACAGATGAACATGGAACAGGTTCTGTAGGGGAGCAGTCTTCAGTCTGTAAACATCTAAAGGGGAGAAAGCTATAGGGGATGTTTTCTGCAAATACTATGCGCATATCTACATAGGGATCCATGCAAGACTCCGCCCTCCCTCTGGGCCTCAGGTAGGCAGCCTCACCAATCCTGTGGTTCTGAGGCACTGGGGTCCTTGATATGCCAGTACCCAGGCAAACAGTACATATCCACTCAGGCCTTCTCTCCCTCGCTCTCTACAATGAGGACTCTTTATGTCCTAACTGACAAAGGGGAGATGCCTGACTGGTGTTTTCCTTCTGCATGCGGGGAGGGTGATTGGCTCTGCAGGGACATCTTGTGGGTCAGCTTCAACACAGACCTTTTAAACACTCCCATGCCCTTGAGGTAGTTTGGCAAGAAGAGTGGCTTAGGGAAAGCCTTCCACAAGACAATAAGGGATCATGTGCTGGTGTGTCCACTGCTGGTGTGTCCACTGTGGTCTCGTGTGGACTGGGGGAACAGCAGGTGCCGATTCTCCACTGGAAGGGCAGATTGGGTCCATGAACTCCACAGAGGTAGTACAAAATGTTAACACAGGCCTATCCTAAAAATATAAATCACGTTGAAAATATAGTAAATGGTAAGGAACATGGCAGTATTCCAGAAAAATACATGCAAAATATCAGCAATATCTGTGTTTCAGGGGGAAAAAAGCTCAAATAAAAGTCCAGACGTAACAATCATTAAAGAGAGTATCTGTACGCAGGAAGAAGGGGAAGTGAGGATCACTTTAACACAAGATCTTTGTTTAAAGATAGAATTCAAAGGAAGATGAGAGCAAATGGAAACTTAAATGTGAAGTAAGGTCAGGGGAAGGGTGTATGTGTGAGCGAGAGAGAGAGAGAGTGTGTGTGTGTGTGTGTGTGTGAGAGAGAGAGAGAGAGAGAGAGAGACAGAGACAGAGACAGAGACAGAGACAGATAGACAGACAGAGACAGAAGGTTCTACCAAGCTTCTCATTTTTTCACTGGTGATAGTAACAGCTAGGAGTTGTATCCAAGTCTTTTCCCTAATCTTAAGCTCATTTGATTTTTACCCCCTCATTACTAAAACAGTATGTTCATCACAGATACAGCAGAAGTTAACAAGCAGGACTTACAGCTCACAGACCTGCTCTGTGGAGACGGTGTCCATATCCTTCCTGTGAATGTGGCTAGATTAAACAAAAGCTCCGTGTAACCTGGCTCTCTGGCCAAGCTGCACATTATTACCTACTTCTCCAGTATCTAGGGTGTGCACAGCTTCACAGTGTAGGGCTATGCACATAGATGACCACCCTTGACATAACAACAAACCCTCCACTGCTGGGCAGGGAGCAGAGAAACGTCCCTTACCTTTGAAGACAATTTTCTATTCATTTTGTTCTCTTGAATTAAAAGTTAGGTTTGAAATGTTTTAAAAATACTCCCTCTGTGTGTGTGTGTGTCTGTGTATGTCTGTGTGTGTATCTATGTGTGTGTGTGTGTGTGTCTGTGTGTGTGTCCATTCATCTCTTTATTTGTGAGTGTAGGTGTGTATATGCAACACGGCATTGTGTAAGTTAGAGGACAGTCTTTGGTTTCAGTCTTTGCCTTCTACCTTGTTAGAGGTGGGAGTCTCATGTCTCCCCAGTGCGTCCATCAAGCTAGCTGGCTCTCATTTTTCTCAGATTTGTTTCTACCGCCCACCTCACTTTACAAGTCCTGGAATTATAAACACAACCACTGAACTCAGGGGTATATGGATTCTGGAGATTTCTATTCAGGTCTTCATGCTTGTATGGGAAGTCCTTTTACCTGAGATTTGTAATTTTCTAGTAAGGAAAAACATCACCTCCATCAGAGTATCAGACAACCTCGGGCTGTCCTCTGGCCAATGGTGAACGAGAGTAAGCAGAGCATAGCCCACTGCTGCTATGTCTTTTACCTGCTACTCTGTAGGCTGCGGGACCTGCAGGGCCCCCATGTTTCTGTGCTCTAGGCTACTGATACATAGTTCATGCTCATGAGTTGTCAGAAGAAGCCACGATCACAGACTAGGAGGAAGTGAGCTGTGAGAGAAATCACTGTTGATATAGAGAAACCAAGGGAGATTTTACAATCTATACACAGTTTCAAAATAGGCAATTGTACTACCAAGCCCAGAAGAAGGCATGGTGTGTGTATGTGTGTGTGTGTGTTGGGTTGGGAGGGTTTTTTTTGTTTCCTTTTGGTTTAATTTTTGTGAGTACTTCCCATACCCAGTTGCACTAAAACCCATTTGAGATTCTGTGAAGTCCTTCTGAGTCCTGGCAATGAGCATGAGAAATGCAGTGGGAAGGTGCCTTGGATTCTGTGGTTAGCAGCTGCCCATCTGCTCTGTGCCCTGATGCTGGAGTTGCCCCCTTCCCCGCAGGAACACACTCCTCTTCCACATCCATAGAGAGGCATTCATTACGTGCCCCAGCAGGAAAACATGCTCTTCTGTGTTTTCACACTGCTCCTTTGTTGTCAAGAGGCTTTGGATAGACATTGCTGTTTCCAGGGCCTGATTTGCAGCTCTTGAACATACTCTCAACCCCACATGCATGTTAACCTCAGACAGCCAGTGCAGGGCAGCCCTGGGCTTTGGGCAGACAGGCTAAGCCTCCAGATGAGTTACAATTGATAGAGCAAGGAGAGCTCAAGGCTCACAAAATCCCTTCAGTGGCCCTGCCTGAAAATTGTGGCGTAGGCCGTAGCTTAGTGTTTTGACAGCTTATATCAGCAGTTTTCTCAGCTGATATATGTATTGCAGTTGGACTTCTGTCCTGCTGCTCCAATAAAACATCTCCGTCATAACAGAGAAAGCAGAAAGATCTTTCTTGGCTCCTGCCACTTGGGGAAAATAGCTGCACAGGATTGCTATAAAACTAGCTTTACTTTAATATGGAAATCAAGGAAAACCGAGCAAAGAAGCTGTGGCTTAATATTTAGCTTTTATAAAAGAAGATTTTTTTTTATGTATGTGTGCATGCCCAGATACTCATGGAAGCTAGAAAAAAGGATTGGATTCCCTGGACCCAGAATTAAACTGTTGTCCACTGCCCTGTGGGTACTTGGAACCAAACATGGGTTTTAACTTCTGAAGCATCTCTCCCGCCCCTTATTCTTCATCTGTCAGTATGTTTTTATAAACACGATCCTATATACTTTTACAAATACTTATTGACCAGAGGAATATAATGGTGACTTCACAAATATTACATGTCAGTATCATAAACACCCTACTTATGTGTCCAAAACTGCAATGTTCCTCCTTACCATATGTAGGGAAACCTATCACAGAAATTAGCTGATGTTTCTATGAAGCCTTTGTGTTTAGAAACAAACCCCTTGATGTTGTTTGGAGACTATCGCAAACATCTTACATTCCCCAGGCCTTTGGCCCTCCTCACACCAACTGTCCCTTGGTTTCACAGCAATTGCTGGCCATCCAGGAGGAGCTGAACAACAAGAAGTCAGAACTGGAGCAGGCGAAGGAAGAGCAGTCTCACACTCAAGCATTGCTGAAAGTCCTCCAGGAGCAGGTAAGCGAGCAGAGTCTGCTCTGATCTCTCAGTTGCTTCACACACTGCAGACACACAAACAGACCTGAAGGAAGCCTGCAGGAGACTTACCCTGCATCCGTTCCCAGCTCCCAGCAATTCTGCTGCGTGGGATTTATAATGGCCTCTGCATCCTCCCTGTGCTCACACCTTGTGTCTACTCTAATGATCTGAGCGCCCACCCGAGTTATGTTATTGTTTCTTCCAGAAAACAAATAATTTTTGATAATGTTTTACACCATTGAAGCCACGTTTCAAAGTAAGCAGGTAGTTTCTCTTACGTCTAAGAGTAAGGAAAGTGAGTTTAGCACAATCCACGATGCTCCCACAGACATGTGGATAAAAGGCGCTGATGTAGAAAGACATTTAAAACTTATCTTTCCCCGTGTATTGGGGCCACTGACCTGATCTGTGTGAGCCACGGACTTTTCATTTGCAGTCTGGGGAACCGATGGCTTGTTCTGGCTCTGAAATGGAAGTGGAGTCTGACGTTGACAAGTACAGGAAAGAATTGTCTTACGGTAGGGTAGAATGATGAGCAGAGTGAAGTCCAACCCCTGTTGTCTCTCCTGGAGAAGCCTGCGTGCCCTGCAGGCACTTTCCAAGCCAATATGTGAGGAATGCTAATTAGATGTGTCAAGGGAACAAAGACAGGGATCCCAAACTCTATCACCAAAACAGATATTGTGTAAATTTTTCTACTCAGATATAGTTATGAGAACTTTATACCATATAAATACCTTCAAAGGAGATGTTTTAGTCAGCTATGACTCAGTCACTTCAAAATTAACTTGTAATTGTACAAACGTAGTTACCTTCCATAGAGCACTGAAGAACCTCCTGGGGAGAAAGTAATGTTAGGTGGTTCAGAAATATTCATGGATGTGGAGGAAAATGCTTTATAAATATAACTATTAACAACACACGGAGGCTGGCTATGCATGGGTTAGGATATGTTAGTTGAAGGTGAAAACTGAGGCAGATAAAATTCACAGTGGCCTCTTCCTACAATGCATAGCAGTGCCCGCCACCCTCACCTTGACATTATTAAAGCAAAGTCCGCATTTGATCTGGACCACACAGATACAGCCTTGTGATTGGGCTCTTTTCCTTGGTGCTTTAGGCTTTTTTGGTTTTTTTTTTGGGGGGGGGGAGGCGGGTATTGTCTTGTTGTTCTTTTGTGTTTTAGGTAGCTTTCAGGGGTTTGCTTGTCATGAATTTCTTATTTTTTCTTGATGACTCAAATCCTGTATTCTGATTTAAGCTTTAAGCCCACTTATCAAAAGTTGTGAGTTGTGCAGAATATATTAGGGGAGGCTTGTGGGTATGTGGTCTTAAGAAGCAAGGCACAGGCACTGAGGGAGCATCGCTCTCTACTCGCTATCACTTAAGAGAGGGGCCGGGGGAGAGAGACTGTGAAAAGAACACAGAACATCCAAAATGGCTAAAGACCTATAAAATATGACTGATGGAAAAAAAAAAGTGTTTTCTCCATCCACAATGGTAATGTGAAATGAATGGCTTTTTTCACACAAAGACACAAAGATACTTGAGCCCAAGGCAGCCAGTGACACGGAACAACCAGATGTGTATCTACCATTGCTACTACTGAGCAGTTAGCCTGAAAACCCCTCCCCTGCTGTCCCTACCAGCCATGCAGAAGGCAGCACGCATGCAGTGGGCATGTTACTTCTACCTCTGAGCAACATATGTCCCTCCCACTTACTGGAGCATGGCCTCATGGGCCTTTCTCTGGATTTGTATAGAGTAGTACCATCAAAGAGAGCACTCTAGCAAGCACCCACCACAGGAAAACATAGGTCCCCTCTGGAATTTTGCTACCAAGATCAACTGCCTCTGGCTGGAAGTCCTGACGAGTCTAGGTCTTGAGAGTGGCTCCTCAGAGGCCTTGCTCCTGCTCTTCAGCTCTGTTCCATGGCTTTCTGGTTCCTAGGTCCACCAGTTCCACAGGCTCCTGCCTTTCATCTCCTACACTTAGAGTATAGTTCATAACCCATATCTCCCAGGCCTGGGGAGATGTCATCTCTACCTGGGCAAAAGGAACAACAGGTCAAAGGCATAGAGAGTGGCTCTGGGAGCAAAGAGCAAGACCAGGAGCCTTCCCTGCAAGGAGAAGGAGTTCCCTGGGTGGAAGGGAAGTGGGGAAAGAGCAGCTATGGGGCAGACTGTGCACTGAGGAGCTTGGAATACATTTACCATTGTAGGACATCGCCTGCCATATGTGTGCTGGTAAACACGGAAGACACTGGCCTCATGCAGCTAGTTATTTCCTTCTGCTGCAGAAGAACAAAACTTCCTGAGCTAATACACACATGAATACACATGCATATGCTCAGAGCCATGCACACACATACACAGAGACTATGCACACATACACATGCACGCAAACACTTGCATGCACACATACACATGCATGCAAACACTTGCATGCACACACACATGCATGGGCATACATATGCACACAGACACATGCATGCACACAGAGAGACATGTACACAGGCATACAGAGAGACATCACACACACACACACACACACACACACACACGTGCACTTGTGCATGTACACACACAGATGCACATAGACACATACTCTCACATACAGAGACATGTGCACATGCACAGGTGGAGTTTCCAGACAGAGGGAGATGAGCATCAAAGAGACTGAAAAGGAAGACGAGGAGTTCCATCATAAGAAATTTTAAACCCAGAAAGGATACTATTTACAAACTATGCTTATTTGCTCAGATAGCATTCCTATCGCTGTGGCAAGTGCCTGTTCGCACTTTTCTGTATCTTGCATTACCACCACACCCTTGTATTTGTGCATGCAACCACCAGTGATGCAGCCCTAAGACAGAACAAGTTTTTGTTGTGCCTAATTGGGTTAATGTGGCAATGAGCCAAACCACTTTAGCTCCATGACCAGCTGGCTCACCCTCAAATCCTCATGTCCCCGTCCCTATAGCAAAACCCCTCTCTTGACATGGCTTTCTTGTAAAAGTTGAGGACAGCCTTAAGAACTCAGTTCTTTCATTTTAGGATGCACAAATAGGCATAAGGAGCCAATGTTCTGAATCTAGCCTGGTGGCATATATGATTTTATTCTCCTCCAGATTTTACCGAAGTCTTTCCCATAGTAAGTATTTTCCATTGGGCAGGGAAAAGAAAACAGTCACTGGCTGACTTTGCTGCCCGAGCATCACAAACTAAGAGAAAGGCCGGGCCAGCTCTCCCTTATCCACTGCCTGTTGTCACCGCAGGTCTGCCCTGAGTCAGGACAAGATGAATGTCAGCTCCAAAGCTTTCCTGAAGCCTTCGGTAGCTAGGTAGTCTCCAGCAGGGTGAGGGTGCTGCTAAAAATCTCATTTGCCAAAGAATTTTATTTCTAAAGCTTCCATGATGGGGGAGATGTTCTTCTCTTTAAAGACACAACACATCTCCTCCTGTTACACAGTGTCAGTTACTCAGCCCAGCCCTCAAGGAGGATGCATAAGGCAGTCAGTCCTGCAGCATGCTTTGCGGCTCAGTCAGTCCTGCAGCATGCTTTGCGGCTTGACGCCCTCATTCACCAGTGATCATTAGCATAACAACCATTAGCTGATGGCGACCCACAAACACTGCAGGGTTTAAATTAATGGTGATCCCACCAGGAAATGAAACCATTTAGTGTTCCAAAGAAACAATCTTATATACCTCATGTCTATAGAACTGCTTTCTAATCTTGCTTAAGAAATAATGACCAAGATCCTGTTTTATTTGTTTATTTATTTATTTTCGCCAGCCCCTGAGCTTTGTAAAATATTGCTCTCAAAGCGGTTTCAATGAGATTCATTGTAATTATCTGCTCCATCTGTTTGTCCTCGGAAGTTTTGTAAAATGCAACCTCAGATGAAACAGAGTTAACGAGATGATGTATGCTTAGTGGATATGCCTGCTTATTCCTTTCTGTTGTTGTTTTCCCTTAAATGTTGCAGTTAAAAGGCACCAAGGACTTGGTGGAGACGAACGGCCACAGCCACGAGGATGGAAATGTAGGTACCACAGCCTGGTGTTTGCACTTCTTGTTGGATGTTGCTTGAATCCCAGGGGCATGGCACTTTGTAACATCAGAAGCCCTGTTTTCATTGGCTTGAGATTATTTAATGGATTTTTAATATCCATTGGTAATATTAAAGATAGGTAATATTGGATTGGTAATATTATATTATATATCATATGATAGATGCTCGCCATTATTATTACCTTTGTTTACAACAAAAATCAGCTTAAACATCCATCAAAAATTCCAGTTGGAGTGAGTTTCCTCAAGACCTTTGCTTTTCCAAAACAACGTGTGTTGGGAGGCCAAATGGGGCAGGAGTCAGCATGCTAAGCATTCGTGTCTTGCATTCGTGTGTATTACATTTGCTTGTCGGTGCAGATGACAAATGGTAGTCATGCTAAAGAGGACTCTGACACCTTTTCATGCCTAGCCCAGCCATTAGAAGCACTCTGACTTTGCTTTCTGCCCAACCAGTAGCATGGTGTGCTTGCTTGCTTCATGTAAGGAATAATGGTGCCAGACCTCGGTTAGCACCATGGCTTCTTCTCTTACTTAGAATATCTGTTCTGTTTGTTCTGTATCTGTGTGGATATCTGTTCCTTTGATATCCAAATTCCAGAAAGTAGCGCCTTGGAAGTTTCATGCTCTCGGATGGAGTAACACACCTTGCTGAGAACTGTCCCTCTCGGTGCTTTGGTGGCTTTGTTCTTGGCCTTTCCAAACTCTTCCCGATATCTGTTTTGTATTTGATTAGCTTCCTCACAGGAAATGCCTACTAAGCAGTTCTTTTCATAAAACACCGAATCAGACATGGTAATGAATGCTTGATTAAGCCAGCACTAGAAGAAATTATATATTTCATGTTCACTCTTGTTTTAATTATATGCAGAACAACGCCTAATAATCATAGCACCCAAGTCTCCCTCATTGAGATGCCTACCCAATGGCTTTTAAACATAGGGCATTTAATGGAGGACTCAGTGTGTTGGTGTGTTCTCCTGAGTTCTAGGGGGGATGGGAAGGGATTCCAGAGGGACATAAGACCTGCTGTCTGCTCTCAGGCTGAGGACACAGGAACACAGGCTAGAACAAGTCTGGAAGAATGAGGCAGCTGGTGGGAGACACAGTTCAAACCCCAGATTTCTGGGACTTATTTCCTCACAGCTCAGTTGCATGACCTTTGTGATCTCCATTGCCTTCCTCCGTGTGCAAATTGAGGCCTCGCCCTGCTTAAAACCCTTCATGCGGAAGGGGAGGTGATCCAGTGGGTAAGACTACGTGAGGACCAGAATTCAGGTCGCCCGCACCCAAATGACAACAAAACCAAAATCTGGGCATGGCTATGTGTGCCCATGACCCCAGCATTAGAGAATGAAGACAAGAAAACCCGGAGGGAACAAGGGAAATCAACCAGTCAGCCTAAGGGAACTTGAAGTCTTCAGCTTTAGTGAGAGACTAAGTCAGCAGATGAAGAGAGTGGAGCTGGGTAAGAGAAGGTACTTTCTCTGCCCTGTGTACTTGAATGCAGAGGACATAAGTAGATTCACATTGCATATGGATCCACCCCACCCCCCCTGCGGTACCATTGTACTGAGTTAAGGCTCCAGGCAGCCTTAAGGCATAGATGTTGAGACTTGCAGCTTTGTTTGCTTGCTTGCTTTTTAAGCTAGCTAATGAGAGCAGGCTCTGCATGTGTGGGGTTTGGCTGGCTTTGGGGAATGGATCGGATAGATAGTTGGTAAGCAAAGCTGTCACACAGCCCTGCGCCCACTGGCAAAATCAGGATACACATACCATTTGTCTCCCCATCCCTGCAGTGCCTCACCCACATTTGTAACCCCAATACCTCTCTTTAGAATCCTGTCTTCCAGGATTCCACATTCTCACCCCAACCTTCGACATCCATTGCTCTTAGAGCCAGGTCTTCTGTGCCTTCCAAAGAAGTTGCTGTCTAGTTTAAGAAGCTAGAAAAAAGAGCAGTGGCCTCAATTTTCTGGTCTGCAATCCCTTCCCGTTGGGATTCCTCTGAGAAAGAAATAAAATAATGGATGTGGAGATGCCTTGAAATCCTGAGATTCTGAGTAAGAAGTCTCACACTCAGGGGCTGACTGGATTGAACTGGATGATACACAAAAACACAGGCCTATCAAGCCATTCAAGGCCATCTTGAGAAATCTCACTTACCATTCACTGTGCCTCATAAACAGGGCAGGTTTGAGGTCATAGGTTCTTTTGGAGGCAGGTTTTTTGGCTTTATAGTTACGTGTGTAGGCCTCATGAGGCAGACTTTGCAATCAGCTTAGAAGCAACCACTGAACGTGGAGTACCAGCCAAGTAGGAGACGAGACACAGCTCCTACCCAGAGCGAGTGACCAGTGCCAGTCACTGCCCTGGCACCTCCCTGCCTGGCAGACTGGGCTCTTTCCATATCTACCAGGGCGTTGCCAGCTAGTGAGCTATCTGCCCCTCCTTCTCTTTTCCTGTCTGCAGTTTTGCCTCCTCTGTGTGGCTTCCCCGGATGTTCATCTGTTCCAGCTGTGTAAAAACAAAGACTCCTGTCAATTGTTTGGGTCTCGCATTAGAGAGGAGAGCTGAACACCTCGTAGCAATACTTCTACTGTCTGAAAGAAGTCTCCCACTCACCTGTGTGTTAGCCCTATGTGCTTGAAACAGACCAGGCGTTTAAACCACCATGAAAGAATTTATTTCTGAGCTGATTACCCAGAGCCATATGCCTGGGGCAGGCTGTTTGACCCTGGTGAACCTCACCTCTCTCATTTGCACTAACAGTCAGGGGACCACCAAATACATCAGTGGTTCTCAACCTTCCTAATGCTGTGACCCTTTAGTACAGTTCCTCCTGTTGTGGTGACTCTCAACCATAAAATTACTTAAATTGCTACTTTATAGCTGTAACTTTTGCTACTAATATGAATTGTAATATAAATATTTGATATTCGTGGTATTTGGTATACGATCCCTGTGAACAGGTGGCTTGACCCCCAAGGAGTCATGGTGGCGCACAGGTTGAGAGACACTGAAACACATGAACACCTGTCCTAGCACATGTACTCAGCAGATGCGAGGCCCTTCTCCCCTGCCCTGATGGTGAGCGATGCGGAAGGCAGGACTTTGGCTGAGTGGGGCTTAGCGCAGAGTGGAAGGTTCAGAGCTGTGAGCCAGAGGCAGTTCGTTAAGGTGTACAGATTGTTTTCACTGTAATTATTTATATCTGGGGTCAGGGTTTCATACATTATCATTCATTAACAATGATTCTACGGCGAACTGATGCAGGCTTTAATCGGTATTCTGGTGAGAAGTGACAGCTGCTTTTGTAAAAAAAGACAGTGAATTTGGCCCGAGAGATAATTCAGCAGTTAAAAGGACTCGCTCCTCCTGCAAAAGACCTGGGCTCTGTCTACAGAACATACGAGGTGGCTCACAGATATCTCTAACTCCAGTTCCAGGGCATCTGATATCCTCTCTTGGCTTCCACAGGCACCAGGCATATCTAAGGTGCAGACACATGCCGTTAGATACTTGCACATATAATAAAGTATATATGCTACATGCCTGCGCTGGGTCTTTACCTTCCTACATTTGGCTAATTGTGCTCTGATTAACAGGCACTTGAACCTGGATTCCCTCCCCTGTTTGCTGTGTTAGTTGGTAGCTGTGTCACACAATGGGAGCTTTAAACTGTGACCCTGTTTGTCCTCGAGGGGTCAGTGTGAGGGCTGCACTCCCTTCAGCCAGATGAGGGGATCCACTCAAAGGCTCCTCAAGCCTTGTTTTTCACTGAGCATCACCACCCCACTCTTGAGAAGCATGTGACTTTTTCACAATATTTGCATTTTATGGGACACCAACCGAATCTGGCCTGGCATTTTTGATGTCCCAAAGTAGATATTCCCTTAAAAAGACAGACCTATGCCCATATCAGCAGCTCTTATAGCATGTTCCCAAGATAATGTAGAACCACTTCAGCCCCATACAGATCAGTCTTTAAAGCCTTGCTGTCTGAGAGAACTTAATAGTACTAGCACACTCGCTAATATTCTATAGTCTTTGTATTTGGATCTGGATATGTTGGTGGCAGATGGGCAGGCCGGTTTTTCATGTGCACCCAATTTAACACCAGCCATACTTCTTATGTCTTTGGGCATCTCGTTATTCCAGACCTCATTTTCCCTCCTACAAAGCAAAGCTAAGAATTTCCCTTTGATTCCCACTCTTCAAGCTTTCAGATCCTTTGGCCTGCTGGGTGCCTGGCCTGCCTGGTCCCTGGCAATTACGTGTAACAGATACCAAAATCTTGAATTTAAAAGAAGGTATCTGTTCGCATCCTGCATCTTCTTCACGACTCGTCCACCGCTGCATCCCTGCCCACGAGTGTCTGTGTTGGGGCCATGAGTGGGAGGGAGACACACAGGGGCAGTCAGGAGATAGGACACACAACGGCAGCAGAACTCTGCAGGGCCCAGAGGGACTGGGTCTGTGTGCTTCCCATGCACACATATTCTCTTGATCCTTGTCTCTGTTCCAGGAAAGCCGTCACCCGCATCCCTCCATTTACACAGTTCAGTTCCCTCCCACGTGGAGGTTAAAGAAATCATTGGCAATCTATACGGAGGTTTAATGGGCGGTGCTGAAGGTTACTGCTGCCAAGCACAACACCATTCCCACCCAACTATAAAACAAAACACAAAAGGAAAAGGACCGCTCCGTTCCTCACACTGTCTCCTTAAGGAAGTAAATCCTTGGCGCTGTCTTTAAACCTGTCGGAGCTAAGATGTGAGGAGCCTGTGGAAGAAAGACAGCACCAAGACCCTTCCTCAGGGTTAGCACAGGGCGGCAGAGCACCACCATTAACCATGTGTTTTAATGGTGTATATGGGGAAGAGCCTGAAAGTATCCAGTCCCTTGCCTAGTGTCAAAGTGTCTTGATTCGGGTAAAATCCTGATGAGTGTGTGTACATACTGTACCTTGAACAATTAAGAATTAATAGCTCCTTTGAAAGATGGGGTGATTATCTCAAGGGAAAGAACAACTCAGGTTTGATCCCACCCTTTCAGAGTGACCCAGACTCTGGGGAACTTGATCTTAAACCGGGAAGAGAATAGTGGTATAGAAAGACTTCTCGCCTACCCGCCCATCCCATCCCATGAGTTCTGTTCTATCCCAGGGTGGACTATGACCCTTGGAAAACACTGTGGCTCTTCTATACTCTCCCTTGTTTTTCTCCTTGCATCTGCTCTCTGGCCATCTGCTGTTGCCCTTGGCCTGTGGAGCCCCCAGTTTGTGTGCCCACACATCCACTCTTGCTCGGTAAAGCCACAGATATTCATGAGGAAGAAGCAGAGTACACGAGCTAGCACGCACGAGGTCTAGGTGCTAAGCCATTCCAACACTGGCTGGCTCTGCCACTGATGGCCCCAGCTCCACCAAGTGCTTCCCTGAGCCCATTTTTCTTGCCTCTGAAATGGAATTAACATCTTACTGCTACTGTGCTTTCTTGCCCAGTACTGACAGACTCATTATATGTTGGGTACCAACAACAGCTTCACATGCCATGTGCTGGGCCAGGTTCTGGAGTATATAATGAAGATACACACATGCATATATGTGCAATGCACACACACACACATACACACACACATATATATATATATTTGTTTGTGTATATATATATTTGTTTGTATATATATATATGTATATATATATATATACACACACACACATACATGTGCACACTCACACACACAGAGATATAGATAGATAGATAGATAGATAGATAGATAGATAGATAGATAGATAGATAGAAACTGAATCCCTGTGCATGTGCCAGTTCCTTCCAAACTTGCTTGTCTCATTTTACTCTATCAGACCTCTTCAGACCCTTTGGCAATGGTGGGCCCAGGTAACTATGGAAGACCTCACAGCCCAATGTAAAGAATGATGCACAGCTCTAAGACCCTAGAGAAGCTTCCACTGTATTCCCCCGATGGACCCATGTCTGTTGTGCCTAGATTACCCTTGCTCTTTAGATGATTGAAGTGGAAGTGGGGGATGGAATTATCACATGCCACTGTTACCTGTATATCTGACCCTGTTTACAGGTCACACATTCACACTCATGACCTGGCTTCTTCTTCCACTGTCCTTCTGATGATATTCCTTCACTTCCTGTCCATCCCTCACCTACCTGAAATCCTCTTCTGGCTGCTTCACATTGTCTGCAGACAGTAAACTGTGGGGCTTGCTGTTTGCTAGGAAACCCACAATCCTCCCAAAACATACACATCTTGCTCCAGCATCCTTGAGGTTGGCAAGAGAAGGGAGTCTGTTGATATACCACCCCTCCAAGCCACAGTGAACAGGCCCTAAGAAGGATTGCACTGGGTGCTAATGTTGAGGGTGGGCAAATCCAACTGCTCAGCAATGGTCCTTTTCTACACAGAATGGCTTCCTGCCCACGCCTGTCAGCTCCCCAGCTGGAGCCAGAAGCTAGGGTTAATATAGGTGGATCCCCGGGGCCAGGTAGAATCACTTCTTCTCAACAAGGCATGTTTCTCAGGAGCCCTGCTTCTCTGGGGAAGTTTGCTTTCATGACTTAGGATATTAAGTATTCAGAATGATTTCCATAGCCCTTAGTTTTCTGAGAGCCATGAGATCAGTGAGGGAGAGGTGGGGGATCTCACCTTGCTGTTGTGGGCCATGCACTAGATCCAGAACGCAGCCAGATTTAGTGTTGTCGGCAGGCTGAGGAAAGAGCTCTCAAAGTACCTTCTTCTCCTTGACTGGGTTGGAGAAAGCAGAGATGGAAATAAACTTCACACGTATGAAATGGTCAGACTTGCCGTACATGCCTGTGTGTGTAAAACAGAGAACAGAGCACAGGCCTCTTTGAAGACAGAATGTGCTTCCCGAAAAAGGGCTGCTGCCCTCCTTACTCATTGTAAAAGCAAATGTGACAACTGAAGACATAACTTTTATTGTCCTCACACATATAAACAAACATAAACATGGAGGCTTCTATCATAGAGTGTCATCTTCCTAACGAACCGTCGGGAATGCCAGAAACTCTAAGGCAGAAGATAATCATCTGCCTCCATGACACTCAAGAGCGAGTGTTTCCACTTTGTGTATTTTCTCCATGGGCACCACATTTGTATTCATTTTAACAGGATTTACAGTATATCATGTAGATAATTTTTAAAGGTTTTTCTACATCAATCACAGGCATTTCTCCTATGTTATTAAATGTGGTTTCTTGATATGATTTTTAATGACGACATAATATTTCATACTACCAATGTACTCTGGTTTATTTTATCATCTCTGCTGTGGGACTTTAAAAGTCTTATTTGTCTTTGCTGTCACAGATAGTATGCAGTGAATGTCCTGGAACAATGTATTTGTTAATTCAGCCATCATCTAAGCAATTTATAAATGGAGGCTTTGGTGCGGGGTTGGGATTTAAGGATAAAAGGAGATCCACTGAGTCTTTAAAAAGATTAAAGATCACCCTTTTCTTGGCAAGTGATTAAATAAACAGCCCAAATGCTATCTAGATATTACCTCGTAGAGGGCCTGCTGAGCTCCTCAATGGGAAAGGAAGACTTCTGAAGGGAGAATATTTGCACTTTGAAGAGAAAGGCAATCACATATAAGACATAAATAATTCAGAAGAACAATGCTTAGCTATGCTATTTGGAGTTGTGTACTGTAGGCTGGCCTTCTTCGTGGCCTGAAAGTGCAGGGCCCACGTTCCGTGTGGATTGCAGACCAAGGCTAATGGAATTGGGCCACCACCCCAGCAAAGTTTGTCCATCCCATCAAGAGAGGAAATAGAGCTGAGCAGTCTGATTCATTGAAAGAATACCGAGTTCTAACCTCAAATAGAAAATGTAAGCATTTATTTACAGCTATGGCCAAGCCTTCTCTGTAGGGGCTAAAACACAAAGAGGAGATGCATATACATTCCATATAGCCATGATTCGGATGCAGGTAATAGATTCTGAAACCACACAAACCTAGAGGACTCAAGTCATAGCCCTCTTCCCTCCCATGCATAGTGACACAGGTCCAGATGGACAGAAGCAGAGAGTTGCTCTAGGGTCTCATGGAGACTCTCGGGAGTTTCCAGCATCGGTGGTCTGAACAGGAAGGAGTAGGACACAGCAGCGGGCAAGTAGGGTCACTTTCTCCAGCTCTGTATGTTGCTCTGTAGTTGTGTGGCTTTCCGGGTGTTGACATTGATTACTTAGAATTTTAAATGCTCTAGAATGAAGTCCATGGCTCTCAGTTTCTGTGGACCACTTGAGACCAGGAAGGGGAAGGTATGAAGCATGGCCACCATGATGGACTGGAGTGGACTCCTACCCTTGAAGTTGGTCTTCATGTGGACTTCGTGCTCAGCACTGACTTTCCCCAGATGGGTCTATAACACCATAATGGGCGAATAGCAGCTATATCTCTCCGCTCATCTCTGACCTCATTCTCTGTATCACTAAATGACTCAGTGGATTGTGACTTTTCATCAGGAAATGTGTCTTTCCACCCCACCCCCACCCTATTCTTCTAAATCCTAATGCCTCAGCCCCTCCCATCTCTGAAATTGCCCTTGTAGTGAGGTCCGTGGCCTGAGCAGCATCACGTCATTCCTATTATGTCAGCCTCTCTGGAGGATTACAGAGTGGCTTTTTCTGTCTGGACAGCTTCCAGACTGTTCCATGTATGCTGATGAGCTACTTATGTTTATGAGGCTCGCAGAATCTAATTTGCACAGGCAATTCCTTACCACGCCGGCTTTCAGAATGATTTGAAACTATGAGAAAGGTCTGTGAGTGCAAATTTTAAAATCTGAAGTCCACGTAGGCCTAACGCCCTGCCTCCCCCGCCCCACCACCATTTGCCCACGTACATGTCAGTCCTGAGCCTTTTTATGTGGCAATATTCGAATTGGTTCCCTGCTAAAAGCAGAATTACCGATGGCCTGCTAGCCTGAATAAATGGCTTTAATCAACAGGTCAAATTCGGCTAGGTGAACCGTTCATTAAAAATTCTAAATAATTAGATTTTTTTATTGATAATTCAGCTTGCTCCATCTGTCATGTCATCCCTTTTGCTTGCTTTGCAAATCCCACCTGCTTTTGGAGCCCAGCTCAATACCCTTTGCTTGCGGCCTTACCCTACACGATCATCCCAAATCAATGACAGGTTCTCAGAGTCTTCCCACAGTATCCCACCACCACGCCAATCATTTTGAATAGGCCAGATGTGATAGGCTGATCCCCAAGTCAGGGGCCAGTTCCTCAAGGCATCTGCATGTATCCTCGTCAGAAAAAGCTCAACAGGGAGCTGCGGAGGCTCGTGTGTCTGTAATACCCATTGCCTGGTGAGGGAACTGATGTGTCCGCAGCCTCAGCACTGTTGTGTCCACTCAGCCTAGCTCGATGAGAGGGGCAAACCCTTCTTTCCGTGGATTTCCTGCAGGTGATTATAAAGATGTCCTTAGAGAGTTAACTTGAAGGCACATACAGAAGGGCCATGCGGGCTATGAAAATCAGAGTTGAGGTGGTAAGGATCACCCCATTCACACATCTTATTCTCAGGATCTTTAACCCAGTCTCCTTTCTTCTCTAATCGCCGTTTGCATGTGACTATTGCTGGGGCTGCTTTTGTTGTCTCGTTTGGTTTCTGTGATAGGAACAGAACTCGGGTTAGCAAGCTCTTCCCCATTCACTACTCCTGAACCCTGCTGAGTGAAAGTTACCTTCGCAACCACTAGAAAAACATTAGAGCCAGAGAGCTGTCTAAAGCAGAGGCTGCTGGGCCGCCAGGGCATAGTTTCTGATCAGGTAGGTTCAGATCAGGGCCTGAGAAACTACATTATTTTGTTGGTGGTGTTGTTTTCTTGTTTGTTTGGGGTGTGTGTTTTTGTTTGGTTTGGTTTGGTTTTTTTAGTGCCAGGAATTGGACATAGGGCCCTACAGATGCTAAGCAAGTTCTGCCAGGCTGCAGGCCATGCTTTGCATAACAGTGCCACCTCCTATCCAGCGAAGGCGGGATGGAGTCAACTCTAGGCTTCTTTTTATCACGCTGTGTTTTGACATATTTTACATGCCTGGCCCTCTTCTCCATTCTCACACTGTGAGAGAGCAGGAACCACTCAATCATCTTTACACCTTGTTGTCTAAGTCAAAACCTGCCATTATAATAGATTCCCAATAAATACCTGGTAAATAAAGAGTCGTGGAAGCTCAGTACATTCAATCCAATGAAACGGAGGGCTCCACATGTCTCAGCAATACCCATGTTTAGCCCAAAGATTCAGCTTTGCTGCTGCACAACTCCAAAAAGGAAGCATACAGTTAGGAATTATCAGAATCTGCTTCAAAAGAAAGCAGCATTCATTGGGGTAATGCAAATTGTTGGCATACTCAAAACTGGCCCCACCAAAATAACTCCATCTAGGTCTCTGGGTCAAGCACTGGAGCACAGTAGACAGACATTGACCTCTGGCAGAACACATCCCAGTATCAAGACAGCAAGAGATGGAAGAGAGACTGTGACACCCTCCTCCCCCCAACCCCCACACCAGAACATTGCACTCAGCCAAGGGTATTAACATACAGAAAAGCTCCAAATCTCAGGGAAGGGGCAGACAGGACAAGTAGATTAATAACCCCAGGGTCTGAGTATCTGGGCTGCATCTTGGCACCATAACTTTCTAGGTATGTAAATACCAACTACTTATCTAATGTGTACCTCAGTTTCTCATGTGAAATGGAGATCTACCAGTCACGGCACCTGTCATCAGTCAAGCAACCTGTAAGGGCAATTAGTAATATGCATTACCAGTATTTGCACTACTTAATCAAGTCCTGCATCCTTCCCGTACCAGACAGTGGCAACCCCAAATACTGAGTGCTGGAAACATCCTCATGTCTGACATCAGCAAGCAGGATGTGAGGAGAGAGACTTGGGTTTGGGCATATTGGGAGGTAGGGTATCTAATGTTGCCTGATCTTTCACAGCATTCCAAGGTAGACAGGTCGAACTTTGATTTACTTTCAGAACAATCAAATGTTTTTCCTTCCCACCCATCAAATTGTATCTCGTCTTTTCTCGTGACCTAATTTACCATGATAAAGGTCAAAAAAAAAAGTCTAAATTTTAATAATATCATTAGTAATGTAAACTTAGCAGGTGAAAATTATGATAGTGAGTGCATTGTCGCAGGGAAAAATAAGAAATGTCATACTGAGAAATGAACTGAGAAAATAACATGCCAGCAGCACCGTAATACGATTAATCTTTACCAGCAATAGAGTCAGTATCACGCAAGATAAATCAACCCGACTAATTCTGGTTGCACATACATACATTTAAAAAAATGCATTTCACTTTAGTTTCTTCCTATTGCTGCTCCATTTTTATGAGGAAGGAGATTTTTCATGCCAGTGCCTATTCAGACTATGAAGTAAATGGACCCGTGTAAATCCAGCAGCGAGGGTCACGCTTCTCACGCACTGGAGAGGAAGGCACACCTGATTTTCAGAAGGAGTGTATTTTTACCTGGTATCATCTACCATGTGACATAATAGTAAAAACTAAATAAAGTGCTATAGTATAATCTAAAGAATCTGTGGAGTTGTTGGAATAAAAAAAGTAAGGATTTTTGTTTTGTTGGCTTTGTTTTATCTTTTTTTTTTCTTTTAAGAAAGTCATTTAACTGACTGGCGACACCACTTACATATGTTGTGAACTGTGGTGGCCATAATTAAGCTCTGGCCCAAGCGGCAGTGATGCTTGTAGTATTTAATGAGAAATGTTAAGAGATGGAAATTGTCTCTTCCCTATCAAAGTGTGTGTTCTTTGTCGGGGATACTCTATTTCCGAGGCATGCGCGAAGGGCTCTTTCTTCCACATGAGAGCTAGTCAGCAATAACGTCTGTCCGGCTACCGTGGGCCATGTTTTTCTAGAGCACAGTACCTGCACTGTGACTCCCCGTGCTCCCAGCAGCCAGCTGCATGCCTCCTACACGCTACTCCCCATCCCTAGGGCTTGGAAGGACCGGGCTAGGCAGGGCCAATGATGGGTATGCCCACCTCTTACTTTTTCTCCAAATTGGTATGGTTTCTTTCCAATCGATCACCATCTGTCAATTCCTAACTGTATTTTTGTCTAAATGGCAACAAAATTCAACAACATTTGGACTAAACACAGCACTGGACATTTGAACCCCTTCATTCAATTTCCTTGGGCTGGGGATTGATTTTACTTATATAATGCTTTCATTCCTCCACTGTTTATTAAATATTCACCATCACAGCAGGCTTTGTGTTAGACAGCAAGGAATCAAGATGGAAAACGACGGGTCCTCCTTTCAGAGTGTGAGTTGGGGAAATGGTCAATGTAGGAAGAGGGTTATATGTAAAATAGAAAGAACATTCTTCCAGTTAATAGTGTTTTTATCTCAGTAGTGAAATTTCACTTACTTTTACTCTCTTCTAATTTGCATTTTATAAACTTTACTCTGTCATATTCATAAGGAGAACGCTAATAGCTGTTATAAAGAGTAAAACTGAAGAAGCCTCTTCTGTCTTATATTTTTAAAAGCTTTATCTTGGTCCCCATAATATAAGTTAATATTTAAAATCACTGAAAACATTAATAATGGATACTAGCTAAAAATTAGCTTCTTTATATCTGTCGAAAAAAGGAAAGAAATTTTGTTACTTCGAAATGATGGAGCACTGGGTCTAAAGGATGAACAGGATTCAAAGTGCTTGCCTCTGACAGAGCTTTGACACTGTCCTCTCTCCCAGCTCCCTGTTGACTTCACGTAGCTCATCTTGGCCCAGGAAATGCTGACTGAATGTCTATAATGGCTGGTCTGTATCTCCCACAGTTTATCCTCTCTGTGTATAAGGTATCACATTCAGTCAGTGTGATTCAACAAATATCAGCAAAGGACCAGGCTTTATTCTTTCCCTGAAAACAATCATCATGGCTGTGGAGACAGCACTGGGTTTTATAACTAGATTGTTGCTGAAGTGAAGAGAAAGGACTAGAAGCAGAGATTGCAACCTGGATCCTGGGAGTTCTGTGTCTGAGGCTGCTACTGTAGTCTGTTTCTGCCTCTGCCAGATATCAAGTGTGTTTTGGAATCCTGAGGGAGGTGGAGTAGGCAAGCAACATGAAAATTATCTAGGAGGAGACATTTGCAACCCAAATGCTTCCCACAGGCATCTTCCACGTTCCCGTGTCCATGGTCTCAAGTCTACCTTTCCAAAGGGTGCTGGTTTATCTGCCGCTCTTTGATTTCACATCCTGGGGATGTTCTCTGCTAGCCATCAAGATTCCCTCCTCAGATTCCTGATTCCTGCAGAGCCCCTGCCTGTTCTTGCTTCATAGCAGCTTTCGCGTCCTCCTTCCCTCCCTTTGCCATCAGAGATCCTGCTGTACTATATAATGCTTGGAGCAAGGCTGACCTTGTGCTTCCTCAGCTACCCAACCAATCCTGCACAGGGCTCTTTCCCTTGTTCTCCTAAGAGTTCACCCTGACGTCAGCTTTCCTCTGGCCATTGTCCAGAGTATATGGAGAGTACATGTGGCTGACTCCCCATCAGTGTTCACTGCCACACACACTGGAGTTAGAAGTCACATAGATCCACTGAAAGTCCTTCACTACCAAAGAACAGCAGGCAAGCCAGTCTGCTAAGCCTGCTTCCTGGCCACCCTCCTGGTGGCCTCCTGCCTTGTGGCCTTTTTGCCCCAGGACTATTCAGTATTTACCATTTGCTGAGCTCAGCTGATGACCCTGCTGGTTCCCCAGTCATCCAGGACAGGATGGCTGCCCTCAGGAGGGGCCTGTCTCAATGTTTCACCAGCACACTACATTTGTATCATAGAGAATTTTTCAGTTGGAAAAGATAGTAATGTGTGCCTGGAGGGCTTTTTGTAAAAGGCAGCAGCCCATGGCACTGCAGTTCCGACCTGAATTGGGACAGTGCTGGTTCAAGTTCTAAGTCAGTTTCTTACTGACCATGACACCTCGGTCACGTCATTAGCTCTGTCATGTCTGATTTTCCTCCTCTGTGATAAGGAAATGTAGCCCCTGACCTCATATGTTAGGTTTGTTCTGTGTTAAGTAAAGTTCAAGTCCCCAGACTTGAACTAGTGTTCCTCTTGTCTCAGCTGTTCACAGGGTTTTCATGAGATATGGTATATTAGAGTTCTTATCACATTACCTCCCTCTAATAAGTCTCATGTAGTATTGATTGAACAAGTACAACTTGAGGTGGTCTCAAAGGGGAACTGCTGTGTGTGGGTCTCACTGACTCCTCAGCCTCTACCTTCATGTCTCTAGATGGTGCTTCTCATGCTGTAAGGCCAGTTCTCCCCACTGTCATCTGTGCTATGGGAGATTGTAGAGAACATGGCTCCTAGAGCTATCCCCAGACATAATGTCTATGCCATGGATCCAACCAACCCCCTGAGGTAGAATGTCTCAGAATATTAAATACAGTCATACTGTGATGCATTATCGACACCTTTTGGGCCTCTAGGGCTTCCCCTGAGCTGACCCAGCACATCAAAGGCTTCTAGAGAAGGTAAGAGAGAAGAAGCCTTGACCTTCAGGACTGGTGGATGCTAATATCGAGAAACCAATGAAGCATCAGAATTTTTTTCCCTTTCTTTTTAAATGACTATGCAAGTGATTTTATTTTGTGCTTTCTAGAATTTAATGTATAAATACTTGTATTTATATCATGTTCAGTCTCCCTCTCACCCCTTAAACTCTTCCCACTGGGCCTGCCTCCAATTCTGTCTTAAGTTCATAGTCTTTTATTCTTTAATTATCATTGTTACATATATACTCACATGTATAAATACACTATGCTAATTTCATTTTATGTTGTTCATATTAATGTGTTTAGGGATGACTGCTGACTTACGACTAGATAACCCATCAAGGGGCTCTTCCCCAGAGAAGACCAATAAAGAGCTACCATCAGTTAATAACTCCTGGGAGAGGAAGAGTCTGGTTTTTCAGTATGACATTTTTATTCACTGAGAATTTCATACAATGAATTTTGACCCTACTCGTTCCTTACTCTTTCATCTACCTCCTCCCAATCTTCCCCACCTCCCTACTCCTTCCCAATGTCATGAGTCCCATCTGCCCTGCCTGTATACTCCTGAGTATGGGGCCCTCCACTGTAGCATGGTTGACCTATCTGGGGACATACCCTTAAAGAATACCGCATCTCCTTCCAGAAGCCATTGACTCACAATAACACTCCTCATCTGGGAGTTGACTGTGAGCCCCTCCATGTTAGAATGTCAGCTGGCCTGATCTTCTACAGGCAGGTTTTTGTTTTTTGGGGTTTTTTTTGGTTTTTTGGGTTTTTTTGTTTGTTTGTTTGTTTTTTGTTTTTTTTGTTTTGTTTTGTTTTGTTTTTGTTTTTGTTTTTGTTTGTTTTTTTTTTCAGGGAACAAACTGTTATAAGTCCCCAAGAACACCAGTCCTGACATGTCGAGAAGATATGGTCCACTCCAACCCTCTCCATCCTCTGGCTCTTAGAATTTTCTGCCATCTATTTCTTGATAGTCTTAGCTTTCGTATTTCTAAGCCATGAGAGTCCCATACAATCCTTCTCACTCTTTGGGGTGGATACATTCTTGCCTTTCCTGGAATCATGGGAAATAACCGTTTCATTGCTTGTCCGCAGTAGACAATGTTGCCCATCTGGCTGTTTGCTTTTCTCCTTTCTTTCCTCTCTCCTCCTCAATAGTATCAGAAATGCAACATGCTGGCTGCTTGGTTTGTGAAGTTTTGGAACTGTCTTTGACGATCATTCCCATCTATTCTCCTTTTCTATGAGGAGAAAGTTGAGAACAGGTACCCAGCAGGTCAGTGCCAACTGCCTAGTGACTGGACCCAGAGGAAGATGTGAAGGGTGTGTCTCTACTCTCCTTCCTCCCCCAATGACAGCCCTAATCCTAGGAAGAGTGGGTTTAAAGGGGTTAACTGAAACAGACTCGCACTTGTCAGATTGCTTGTCCTACTTCCCACAGTTTGGAGGAAAAGATAAAGAAGTAGCTGATTAGCTTCCTAACTCTTGTCCACAGGGCCTCTGACTTCATGAACTGTGATGTTTATGAGTGGGGCATACAAGTAAACCACACAAGGCCATAGGACAAGTAAGCCATAGAAGGGGGTGAACCTTGTGCAGCGATGCTGGCAGAGTCAGTAGCAACCATGAATTCCTCCCATATAGACCTTGTTGACTGGCCCGTTCATCTTGCACAAGCAGCCATTGAAGCAGTTGTCCTAGAGGGCCATAGGAGAAGTCACACAACAGTGGTCTCTATTTTAAAGGTGTGGGTATGTAGAGTGTGACTCAGTATACTTAATAAACTATGTAGCTACTGGAGATGCTTACATAGAGTTCTTCAGAGTGAAATTTGCATGTCTTTGCTTTCTTTTCATTCCCTCTTAAATAATAAGGATAAAAGTGTAACAAAATTGCCATAGAAATTTGAAAACCATTCACACTTCAAACTCAACACAGTTAACAGGTTTGTATATCTATTTTGTAAGATTGCAGTAAAGGTCTAACACTGCATTTTTGCATGGATTTAGATTAAATGCCTATTCTATATTGTGTCAGTTCCATAAGTAATAAAAGTAAATAATGATACATTACAATGTACTCAGAGGTGGAGGGTTCTCAAATTTGGTTCTCACAGCAACGCTGGGGTTAGACAAATTGTTCTTGTTTTGCATAAGGGAATGTTAAGGTTTCAAGCAATGCTCTGCCTGAAGCTATCCAGTGTGTAGATCACGGTGACAGAATTAGAACACAGCTCCACTCAACCAAGTGGGCTCGCTTGCTTAGATATGGGAACTGCACTAAAAGCTTTATTGGAGAAACAAATTGAGATGGAAGCCAATTCTCCGCAAATGTTCAAGTGGTCAATTGTCACATCAATGGCATGAAAATAGTTGCTAGATAATGAAAGTTTGCAAGAAACAAGTTCCTTTGGGAGATATGGGATTTGTGCTTTGTAGAAAAGGGTTTAAGTTAGAAGGAGTAGGGCAAGGAGAAGAGACCATTCTAAGAACCATAGGAAATGGAAAAATACCAAGCTGTTAACAACCTAAAAACTTAACGTCTACTAGCTAGCTTTCATAATGCTGGAATGTTCTGTCAATGGTACTGAGTGGGAAAAGTCATCAACAGTTTTCCCAGCTGTGCACTACAATAATGACCAGCCTAACAAGATATAGCCACTGGTGTAATAGTAACACAAAAGTTATGGGATTGACCAACCACTTTCTGATCGGCTCCACAAGATGAAACCCATGGCTGGCACCACTAACTGGGCCAGGAAGCCATGGCTGGCTAGGCCATAGACTCTAAGGGAGAAACTTGTGCATAATAAACAGAATAAACTCACCCTGAGTCCTTATCTTTATACTTCTATATTAGTACATCTCTCAACCTTCATCAGAGAAGTTTCTCTTTGCAGTAGATGGTAGTACCTCAAGTTCACACTCTCACCCACAGAAGAGGGGATGGAAGGTTGTAAGAACCAGAGCAAATAGATATCTTTTTCAAAACAATGTCGCCAGCCGTGACAGAACAGTTGCACACGTGAACTCGCAGTGGCTAGGGCTGCATGAACGAGGCTTGCACAAGATCAAGCAAACCAAAATGAGCGCATGGATGAGTGAAGGGCTCAGATAGTCCTGCCCCTATTGAGCAACTGGAAGCTTCTGTGGGGAGGGAGGGTCACTTTTCTTCTGGAATTATAGGATGTTTACAGGAGCACAAAGAAGGGCTTAAGTTCAGTTTTGGTTTGTTTTTTATTAAGCACATGGTCAGATTCCATGGAGTCACAAAGACACCAGTTGTACCCAGAACCCACATTTTAGTTGATTTAGCCATTGCTTGGTCCTTTTTTTTTTTTTAAGAGACAAGCTGTATAGCCCTGGCTGTCCTGGAACTCACTGTGTAGACCAGGCTGGCCTCGAACTCAGAAGTCTGCCTGCCTCTGTCTCCCAAGTGCTGGGATTAAAGGCATGCACCACCATTTCCCAGCTCAGAATCTACATTCTAGACAAGTAGCTTTCTATATTGAGACTTTCTGATGATCAGCAATCTTCTAAGCATTAGTGAAAGAGCTAAGGTGTAAGCCTGAGTATGTCGTAACTTTCCCACCTCTTTATGGCTACCTCTCATTTAAAATTTATTTGGTTGTTTGGTTGTTTGCTTGGATGTTTGTTTTTGAGGCAGGGTCTTGCATGGGTCTGTCCTGGAGCTTCCTATCTGGACCAGGCTGAACTCACAGAGATCTGCCTACCTTTGCCTCCTAAGTGCTAGGATTAAAGTCATGTGCCGCCATACCCAGCTCATTTTAAATCTGAACAAGGCCGTGATTGGTTCAATCAGACAAGCACAGTGGTTAGTTGACAAGGAGGAACAGAGGCTTAAGAGGATGAAATGGAAGAACCTTGATGACAGGGAATGGAGAAGAAAAGAAATGAAGATGGAACCACTTTGGCATTGACCAGTATTAGGATGTCAGAAGGAGAATGGGGGCAATAGACCAGCAGAGGAAAAGAATAAGCCAGTGAAGATGAAGTAAAAATTAGGACAACGGCCGGGGCTTTGCATGTAATAGAAGTGAAGCAAGTATCTTGGTGTTGCTAATGTCTAATATGCCAGGATAAGAGGAATGAGAAAATAGCCAGCAGAAAGGTGGCTAGAAACCCATCAGGTGTGTCTTATGGGGTACCAGTGAGCAAGTTCCGACTCGGTACTAAGGCAGTCTATGCAGTTGGTGGACACCACATATACAGGAAGTTATGCAGGACAAAGAAAATAGAAATAAAAGCACAGAGGCCACTGGACTGATGAAATGAAATACTCACAGAGTTCATGTGCCGGTTTCTCCACCGGTTTCTATGTCTGGGAGGCTAGAATACATGGGAGGGAACTGGAACAAAGGAAGGGAAAAGCGTGGTTCTAGCTCTGCTACTGTTGTATCCATTCCTCCATTGATGATCACCAAGACTGCTTCTGTAACTTAGCTATGATGCATAGTGTCTCCATAAATGTGAATGAGCCAGTCTCTGTGGTTTAGTAACTCCGATTCCTTTGGGTTCCTTACCAGGAGTTACAGTACAGGTGGATCATATAGTAGTGCATCACTGTACATTACCGAGAGTTACAGTACCCTGGCTTATAATGGTTGTTCTATTTTGAGTTTTTTGAGGACCCTTAATGCTGAATTTTTATAGTTTTTATATTAATTTACACGCCCACCAGCACTGTAAGAGGCTTTCACTGACTTGGTGTTTTTATTTCATTGTTGGCCATTATAACTGTAACCTGGATTTGCATTTCCCTGATGGCTAAGGATAATGGTCATTTTATGTGTCTTTTCTCTCGTTCTTTTCATACGTCCATTTGTTGGTTATATTATTTAGATTTTCCCCCATTGGTGTTTAATTTTTGAGTTCTTTATATATTCTAGATTGTATTCAGCAGATCACATTCTATAATCTGTTTCTTTACTCTGTTAATTTTTCCTTTGGTCTGCAGACATTTTGTCATATTACATACTCCTAGCTGTTAATTCCTATTATCTTGTCCTTAGTTGTAAGAACCCTTTTCAGAAAGTACTTGTTACCTATATCTAAAGTTGTTTTGTTTGTTTATTTTTGTTTTGTTTTTCTTTAGAAATTTTAGATTTTCAGAGCTAACATCAAGGTCTTTGATACATTTCAAATTGATATTTCTATAGGGTGAAAGATGTAGATCTAGTTTCATGTAAATATCTGCAGTGGTTTGAATAGATTTGGCACCCAGAGATTCATGTCCGGCCATAGGAAGTGGCGCTATTAGGAGTGGTGGCTTTGTTGGAGGAAAAGTATCATTGTATAGGTAAGCTTTCACACCCTATGCCTCGTTTGCTTGAGACACACCTTCTCGCTGACTGTGGATGAAAGTCTCATTTCTGCCTTTGGATCAGGATGTAGAACTCTTGACTCCTTCAGCACCATGTCTGCCTGCACACTGCCATGCTTCCCACTATGATGATAATGGACTGAACCTCTGAAACTGTAAGCCAGCTCCAGTTAAATGTTTACCTTTGTAAGAGTTGCATTGGTCTCTTCACAGCAATGGTAACCCTAAGTCAGTCAATATCCAGTTTTCCCAGTACTATCTGGAGAAGGGGCTGTCTTTTCTCCAATGTATGTTTTTGACACTTTTGTCAAAAAGTAGATGGGAGTTTAGTTCTAAGTCATCAATTCAGTATTATTGATCTCTCTCTCTCTCTCTATTTTAGAGCCAGTAGCGTGCTATGGCTCTGCAGGAAAATTTGAAACCAAGTGTAGCCTCCAAGTGTAGAATTTTTCTGTTTGCTCAAAATTGCTTTGAGTGTTTGGGATACATTGTGCTTTCATATGAGAGCTGAGACTTCTATGAATGGAGTTATTGGGATATTAATAGTTGTCTTAGTTAGGGTTTTACTGCTGTGAATAAGTGACCATGACCAAGGCAACTCTTATAAAGGCAAACGTTTAATTGGGGCTGGCTTACAGTTTCAGAGGTTTAGTCAGTTATCGGCATGGCAGGAACCATGGCGGTGTGCGGATGAACATGTTCTGGAGAAGGAGCTGACAGTTCTACATCTTGATCCACAGGCAGCAGGAGGACTGTCTTTTGCAGGTAGCCAGGAGGAGACTAGAATTCCATACTTAGTGGAGCTTAAACCTAGGAGACCTTGAAACCTGCCCCACAGTGACACACCCCCTCCCACAAGGTCACACCTACTTCAGCAAGGTCACACCTCCTAATAGTGCCATTTCCTGTGGGCCATGCATGCAAGCACATGAGTTGATTGTGACCAAACCTATTCAAACCACTGCAGTGGTGAATGAATTGAACCTGTACGTCACCTATAGCAGCAGAACATTTACTTTTAAGTGTGAGCATAGGATGTCTTTCTACCTTCTAGTATCTTCTATAGTTTTTTGTTTTGGTTTGGTTTTTTACTTAGGTCTTTTACATTTTTCATTGTATAAGCTTCCTTGGGTTTATTCCTGTGTGGCTTTTGAAACAATTATGAATGGGATTGCTTTTCTGTTGTTGTTTTTTTTTTTTCTCAAAATGTTTGTCATAGCTATGCATGATTTTTACATGTTGATTGTGTGTCCTGCTGCTTTTATTCAATATGTTTATCAGATCTAAGCTAAGACTTCTAGTGGATTCTTAGAGGTCTTTTAAATATCAGATTATAACATCCACAAATAGGACCACTGTGACATCTTCCTTTCCTGTTTATTTCCTTTTCGTTTATTTCTCTTAGTCTGGTTAAAGCTTTAATATTAAGATCTACCTACTTCTCTAGTTTGTCAACCAACATAACTGCCTCATAGACTTTTTATAACAGTTGCTTGTTGTATCCTGAGTTTCATGTCCCTTTGTGTGCCTAGTGCCCCTAAAATCTTAGAATTCCCTGGCACATAGAGTAAGCCTTTTATATATATATGGCCCAGATAATATTTTTTGAAGTGGTTGAAAGTGAAAAAACTGAGTTCAATTGAGTTAAGAATAGAAAGAACACCCTTGTCTGGTTCCTTATTTTAGAACACATACTCTATTTCTGTAACATGGGATATAGTTGAGTGGCACACAGCCTACCTTCTGTCTATTCCTTTGAGGCTTATAATACTTTGTCCACCATTAACCGTCTTTTCCCATTAGTCTCCTGCACTCTCTTGCCACCATTCATGATTCTCAACTTTGACCCCCTAGCTCTAAAATGTCCAGGATCTAGAGTATCATTTCTAGAATGCCTAGTAGACACATCCTTCTTCATACTGCTTCTATGGAGCAAAGGGTTAGGATAAAGACTCTTCATTATTTTATGTTTCTAATATTAATTTCCTTCATTTGATAAGACCTTTTCCATTGACTAGAGATTTATACTAGTAATAAGGACAGTGATGTTTTTAAGGAAAGATAACCATGTGTAATTTGTGATTCAGTGCCCTTGAAAAAAATGAATCCTCCCCCCAAAATTACCCTAAGTAGACAGCATAGACCTTATTGTATCTGTTAGAGCTATTAGATAGCTTCTATCTCTGTTGAAGTTCTTGAAGGAAATTATTTAATTCATCCAAAAAATAAAGAGATCTTTGTAGCACAAATCAAGTCTGGGTCCCACCTTAAGAGGCTTTGCAGACTTAGAGATTTCAATTTTACATTATCTGATACCCTTGGAAATGGTCACCTTTAATGTTCAACATTTGGTTTGTCTCTGTGGAATTGTTCCCATAGTGTTTTGGCATGTGTCCACTTGAGATTAATCATGTGAAATCTGTCAACCTAGCTACACCAGACTTTTGACCTCAGAAAGAGTTTCCCACTTCCCACAGTAGAGCTGAAGGGCTAGTTGCCATATGTTATAATGTGCTGGATAACACTGAGAGTATGTGTGTTATGGTGTGGGAGGTGATAAACCTTGTTTTTTGGAAAATGTGAACTGGCCAGCTCTTTGTCTCAGTGAGTCAAGGTTCTTGCTGTAAACTCCTGAGAAATGTCCCCTAGAAAGAAAGATGAGAGCTTTGTGTTTCTCAGATAAAAGCTTGCACATACCATTTCCTTTCAAGTATTTCAACAAGATGCCACACAAACCTTAAATTCAGAATTTCTGAAACTGGATACATCATCTCCTGTTCACCAGGCACCTAACTCATTCCCAGAATTTATCTATTTAATTTCACCCCATAAATATTACATTTCCTGCATTCTACACATTATTAACTTAGATTTGACCCTTGTTATTAAGAAATAAAAATGATGACACTATTACTCACCCACTTTATGTCCCTGCATCCCCTTTCGTTTGCCTCCAACCCAATGTCCTAGAGTGCAGTTCTGTTCCTGTAAAACCCTTCACTGGTTAAGGCTTCCAGATAACATAAATTCTTTAAGATCTATCTGCTTCTTCAGTTCCTTTTACCAACATGCCTGCTTCACAGTCCTTTGTAACACAGCCCTTTTGTATGGCTTGTCATACTCCAAGTGTCACTTCTCTGTCACTTTGTGCTCAGTTTCCCTAAAAGCTTAGAATTCCTAGGTATAGAGTAGGTATTTTATCTACATGTCACAGATGATGATTTTGAGTTGTTGAAAATAGAAAGTTCAACTGCAACAAGGTTTTAGTTTGGGGGGATTACCTGGTTTCTTACTGTTTCTGTGTATTTAATTTACTTTAACCTTCTTGATGGAAGAAGTTTATGTTTTTTGTATTGATGTGTTTTTAGAAACATCAGATCTATATGTTTAGAAACTAAAAGTCACATGAGACTAAAATATTGCCTACGTTTACTTTATATTTTGTAGACTACCACCATCTTGCAGACTACCACTAATTGTAATTATCTTTTTCAATTAGGCAGTAGTGTTATAAACACAGATTAATCAGATTATATTTATTTTCCTCAGGAACCAATAATTTGTGAGTCACTAACACAAAACAACACCTTTCTAATAGGTGGAAAAAGGTAGAACCATAGCACATAAAATAGCTACCTACTATCATCATGCTGTCTTTTAGTACTTAAACATATTAATACGAACTTTAAGGATACCATTAGCAAAATATGTGACATAAATGCTCACCAGTCTAGAAAACAATATGACCTTGAATTATACCTGTGGCAGGCTTAAGTGTAGAGGCTCAGACAGGGGTAATTTTTGAGTGGTCACAAGTCTGTGTAATTCACTAAATGATAGTATAGACCTGTGTAGCTAGTTATTAGGTCAGATACACTTTTGACTATAACAGAAAAGGTCATGCTCACTTTCAGAGCGTCTAAAGACAATTCATCATAGGTGACAAGTGCTCCTCAGAGCCCATGGAGTCAATGGGTCCTGTCCCACTTTCCAGCAAAGTTTGTCTCCCTTCTTGAAGACTTAAAAAACAAACCAACAAAGAAAAACAAAACAAAGCAAAAAACCAGGAGCACCTCAAAGCTGAAGAATTTGCCAACCCCTAGCTCTCTGGCAGGCCCGGGTCCTCTGGACAGGTGTGGGTACTACGTGGGGAGTTAGTTCTACCCTACAGCCGCTGCCAGTGAGGACAGGGCATGTTTCCACAGGAGGATGGTCCTGTCTTTTATCTTCACTGGTCTACTGCTATGGCTTTATCAGAACAAGTCACAGCTCTATCTGGGTTCTAGCCAGCGCTATTCTGTAGCATTTGTTGGGGCCCTGTTCAAAGTCTGTTTCTTAATGGCTCAAGCACTGGAGATGGGGACAGGTACTGAACAATACCCGTGGGTAGCATCGTCTGTGTGCATTTGCCATTCCCCACCAACTCCTGACATGTTGGCTTCCTCCATCATCCACTTCTCATACTTAAACTCAATCTTCCACTGTGTGCTGGCCTCAGGACACATCTCAGTCTTAGCAATTAATGTGGGCCTGTTGTCTGCTAAACTCTTGTGTGTAATTTCATTTGTCTGCAATTATTATTCAGGCTGTGAACAGATCACTCTCTCTCTCTGAAAGATATTTCCACTTAGCTCTGAGGTTCATTACTGGTATTTTTTTTTTTTTTTGATGATGTAACCATCATCTTGGTTAATGTTCTTTCTCCTTCCTAATCCTCTCCTGGGAGACTTCATAGAAACTTAGCCTGCAATCTGCTTACTGTCCTTCTATTACAGGCATGGAAGCCCAGTGCACACCTGTTTATCTTTAATGTAAACCATGCACAAAACTCAGCAGACTCCTTGACGCCATTAACCCAGAAAGATGAAATCTACATAGGCCTTATCTGCTCTAATTGTGAAAGCTTGATCTGGAAATGCCATACATTACTTCTCATAAGGAATTCCTGTTCCTATCCCGATTACTCTGCAAAATTCTCCATTTCTACACAAACCTTAAGGTTTGTTGTATTTTAAAGTTCATTGTGTGTAAATGAAAAAATATTAATATTTTGTATATACTAATGCTGGAAACAAATACAGTAGCAATTATTCCTTAACCAGCTAGTTTCCCAAATAACCACCCAGAAACCTTTTAATATTTCAAAACTTGGGTCTTAGCTGGACAGACTCTCAGCTAGTTCATCTAAGTTCATCCAGCCATGTAGCTAGCTAAACCTTCCAGGCCCATAGTCACACCTGTCTCCTCTCATGTCTCCCAGTGAAAGGCCTCTTCCTCTTTCTTTTTCCTAGTGTTCCTTTCTCCCTCTCAGGAAGTCCTGCCTTCCACTTTCTGCCCAGCTAATTGGCCATCAGATTTATTATTGACAGGTGCATAGAACACCCACCCACCCCCCAAAAAAAACCTGCCATCCAAGATTACTGTACCTAGTAATCAGTTAGGGAAAACCATAGAATTTATTGCTAGGAGACCAGCCTAACAGGATACTTACAGGAATACTAGAGACAAAAGGATAATAGCTTTTCCATCCTTCAGACACAAGATATTCTCTCTACAGTTCCTCTTTTTAGTCCAATAAAAGTCTCTTTTCTTTCAAATATAAACTGAATACAATAACAATTATGAAAAACATCAACTATGGCTTACATTATAACATCTAGTACATAAACATTTGTCAGTTCAGAGACAGTATTCTATTATCTATCCTATCTTACTGAGTTAGAGTTTTGTCTCCAAAATCATTTTCTTTCCTAACTTGTATTACCATACTAAAAAGATTATCTTAGCATAAAACATCTCAAATCCTAAAGAACTTAAGCTTAATTGTAATATTATAACTTTCTAGTATTCAATACCATCAGAGATTTGAGAAGGAACAAATATTACCTGTGTATTGAGGAAGTGCAGGACACAGCTTTAAAATTCATAGAAGTGACAGAGATAGCTGATTGCCTAGTCTCCAATATCCTCTAAAACACTGGAGCATCATCTTCAGCCTTCTGGCCCAGAATGTCTGGATGTCTGGCACACCTTTTTTTGTAAAGCATGATCTATCTTAGGGAATTTTTGACATGGTGATAAGAGCAGCACACACTGTGATTGCTGAATGGAATGTTCTCGCTTGCCCTTTAGGCCCATTTGTTCTGTAGTGTGGCTCAAATCGGGTATTTCTTTGTTCCTTTCCTGTCCAGATGATTGGGAAAATTTGATATTGAAGACCCCCTATTGTATGTAGGCTGTTCTTTATCCCTTCAGGTGTTCCTGTGGTGGGTGCAGGTATGTGTAATTGTTATGTCATCCATTGTTAATATATGATGGCTTTTTTGTGTGTCTTTGATCTTTTTATTTAAATTCTTCCCTTTCTGGTGTGAGTATCACGGTCCCTCCTTGCTTTTAGTTTCCATCTGTGAGCACCGTCTTTGTCCAGCCTTTCACATTGAGTCTATAAGCAGTAGCATGAGAGTCTTTTTGGATGTTTTTGTTCAGGGCAGCATATAGTTAGATCTTGATTTTTTGCTTTCGTTTTGTTACTGTTGTTTGATTTGGCCAGTCTGCATATTTCAGTCCATGAAATTAATCCATTTGCCCTCGACATATTGATAATTATGAACTCCCCCTCTTTTGTTAGTCACTTCCTGATTATTGTGTGTGTTGTTTGGGTTTCCTTTCCAGCATGCTAACGTGAGTTCCCTTTCTCTTTTATACAACTATTCTTTCTGTGCCTGTGTGTTTCATGGTGGTAGCTACCATCCTTTTGTTCCTAGTATTCCCTTAAGTATCCTGTTAGGCTGGTCTCCTAGTGATAATTCTGTGGTTTTCCCTAACTGATTACTGGGTATAGTAATCTTGGATGGAGGGTTTTGGGGGTATATGGGGAGTGCTCTATTGTTGCTTTTTCTTCTTTCATGACTTTGGTTATATCTGCATTCTTCTAACCTGTGAGGTCTCTGCAAAGAAACCTTTTAAAAATCTAATGGGAATTCCCTATTATGTGACCTGAAGCTTTTCACTTGCTGCTTTTGGAATCTTTAATTGTATTGTACTTTTACCATCTTGTCTATAACATTTTAGTGAAGTGTTTCATTTTGTTTGTTAAATCTTGTTGAGTCCATTGAGTTTTTTTTTTTTTTAGTTTGTTATATCTTTTTTCTTTTTTTTTTAATTTTTTTTGAATATCATCTTCATTTACATTTCCAATGGTAAAAACCTTTCCCGATTTCCCCCCTCCCCAAAGACCTCCAACCCCTCCTCCCACCTCCTGCCTCCAAGTATATGCCTCTCCACTTGACCCACTCCCATCTCCCCCCAACCCTGATTTCCCTTTGTTGGGGCCGCTATTGAGCCTTTACCTGACCAAAGACCACTTCTCCCACTGGTGCTCAACAAGGCATTCCTCAGCCACATTTTTGGCTGGAACCATGTGTACCCCTTGGTTAATAGTTTAGTCCCTGGGAGTCTTGGGGTGTCTGGGTGGCCGGCATCCTTGTTCTTCCCATGGGGCTGTAACCCCTTCAGCTCCTCCAGATCACCCTCCAGCTCCTCCATTGGGGACCCCATGCCCAGACTAATGGTTGGCTGCTAGCATCTGCCTCTGTATTTGTAAGGCTCTGACAGAGCCCCTCCAGAGACAACCATGGCATGCTCCTTTTGGTATACATTTCTTGTTGTCCATAGTAGTGTTGGGGTTTGGTGACTGTTTATAGGATGAATCCCCAGGTAGGGCAGTCTCTGGGTAGCCTTTACTTCAGTCTCTGCTCCACACTTTGTCTCCTTTATTGCTCCTGTGAGTATTTTGTTCCCTTTCTCAGAGGAACCAAAGCACCCTCACTTAAATCCTCCTTCTTCTTGAACTTCCTTGCTGGTTGAATTGTAACTTGTTTATTTTGAGCTTTTGGGCTAACATCCATTTATCAGTGAGTGCATACCATGTGTGTTCTTTCGTGATTGAGTTTCTTATAGCAGAATATCGCTGCCTCTTTGAGAATTCAAGAATGTTTCTGCTATTATTTCATGAAGTAGGTTTCTAATGTTCTTTTCCTTCTGGAAGATCTGCTTTCTCATTTCTTTAGGTTACCTATCTTGTGCCTTGTGAAATTTCCTTAGCAAAATTATTTTGTATTCCTTTCATAGATTTTGTTTCATAGATCTATTTCTGGAAAATTCCTGAGTTCCTTTGGAAGCTCTGTGCTTCTTTTTTTGTTTCTTATATCCCTATACCAATATCTGTGCATCTTGTGAAAAAGTTGCCTCTTCTAATTTTCTGAAGTAGTTTGTGTAGAAAAGTATTTTGTTTTTTATTTACAATGGATATGTGCTGCTGGTTAGGTAGATCTCTTGGCTTTCTTATGGGTGTTCTCAAAAGTTTAACCTGTGGGAAATTTGTTTGGCCATGGTGATATCAGCAATGTGTATTGGATCTCAGTGGCCTAGATTAAAGTGATTCATGAAAATAGTATTATGACCTTGCAGTTCATATAGATTTCTAAAGGTATATATATCCTTGGGTGTCACCATGTAGAACTCCTATGGCACTGGGACCTGTGATGGCCGCTGCCACAGTCTTGGTGATACAAGATGTAGCTTGGACAGTTTGTTCTAGATCCTAGAATAAGTACAAGTGACACCAAGGATGTAGGGAAAAGTCCCTGACCATAAAACATGAAGATCCTTCCCTCTAGGGCCCTTGGGATGAATATAGTCTCTCCCTGAGCCTATAGAAATGACTCTCACAGGTTTTGAATCACTGGATGGGAAAGGACCTTCCATGCTTTCCAAAGAATGAGCGCAGTGATGCGGGGGGAACACCGCACTGGTCACCACAGTGTCTCAGGGTGTAATTGCTAGTTGGTCTTGGGCTTGTGGTGCAGTAGCTACTCCTCTGAAACAGTAGAGGATAGGTGGCCTTTTACAGTCCAAGGACAAGTAGAGATGATATCAGGGCTTTGTCCTTAGCGCCTGTGGACCACAGACCAGGGCCTGTGGTAAATACTACATTTCCTGGGGTGTATTCAGATGGCATCTGTGTGCAGCATGCTGTTTTCCGTGTTCCTGGTGATATATAATGTGGAGATCATCCCTAGATCTGTGGATACTGATAGAGCATTTTTATCTGTGGTTCTGTGGCTGTACAACTTGGATGAATAGACAAGTGTGGTTGATGCAGAACCTGTCCTTACTAGCAACTGAAATCCCGAGAAGGAGACCACCCAAATTCTGTGGGACCAACACCTGAGGCTCTGATAGGCTGCTTATCCTGAGGCTGTAAGAGTTTTCAGGAACTGCCTGATACCTTGTGAAGATGCACAGGTTTCAAGGCTTGTAAGGTAGGATGGCATCTAGCAGTAACTTAGACTCTGGTAACTTCAACTTACCTTTCCCTTACAATGCATAACATCCCTGCCTCCCTCGCAGCCAGAGACCTAATGTTAAAGATGCCGTTTGCCCCATCCTCTTGGGCACCATCCTGACACTGCACTTTATTTGGGGGTCCAGTCACCTTCCTTGCTGATTTCCAACTACTCGCCTCAAGTTACAGTTGTCTCTTTGTTGCCCTGGTATCTATCCCTGGCGAGGTTGAGTACAACGTGCATTTATCCAACCATGTTGGATCTCTCTCAAAGGGAGGAAGCTGCGTTCCAGTTAGGAGTTTCGCTCCCACAAGACTCAACTTCCCTGGTGATTACACATCTGTACAAGCTATTAAGTTTCTATCAAATCACATTCTATTTCACGTTATAAATCAATAACGGGAGGACATGAGTTAGATCTTTATCTCTAACTTTAACTTTTAGAAGCTAAAATAATTCCAAACAGCTGAGCCTTGGCATGCCATGGGAAGCTCTTGTTCAATTCCTCATTGTTTACTTAAGAAAATAAACAAACAAAAAATAAAATAAAACCATCTCCTAGGTGTGCCTTCCCTTCCCTACTTTCTTCATAAGAATCCACTCCTACTCAAATACTCCACTGTCAGCTCTACCTCAGCTTCTCAGCCCATCCTGAAGTCTATGTTCATTCAGTTATTACATAATCCATCTTTTATAAGCTTTGACACATTCCCCAAAATTCTATGTTTAGATTAAAACATATTATCATGGCTACAGTCAAATACAGCCTTTGTGAATAGAGGTGTTTGGTTTGGTTTAATTGACAAAAATCTAAGATAGTTTTGTCAAATTTGTTACTCTTAAATCGTATCTTGGATGTGTGAGAGCGAAATTAGGAGCCTATTATTGTAAAAATAACCTTAAGATTTTATCTGCACTTCTAAGAGGAAGCGATGGCCTGTTTTATAGAGTTTAAGGGTGGGGTCTGAAATGCATGGGATCTACATAAATACCTACATGGCTTTTGTGTTTTAACTTTATAGGAAATCAATGTGTTGACAGTTGCATTGGTTAACCAAGACCGAGAGAACAACACGGAGAGAAGAAGCCAGGGCTTAAAATCTGAGAAGGAGGCCCTGCTGATAGGTGAGAGAAATCGCTTCTTATCATTTATTTATAGAAATCATCCCCAGAGATCAGCTTGGACAATAGTTTAGTAACTCACTTCCACTGAGACAACAATCTAAATAGCCACGCCTCCCAGTCGGAGGCCAGACTTAATTCATCAAGACTATGCAATGCGCACCTCAAATGCGTGTCACAGACTGACAAGCGGTTCCTTCTCACCTGGAACTGGAAACATTAGGTAGTTGTCAGTCAGAAAATAGGTTAATTCACATCTCATGTGTCATAACTCTGAAAATTTTAAAATTTAAAAAGAGGTCCTGTTGGTTCTTGTTCAAACGTTCACAAGCCAAGTCAGGAGTTTAGGCAGTTTTGAACCTGGAGATGAGTCTCTAAGCCCCTTAGCAGAGGCTCCATTCCAAGGCCAGACCTGTGGTGCTGCTTATTAATCACTGTACCCAGAATAGTGTTGTCAGGATAACTGGGAATGTCTAAACCAGATTCCCACATCACGTGGGTTCATTTAGTAGAGATGAACAAGAGATGCTGGTCCCTAAGGAAGAGAAAGAGAAAATAAGTTACTCTTCACCTACTACATCCACTTGCTCCAAAAGATATAGCCAGTGGTCCTGGCTGCACCTTGGTAGAGACCCCAGCATGGGGGTTCCAGTCTCCTGGTGCCACCCCCCCCTCCTCTGGCGAGGATCAAGACCACAGTACACAGGAGGCAGGCTGTTCCCACCCCTCCCCCCAGGTCATTATCTGGCAGAAGCAACATCTTCTAAATATTGCATCCGCTCTCACCTTTAAAATGACAGGTTCACTGGGGCCTGCAGAAGCTGGCACGGGAGAAATTAAATTCAAAAGATAGTCCAAACTTCATCCATCACACATAGATTTTTCAACTACAGGGTTATTGAATGTGACACCGACTTAGAGATACTCCAAGGAAAACCGATTGTTTTTTTCTCTCTCTGATGATATACAGCTGTAATAATATGCCATGAACATGTCTCAAAAGACATGCTGATATATGCAACGAGCCCATAGGTAGCTGCTAACTGGCTGTTTCTCCCCTCAGAAAATATTTCCAATTCTGAAAGCTGTTTTTTTTTATTCAGTGTGACTAAGATATGAATACTGCCCCTAAAATGCTTTTGGGTATATAACAAAATTCATAATGATCTGGAGAAAACTTTCCAGAAGTGTGAATAATACTGACCACGTACAAGCTTTTACAATTTAGAACAGGTCCCTATGTTGTTTTCCTTTTCATTGGAGAGTACCTCCTATTTAATTTTGCATTCTCCTTAGAGAATACAGTTCATTAATGATGTCTTTTAAATAGTTCTGTGCCTATATAGTATAAAATGTGTGTAGATTATAAATGTATTTATATATACACATTTAGTCAATTTCTACAAAATTTTAAGTATGTACTTGATTATTGTAAATTCTGAATTATTCGTGTGTGTGTGTGTGTGTGTGTGTATGTGTGTGTATGTGTGTGTATGTGAGAGACCATGTGTGCAAGTGCCCACAGAACCCAGAGGGATCAGATGCCTCTGAAGCTGGAGTCGAGGCCATCGGAAGCTACCTGACATGGATGCTGGAAGCCAAACTTAAATCCTAATAAACACTGTTACCTGCTGAGCCCTCCCTCCAGCCCCTAATCATTATCCATTAAGGAGAGGAGATGTGGCGGGGGAGGGGTGTTGTTTACAACTCTCTACCTCTACTAATGCCTTTATTATCAGAGAAAAGAAATTAGCTATTTCAGCATACTAGAAAGACAACTCTGAGGACATCCAAATCTTCAATAACAGCGCAGCCGACTGAATGTTCCCCTCACAGTTCACCTTCAGAGCCAGCCTACCTGTAAACAGTCTATTGGAATAAAAGAAAACAAGGAATATACTCATCTTGAGTCGGTACATGAAAACCTTCTACTACAAAGGAGACTTTAGTGTTGATCAACATAAACCAAGGAACAATCTTTCCTTTCAGTTCTGTTATATTTTTACCTGCCTCTAGTAATGGCTTAACAAAAGATAGGACTTCCTCCCACAAATCCGCCCACTAAATAGTCATATTCTTCTAAAAGAGAGCAATCCTTTTGACTCCCGAAAGGATTCTGTGATGGAGACGTATCTCCAAGCTGGGCAGTGGATCCTGTGGAAGGCTGCCATTGCCTCTGTCATTAAGGCCCCACCATCCCAGTTACCATCCACATTGCGGTGAAGTGTCCATGGTCCACTGTGGTTTTCCCCATTTCCCCTTTATAGTAACTGCGTCCCACCCTCTCTAGGGCCCCTCACCCCACCCAAATCCTATCACCATGGTCCCATCTTGGATTCCAGGTTTCTGCGTTTACTCCAGGTTATATTATTAGCTGGCAAACATCTGGGACTATGTGAGAGTATATTCAAGTGCCCCAACACCCTCTCAGGACACATTAATTTTATATGAAAAATGACACAAATTTGAGTTGCCTGGAAGACAAAGGGAGTGAAAAACAAACTACTTTAGATGCATTCGAATGAATATGGGAATGGTGTTAGAACTTCCGGAGTAAGGAAGTTAGTGACCTGTGGTCATTTGTTTGGCAAGGTCTTCAACCAAAGCAGGTTTTGTCCATTCTCAGGACCACATATAAAATACAAGGCTTTGTTTCATTTATTTATTTTATTGTGACACGTTAACAACAACAACAAAAAAAATCAGGACACTGCTCCTCATTGTGAATCCCACACAGATGCAGTCAAACCCCTTCTTAGTTTGAGCTGGGTACTGAGTAACTTCCCTCCAGCACACACACACACACACACACACACACACACCTTCCCACCCCAGGTTCTGAGAACCATGAGGTTCTTCATGGTCAGGCAGAACGTATGATCCCACCATCCTCACTCCTCTTCCGGCCAGGATCTATACATGCTTTGGTTACTTGTCCTCTCCTCACATCTCCGTTCCCACTGCTGTGTCACCGGCTCATGCATGTCCCCTGTGTTAGAACTGGAATGCTGTGCATAATGCATAATAGTTGACCATAAAGACACTACACTTACAGAAAGTTGAATGGTAACTTTTCGGTATTTTTGTTGAGTGGAAGTGAGGCTACAATCCTCCCATCCAAGCATGGTCTCTCCAGAGCACCGTGGCTCCCCTGACCACCTCTGTGCCTGTCTGCCCAGCTTCCCAGCCCCCTCTGAAACCGTTTATTTTCCCAGTTTCTTAATCCAGCCCATCAGCAGCACTCAGGATGGCTGGATTAAGATGGTAATCTTTCTCCTTCAATCACCTCCTCTCATAGTCCTTCCCTTGCTGGGGTTTCCTTGGTCTCTAAATCTAAGAATCCTTGGGTTCTGTCTCAAGCTCCAATTTTTGTTTCCTGCACCATTTAGAACTTATTCCAAGGGCCCTGCTGGCAAATAAGGCTCTGCCTCCCACACATGCCTCTGGCTGTGAGCCACAGTCCTCTTAAGCTAGCGCTAGTCTTGCCTGACTGTCCCCAAGGCAGGGCCCATGCCCCCCAAGGGGTGCACACTGCAGACTTTGTAAGGTCAGCTCCTTCACATCTCCCACTTGGAAGACTGTCTCAGAGTCTCACTGCCTCAGCGAAGCCTGCGTTTGACCCCTCAGTGTAAAATAGCTCCGCCCAACCTCCAGGGTGCCCTGCGCTCTGCTGTTGGTTTTCTCTCTGTTGTGCTTATCACCATCTGAAAATATTTCCTTCAGTCTTAGTGTTTGCATTTACCATTTATGCTGTTCCTCTAGACTGAGAATCCACATAAACGCCCCCCCCCTTTTTTCTGGCTTTCACTATGCCGTACCCAGGACCTTGGCATCACATTGCCACGGAGTGCTTTAAAGTAAAAACCTAACAGAACTGGATGATGGTGAGGGGAAGCTAGCACTATTTGGTTAATTCCAACACTAGCAATTTGGTCTTAGGTTCAAAACAAGGATGAAATAGATGGCCCTGACGGAATGCTTTTATATAGCCTGCCAGAATGGGCCTTCCGGTGAGAGCAGCAGCTCCTCACGCAGAGCTGGTTTGCATTTTTTCTCAAGTAGCTTTTAGGGCTCTGGGACCCGTAACAAGCCCAGTAGGACACAGTAGGACAACGTCTGCTCCTTTTATCCCACTTAGACTGTTGGCTTACAAATACATTGCGCACTATTGGGGATGCGTTCTTAAATAGGGAGGCCTATTGCTGCTCCACAGGAACAGGCAGAGCGTCAGAGCCCTTCCATTTGCAGCCCACCTGTTCAGCATCGGCGTAGCCTCGGTTCCAAGCTCGGAAGCTGCTCCCACAGTGCCAGAAACGAGCCTCCATTTGGGGTCGTGTTGACGTTAGTTATTCATTAACACTATCAGCTCCCCACCTTTTTTTCTCCATTAAGAAATGTTTTCAAAAAAGATGTTTTCTTTATTTTGCTTTATCCTTGAGAATTCCAAATATATATACACAATGAAATATGATTATTTCCACCATGGCCCAATCTCTAACCTCCCCCCCCCCCCCCCGCCCCGTCACCATATATTCTCAATACATCCTCCTCTTAATTTCATGTGTTGGGTTTTGTTTTGCATGCATGCATATAAGTACCCTTCCATGTTTATCAAGTTTGTGCTGCATGCATATGTGGGCAGTGGGGCCATCCACTGGAGCATGGGAAACCTATCCGTGGTCATGACATCAAAAATCAGCATCCTCTCCTCCCCAACGGTTCCTCAGTAAGGGGCGGGACCTAGCAACCGTCCACCCCATCTTTGCCAGGATTTGGGCTAGTGTCTGCCCATAGACCTGAGCTGTACTCAACCTTGATCAGACAAGTTTCTTTTTGCAGTGATCAGCAGTCAGTGGAGAGATGCATAACTGGTCAGAGCTTTGAGAGTGAGAGACTGAGTTCTGGGCCTAAATGGGACATCGATATCAAACCTTCTCCCAAGGTTCAGGGACGCCATAGAAGGCAGAGGGTATGTGGAGAGGGTGCAAGGGCCAGAGGATAGGGAGAAATCTCGTGAAATGCTGTCTTCTAGATAGGCCATGGCTATCCTGTGCAAGAATCCACAGCAGCTATAGCTACCTCCACACCGCCTCCATAGATGTCCATCCCAGAAAAAACCTGGTTCCTTTCAAGAAGCCATAGAGACTTAATCTACAAAGTCGAATCTGAGTTTTAAAATGAGAGAAAAAAAAAAAAACAAGCATACAGAACAGAGAAACTACATTTTCTCAAGTGGTCACTTAAAGATGTTAAAATTACCATCATCACCTATACATGGTCCCCTATTATGCCATCAAACTGTAGATCAGAAAAAGATCTGCATAGACTCAGAATAAAAGGCGAGCTCTCTGTGCCGCAAACAATCTCAGAATACAGATATTCCAGCTTGATGGAGATGTAACTGTTCCCACCACCCTCACGCAAACCTCCTATGAACAAACCTCAAAAGACAGTCATCAAGAGAACTCATCCAGACCCTCATTCTCTATCCTTGTCTTAAGATAAGCTGGGAACTTGTCTTGGAAACATGGCTGGCACTCATCCGTGGGCATCCCACACATCACAGAGGAGGACAGGGGGCAAACGCCATCCCTAATCATTTCAAGAGCCCTGCAGATGTAGGCTGACCTGCTGCTTGCCTGGTGCCTGCCCTGACTGCATTTTAGGCAGGTGATCTTTGACTCACCAGAATCGGTTCTCACGGTACACAGTGCGGGAGATGTAATATACCTCACAGCTGAATAAAGACTTCAGTCTCCGTCTAAGCTTGCCCTTTTCACCAAGAACAGCACACGGTCTGTGGAGCTGACTCCCTCCCTCACAATTTTGCTTTTGGACCCGGGAGCAGGGAGAATGGGAAGGAAGATCATGCTTTTCACTGACGCTGATAATCCAGCCATTTGTCAGTACAACCAAGATGGAAAGGACCGGTCTCCAGACCTTTATGAATGATAGCCGTGTGAGTTAGAGCAGAGGCGAGGAGAGCACCTGGATCCCTTTCTCCGGCAGCCACAGCCTGTGGAAGTGGCACGAGTTGTGTGGAGCTGGTGTTGGGAAGTGGATTACACGTGCTTCATAACCAGAGACTGTAATTATCAAGGACACTCGAGGCAACGTGATCTCTGACACAGCTGTCTAAGCTATTTTCGTACTACAAAGTCCATAGAGAGAAAATAGATCATTTTAGCCTTCCAAAAACTACAATTCAGATCAGGAAATCGACCATACACTTGGTAGTTGAGCTGCTTCCAGCTTCCCAGAGCCTTGGTTTAGAAATACTTCTATCCATCTATACATCTTCCCAGCGTCTAGCCAGGCTAACCTCCAGACATCCCCATTCCAGACAGCGTATTTATTCTCTTCCGTCTCTTCCACCGTATCACTGTTAACTGCCTGCAAAGTGCGCTGTTGGTGGATACTGGTTGAGAGGTGTTGGAAATGGTCAGACCACGTGACTCAGTCACACGAAAGTTGGTGAGGTGAGGTGGCATTAGTTAACGACCACGTGACTCAGTCACACGAAAGTTGGTAAGGTCAGGTGGCATTTGTTAACGAAGACAAATCCCCAATCTCCTCCAAAGAACTTGCAATGTTTATCTTTTTGTTTCCTCTGTTTTAATGCAGGCATCATATCAACGTTTCTTCATGTTCACCCCTTTGGAGCTAATATAGAGTATCTGTGGTCATACATGCAGCAGCTGGACTCTAAGGTAAAGTGGCTTTTTAATTGAACTTTCATTGTTGGAATTCAGCGTGTTGCTTGCTGGTTGCAGGTGGATGCCGCGTGAGCTGCATTAAGATAGATCCCCATAGCAGCCCCCCCTCAAAGGCCCCGGGGCTTTGGCAGACAGTTGTCATCCACTTGCTTTTCTTTATATGAAGAAAAATCAGTTATTTAAAGTGACAGTGACTTGTCACGGTCTACAGATGCCAGGGCGCTTTAAAAAGCCCGTGAGAGATTGGAAATTTCGCTGGCCTGAGAGCTTCAGCGATGAGGAGGAAGACACTGTGAGGGTGGCTAATGAGGCAGGTTCCTCAGGTCACGTTCACACAAGATTCCATGCTCGAGATGTCACATGGAGGGACCATTGCCATCAACAGCCTAACGATCTGATATGATGCTGGAGAATGTCTGTCCATAGCTGGTTTTAACATGATTTCCTGAGTGTTAAAAATGACAGCTGAGTTACCCTCAGCTGTGTTCCTTATGGGTCATACCCGGAGTCAGACCTTGGGACATTTTTCTGAAGTATGGCTCTCCCATCTGAAAATTAGCAATGTTTTTGCCAAATACAAAGAGACAGGGTGGGAAAGGTGAGTTCAGGTGAACAGTTGAGAGGGGCTGCAGCTGGTAAAGCCATGTCCTTTACAAGCGCCCTCTGTAAGAGACAAGAGAGGGCTGATGGCTACAGAGAAATCTCACAAACCAGAAAACAAACAAAAATGCCTTAAAGGCAGCGGAAGTAAACAGAAGCGCCATCTTCAGGCAGAAAAAGGTACTGCGCCTTGTGCTACCAGATGCTCCACCTTCACCTGTGACCCTGCATATCTCCTCGTATCTCAGGCATCCTCTGTATTTGGTGGTTAGCATGGATTACAGGATTCCATTACCACACCGCATTATCATTTGATACCAAGGATTTTACCAACTCAGGATCACAATGCTGCCCGCCTGAGCTTTATTAAGTAGACCTGACACTTCCCAGAGTTCCATGGTTCCCATGGTTCCCAGAGGAACTGCAAGTGGTTTTTAGTCATAGATTTTTAATGAAGGATAAAAGTGGCTTTTAAATTTTTTTCTATCGATACACATTAATTGTACATATTAGGGGAGTGTAGTGTGGTCTCTTTTCTTGTCACCCACCTCCCAAGGGCGCATTTCCAAATATGAGTGAGGGCATATAACACCTGCCTTTCTGTGCTGGATTTATGTCATTTCACATAATGTCAAGATTTAACTCTTTATAGATGAGTAATTCTTTAATACAGACCTATTAGTCTGTTGACCAAGGCTGACTATATAATATGGCTATTATAGGTATTATAATAGGGTACTTGGGTAGGTAGATATCTCTATATGCTAATTGAGATTTCTTCAGGTAAATACCCAGAGTGGTATAGTTGAATCATATGATATTGCCGCTTCTAATTTTTTTAAACTTGGTTTTATTATATATATACATTTTTTTGAACTGCATGTATGGACACCATGAGTGTGCAGTGCCTGCAGAGTCCAGAAGAGAATGGGTGGTTTGTTAGCTACCCTGCAGGTGCTGGGAAACAAAGACAATCCTCTGAAAGAACAGGTAGTGCTCTCAGTCACTAGGGCATCCCCAGTCCATACGTCTATTTTTTTTTTTTTTTTGTGGAAACTACATTTTTTTCTATCGATACACATTAATTGTACATATTAGGGGAGTGTAGTGTGGTCTCTTTTCTTGTCACCCACCTCCCAAGGGCGCATTTCCAAATATGAGTGAGGGCATATAACACCTGCCTTTCTGTGCTGGATTTATGTCATTTCACATAATGTCAAGATTTAACTCTTTATAGATGAGTAATTCTTTAATACAGACCTATTAGTCTGTTGACCAAGGCTGACTATATAATATGGCTATTATAGGTATTATAATAGGGTACTTGGGTAGGTAGATATCTCTATATGCTAATTGAGATTTCTTCAGGTAAATACCCAGAGTGGTATAGTTGAATCATATGATATTGCCGCTTCTAATTTTTTTAAACTTGGTTTTATTATATATATACATTTTTTTGAACTGCATGTATGGACACCATGAGTGTGCAGTGCCTGCAGAGTCCAGAAGAGAATGGGTGGTTTGTTAGCTACCCTGCAGGTGCTGGGAAACAAAGACATTTCTACGATGGATGAACCAAATTACAGACCCACCAAACTACAGTATATAAGGGTTCCTTTTCCCTGCTTCCTAAGGGTTCTCTGTTACTTGTTTTCCAAATAGGGGGAGGTAGAGTCTCAGTGGAATTCTCATTTGCATTTCCATGGTGTCCAAGGAAGTTAAACACTTTATATACTGACCATTCATACTTCTTCTTTTGACAGAGTTCTTTAGTTCAGTTCATCTGCCTATTTATCAATTGAATTATTTCTCTTTATTGTTGTTAATATAGATACATAAATATAAATATAATAGTCCGAGTCCATTTAGTGTTGCACCCACGAATATGTTTTTAGAAATGGCCACTGGTGTCAGATAATCACTTAGGGGCTCATCCTTGGGGAAGACTAATTATTTCTTTCTCGAAGTCATTAATTGCCCGTGGTTCTTCATCTAGGGGGCAGACCCTTGTTCATTGTCCCCCACCCTCCTCGGCATGGCATGTTGTGCCAACTGGTCCTATCATTATTCAGGATTTGTTTAGGCTACCATGTTGTTGAGATGCCATGGGTGAAGGTTCTGTGTCATATATAGAAGACACAGTCTCACAGCAGGTGTCATCTGGTTCATAAAATACTTCCATCCCTCTTCTGCATGTTCCATGAGCCTTGGGTAGAAGGGGTTGTGTTGTAGATGTTCCCCTTGGGGCTGGGCATGGGCAGTTTTTCTTTGCATTTTGACCCTTGGTGGTGGTCTGTAATGGTCTCTGCCGTAAAAAGAAGTTCCTTAATGAGAAGCAGGAGCTGTGCTGATGTGTGGGTAGAAGGATAGCATTTAGAAATTGCAATGGTTTAGGGAAGTTGCAGTAATGTGTTGTCCTCTAGGTCCCATGGCCTCAGCAATGGATAGCTGACTACGTTTACAGCAGCAGGCATGGATTCCCTCCTACTGGGCAGGTTTTAATCCAGTGAGAGCTGTTGCTTATTCCCAAGATACAAGTGCCACGCCGGGCAGTGGTGGTGCATGCCTTTAATCCCAGCACTTGGGAGGCAGAGGCAGGTGGATTTCTGAGTTCGAGGCCAGCCTGGTCTACAGAGTGAGTTCCAGGACAGCCAGGGCTATACAGAGAAACCCTGTCTCAAAAAACCAAAATCAAAAAAAAAAAAAAAAAAAAAAGATACAAGTGCCACTTTGTAGGCACCTTATGCCAAGTCTTATTCCTAGACTTGCTATCTGAGTAGGCTCTCAGCTGCTCCACCTTCATATACCATGGAGAGCTAGTCTTCAGGGAGGAGGTGACCAGGTCAGTTCAGCCTTGATTCCTCCATGTCCTTTGCTCAAAGTCTACGGCATCTTCAGCAATATGGACTTACCTTCAAGTTCCTGGAGCAACCAGGAGCAAGGGCGATGACCTATAATTGTTTTTGATTGGGTTGGTTTTTGTTTTTTAAGGTGGGTCTCTATTGAACTCCCCTGACCAACAACTCAAAAGGAGGTTTCCCCCCATGCCTGATACTGGGATTTTTGTTAGATAGTTTATGGCTCTTGGGGTAGCATTAACACCCCAAATGGTATAACTACATATCCACATACACTTTGTGTGTATTATATGTAATTATAGGTAAGCATAAACTATAATCCCATATGACTTTCTCAAAAATCCTTAGTGCTATTTATCCCTGTCCCCTATCTCTTCCTCTATATTGCCTTCCTTCCCTAGTTAAGCTCTTCCCCCATTTTTCTAACATCATAGCACCCGTATCAACTATCCCCTTCCTGGATGTGTGTGACAATTTATGGGGAAACGTGAATAAACATCTATTTACCTATTCGCCCCAGATAGGGAACAGATGACAGATTGAAGTAAAGATGCCACCAGGATCCAAATCGGTGCATCAATAAGTTTTATTGGCATTACTTAACAGAGCGGAAACGACACAATGACAGCTGCATCCCCCAGAAGCCCACCACAGCGTGGGAGACCCCTTCAGAAAGGCTGAAAACATGAAGCACTCTGCAAACCTTTCAGGCTGCTCAGCAGGTTGGAGAGCTTCCTTTCTGGAAGCCCAGTGGCCTGAGCCTTTCCCAGGCTGCTGGGCTGGTCTCGGCAACTTCTTCTATACAGTGCATGGGCCTGGCTTCCTTCCAGACGGCTCAGCTGGCCCGAGCATACCATACCTCACAGCAGATCTTACTGCCCACATACACTTGGGGAGGAAGGAAGCCAGTGTATCTGGTTGGTTTCTGGGACATCCTGATTTTAGTGTTTACTGCAGGAGCTTATCTTGTTCTCAATCTTAGATGCTCTCAGCATTTCCCTATTTTGTGTGATATTAGCTGTGGGTTTCTCAGGTAGAGCCTTTTTTTTTTTTTTTGTGATAAGCAGTGGTAATTCACCTATCAGGACTTTTAATGTGAAGAGATGTTGACTTTTATCAAGTGTGTTTTCTGCTTACCGGGAATTTATCGTTTGTTATAGTAGTGTGATAAATTGCCTTTATTGATTTGCATATGCAGAATTGCTCTCCATCACCATCTTGGTGCTGATCTTTTTCATGTGCTGCTAAATTCAATGTCATTGAGAATTTTTGCATTAGTATTTATCAGGGATATGTTCCATGTAGTTTTCTTTTCCTTTCCCTTGTGTCCTTGGGAGGGTTTGGTGACTGGAGGATGCTGGCTACATAGAATGAGTTTGGCAAGGCCCTTGAATTTCAGGTCTTCAGCGCAGTTCAGGATGAATTGGCATTAGCACCTCAGAAGTTTTGTAAGATCACCTGTGAAACCAAGTGATCCCCAGCTTTCTTCTTCTTAGACATTTTAGTAAGGATCCTATCTCATTATCTGTTACTCGGTTAGTGAGGTTAATGTCTTTGTGGTGCAATTTTGGTGGGCCATTTGTGACCATTTTCTTCTGAATTTTATTTAAACTATCACTATTGTCTTCAACTTAATGATTTTTTTTTGGTATAATCATTTTTTGAGTTCTTTAGTGGACATTCTGTTTATTTTAATTGCTTTTGAATGTGCTCCTAGAGAAATTGACTTTTCCATAGGTTTTGTGCTCCTCCGCTGAGATTCCTGCATGTGGTGAATCAGCCACTCCTGTCATGGGGAGGCCTTCTCAGAATGTGGCTTTCCCTGATGGTGGTATCAGCATGTCAGTTTGTTCTGGGGTATCAATTCTGATTTTTGTCTGGGTACGTTAGAATAGTCTGCTAAAGGTTCTTTAGCTGTTTTGGAGACTTTGGCCAGTTGTATTCTGGTAAGTGAAGAGACTCGCTTGTCTCTGCCGGGCACACAACACTTTAGTTGGGTGTGTTGGAGATTGGAGCAGTCAATAACAGCTTGATAGTGTCCCTTATCAAGCTCCAAGGTTTATTGGGTAGCATCAGAAGTGATAAAAGGTCTTAAGCTGTTTCCCTCTGACCCTATATGAGGAGAGACAGAGACAGGAGCCCCAGCTCCCTCAATGGGATGGCCATACCAGTCCTGACTATAGTGGGAACCATTTAAATTAAGTAACAGTAGGAACTGCCGTTCCTTCTGCTACCATTCGGATTGCCCACCAGAAGTGGGACCTGGAAGGTCTCTACCTGTGTAAGGCTATGGAGAGGATGTTTCTCCCTCTTCTCCTTCTACTGTAATTCACCCCAGGTAACAGAGAAGCTAGGCCTCTGCCAGAGTCTTCTCCAGACATCCTTTATCCTGCGTCGGGTTGGAAAACAGCCTGGCTACAGTGCAAGGCCGCGTCAGACAGCCTGAGAGCCAGGTCTGAGAGATGGCTGAAGGAGCCATGTGGACACCAGCTATCAGTGGTGAGACGGGCCTTAATCTACAGCTAGCCATGGGGAATTCCCTGATGCTCTAAGGGCAGTTCCAGCTGAGAAGACAACAGGGTACTTCCCTCAGAACGGAAACACACAGAGCTCTCTCCACTTCCATTTCTGCCCACACAGTCCTCCGTCTCCTCAGGGAAATGTCCGGTAGTGCTGCCAAGTTTTGTCCTCATTCCTGAGGTGAATGTATCACAAAGGACTCTAAAACTGCTGTGTGCCAGGGACTGGACCACGTATTCTTTCTAGCCCAGAAAGGCTAGGAAGATATTTATGCTTTGTAATCCAGAGAGGAAATTCTTGCTGAATCCTGGAATTCCCTATCTTCAGGGCTTTACAAAAAAAAAAAAAAAAAAAAAAAAAAAAAAAAAAAAACCCAAAAACAAAACAATAAGAGGTTTACCTTCTTTAAGCGATTTCACCAGGGCCTTGTCCCCACATCAGCTGCCAAAAGGCTCATAGTCCTGGACCTTCAGGCAGGAGGCAGAGGATGCTGTCTCCAAGGCAACAGTCACGCCCAGGCCTCTGGTTAATCAGAATTAATGGGGAGTTGTGGCCCTATGCAGAGTTTTGGTCACTATTGCATTCAGGCAACATGATTCTTTCCCACCAACCACAGCACAGTGAGGTCGCTGCTTCTAATAATAAAAGTAATATGTGAAATTTCCTCTCAGAACAACACAGTTTTCCTTGAGATTCGACACTACCACCACTGGCACAATTGTTAAGCCAGCAAGCATTTAGGTTCCGCTCACCCCTGCAATGATGTAAGCAAGAAAAGCAGGCCCTGTCCGGCCCTGTGATGTCACTGTTTGTTCCTAGCATTTCCACGAAGGCTGCACTTGGGAGTAGAAGTGAGAGCAAGAATTAATTTCAATTACGCTGGGCATGTAAATTGTTCATGTCTCCTAGAACCATGCAGCCCCATAAGAGGCCATTTTCCAGCTAAACGTTATTCTTGTTCCTGATAATGACATTTGCATTTTGCCCTTTTCCCTTCTTGGCTTGTTCCCGGCTGCCCACTTGTCTTAGTCAGGGTTTCTATTCCTGCACAAACATCATGACCAAGAAGCAAGTTGGGGAGGAAAGGGTTTATTAAGCTTATACTTCCATGTTGCAGTTCATCACTAAAGGAAGTCAGGACTGGAACTCAAGCAGGTCAGGAAGCAGGAGCTGTTGCAGAGGCCATGGAGGGATGTTTCTTACTGGCTTGCTTCCCCTGGCTTGCTCAGCCTGCTCTCTTATAGAACCCAAGAGCACCAGCCCAGGGATGGCACCACCCACAAGGGGCCCTCCCCACTTGGTCACTAATTGAGAAAATGCCCCACAGCTGGATCTCATGGAGGCACTTCCCCAACTGAAGCTCCTTTCTGTGATAACTCCAGCCTGTGTCAGGTTGACACACAACCAGCCAGTACACCACTCTTCTTTCCTCATCCACCTGCCTTCTATCCGAGATGTGAGGCAGGCGGGCAGGGTGGTTCTTTCAGAGAGACAGGGCAAGGGGCTTCAGGAGGCTTTGCTGAATCTTCAAAGCAGACAACACCAAGTCTCCACTCGCCTTGGGTCGGAATCCCAGCCGTAAGCTGAGCGCCTCCACCCTCCCCACTGATGCTAAGCCCCACTGACACCGGGGTGGAGCTGTGGCAACTGATTACTTCCTGTCTGCCTTCCTTTGCTCAGTCTTAACTGCTCATACAGCCTAGGGCAACCGTTCTCAACCTCCCTAAGTCTGCGACCTCTTAACACAGTTCCTCATGGTGTGGTGACCTCAACCATTAAATTATTTTCATTGCTAAGTTCATAACTATAATTTTGTTACTGTTATGAATCATAATGTAAGTATCTGTGTTTCCCGGTGGTCTTAGGCAAACCCCATGAAAGGGTTGCTCTGCTCCCAAAGGGGTCACGTGTCCTAGGGTAAGAACTGCTGGTCTAGAGGCTCTTCTCTAATGTACGTGTACTTGTGTGTACACACACACACACACACAAGTATGTGTATATTTTCTTTTGAAATAGAGTTTCCTCTCTGACTGGCCCAGAACCCTATGTAGACCAACTAGACACACCAAGCTGGCCTCAAACCTTTACCTGCCTCTGACTCCCATGTGCAGGAATTAAAGGAAGGAAAATTTACCTCTTCAGAGGACTGTAATTCAGTCCCGTGTGTGGCAGGCTGCCCTGCCCACCTCTGCAGAACCTGCAGCCTCTACTCAAAGCTCCCAAAACAACAGACCCAGTATGATCTGACAACAGATGCTGCCGGACGCAGGCAGACCTGCCTCTGTGGCAGGACACAGGCAGACATCTCTCCTTCTCCTCCTCTGTGTGTGGCAGGACACCACAACTTGGGTGCTCAGAGGTAGATGAGCATTTCCTAAGGGAAAAAAATCATCTACGTTTTTAAAACATTTCTCTGACCAGGCAAAATTTCAGCATCTTTTCAGTTTCCAAGAGATTCTGGCTTTGTCTTGATGGCCCAGCCTTCTTTCCTGGGCTGCCGTGGATGGAGACAGTGGGTGAAGTGTTCCTAGTGGAATGTTTAAATTTCCCACATGAATAATCCTCACTGTGATATATGTGCTGGCGTTAACAGCCATCTGTCAGTGAGCATTAATGAACGATTGCTTAGACAGACCATAATGAATGTGCTTTTTAGGTATCAAAGCACCTCCAGAAGGGAACAGACTTTCCACTTGACTGCAGAAAAGAATATGATCGCTCACAGTAAGGGAAGCCAAGAAGGCTACGTGACATCCAAGGAATACTAGACTATGTGTCAGTCCTTTTCATGTGCCCAGGTTAGCCCTCTGGCCCAGAGGGGAACAGGACAGATGGCCAGCACACATGGAAGCGAGAGTGAGAGACAGAGACAGGAGAGGAGAGGAGGAGGAGAAGGGGAGAGAGAGAGAGAGAGAGAGAGAGAGAGAGAGAGAGAGAGAGAGAGCCTGACAGAAAGACAGACATAGAGAGAGGAAGAGAAATAGACTCACATGGACAAGGTCCTGGGTTCAGTTCCTAACAACACTTTCCCTCCCCACTCCACCCAAAACGAACGAATTACATAAACTTGAAAACCAGCCATAAATGGGTAAAGTACCAGATTGAGCAGGGTGGGGTCACAGGCAGAAGCATCCCTGCGGGCGTGTGAGCCAGTGTGGCCTCTCAACCCTCAACGTTTCTTCCCTTCCTCCCTTCTACATTTTTCCACCATGAAATCCTCTTAATCCTCCCGCGTTTATCTTTTCTTCCTCTGCCCCTCCCTTCCTCTTCCAATTTCTCCTTCTCTTCTGAATCCTCCCTTCGCCTTTCTTCCTTCCCCGCCTACACCTGAGCACCCATCCTGTGGCATCTGTGTGCCAGTGAATCACGTGGGAAAATATGGCTTTGCGCTTGGCCTCGCTGGCACCTCGGCCTGTGACTTTACAGTGTCCCAACTGTTCAGTGCCCCCTTACCTGACAGTATGGGACACGGTGGCTCCATCACCTCCCATCTGTCTGCAGGCCTGGTGAGGAGGATGTGGGCTAAAACCAGCAGAGCAGGAAACAAACACAGCAGGTCTCCCACGCTTCCCCAGGGATGTCAACATCACAGAAGTCCCGGGGTTATTATGGGGCCTTTTCTCCTGTTTCCTTTTATAAGGCTCATCACAGCTCAGTTCTTCCTAAAGGACTAAGTATTAGAAGCCCTAGCCCAGTGGTGCACACCTTTAATCCTAGTGCTAGGGAGGCAGAAGCAGGCTGATCTCTTGAGTCCAAGGCCAGTCTGGATCTACAGAGAGGGTTCCAGGACAGTCAGGGCTACACAGAGAAACTCTGTCTGTTTGGGGGGTTTGGGGTTTTGTTGTTGTTTTCTGGATAATTTAAAACAAGCAAAAACAGGTAAAGAAGCAGCCCGAGAATATAATGGTAGGAAGGGAAGCTGTGAAAGGGAAAGGGCAAGAGGTAGCGCCTAGTCAGGAAGATGAGGCAGATGAAAATACCTGTAAAGCAAAACTGCTTTGGAGACAGTGGAGGGCAGAAAGCATGAACACCGTAAATGCATCAGGAGATGGGAAAGGCAAAACCAAAACCAAACAAAAAACAACAACAACAACAAAAGAAAACATCGACTGGCCTAGAAGCAGTCTCGGCCTCTTCCCCAGGGTGCCATGGAGACCACCCCCAGGAAGGTTTCTAGGTTAGCTGTAATCCCCTAATGGGTACATATGCTGGGCGGGATGGCATGTGAAATGCTCCAACCCCATCACACAGCAGAACGCGGTCCTTGGGAAGCCTAGGAACTTTAGAACTTGGGTTCCTTCCTCCTGGGCTCACTCACCTCCCATCCCCCACCTCCGTCTAGCTGTTTGTAGCTATCTGTGTTCTGTGTATTGAATACGTGGCCCTGTAGGAGGAGGGTGCAGTGGGTAAAGACACCTGCCGTGCTAGCCTGATGACCGAGCTCAATCCCTTGAACTCACGTAAGGCGGAAGGAGAGAGGAGAAGATGTAAAGATGTCTCACTTCTACACGCACACTGGTTGTTTGCACATGCACACTGGTTGTTTGTGTACCCACATACATACACACATGTGAAAGAAAAACATATAGTTAAATAATACTTAAATCTACTTGCCGTTAGCATGCTTTTAAAAGGGGCACAGAAGCTGTCTCAGTTTGAGCCCTGTGCCACAGCCTAGCTGATAAGTACTGTTTAAATGCCTCATCCTAAAACTCACATTAACACGAGAACCCAGCACTAGCAGATCAAGACCTTGAAGCATTTAGTAAGTTTCTTCCCGGTTAATCCCCTAGTCTTGAGAATGAGGGAGAGAACAGATCGAAAGAGATGACAGTACCCTGCAGTGATTGCTGGCCATGGCCACCCAGCCCACTGTCTGCTGCTGCTCTGGAAATGATGTCAGGGTGCTTATCAGAGGCAGCATGGAAGTGTGTGTGTATGAGCCCCGTCCATTTGGAGTCCTCGGGGTTTGGCTGCTGGTGTGTACGTGGTCACTCTGCCAGTGTTCACCACAGGAAGGCCCAGCCCTCCTTCACAGCTGACGAGTACAGAGGCCTGACCACATGGTTGCTAACTCCCTCTTGCAGCCTCCTAATAAGACCATGGCATTCCGACTATAGTGCCAAGAGCCAGGCCAGCCCTACCTGACCCCCTCAGTTTCTATAACTGTAAATGCTTCCCTATCTCATGAGTGATTAGAATGACAGAACCTTCGGGTATTTTGTTTTGCTTTTAAAAAGCTGTCTCAGTGGTTAGACCTTCCCAGCCAGCTGCAAGCAGGCATCACGTATTTGCTACCCCAGCCCCACCGCCTCCAGGATAGATGGCTGCCCTTAGTCTACCCTAAAAAGGTAGCTGTTTCCCTCCTTCCTAAAGCTTCTTCCTGTGTTTCCCAGGGAGGGAATAGTTACCCCAGACACTACCCCTACTTTACCATCCTCATAGCCATGACCTCTGCTTGATCTGAGGGGAGACAGCTCAGCCCAAGTGTAACACCCAAGTTTGACTGGCAAATTCTTCTAGAAGTAAAAGGAAGGTTCTGGGAGGGGCCAACGCGCCCTCTACAGCCTCATGGAATAAGGAGAAAAGATTTAGAGGTGGAGAAGAGAAGAACTTGAAGAGGTCTAGCCTGGCCTCATAAAGCATAAAGAAAAGGTCTCCTGCAGAAACTGAGGAAAAGGATGTAGAAAAGTCTACTGGAAAGAAATAGCCAGGGCTGGAGAGAGGGCTCAGCCGTCAGGAGGACCTGCTGCTCTTGCAGAGGACCGGGGTGCAATTCCCAGCACCCACATGATGGCCACAGCCATCTGTGGCTCCAGTTCCAGAGAACCTGATGCCCTCTTCTGGCCTCTATGGGCACTGCATGCCATCTAGTGCAGACTTAGAAGCAGGCAAAACACTTATACACATAAAACTTGTTTGTCTATTTGCTTTTTTAAAAGGAAGAACTGATTGTGTGAGGATATAGACCTACTTGACCTATCTAAACACTACTCAAGCTGTACATCTGTAGAAACAACATAGATTCCTCTGCTAAAATGTACAACCTTCATATTTTTAGATGTCAGTTAAGAAAATTCCTTCTGGGCCTAACACAGATTGAGTTTGACTACATACCTCCTGTACTCATCTCATGTGACCTTTGACCACAGATCTTGACCCTTCTGCCCCAAACCTTTTACTGAGACCATTGTTGTCTGTCTGTGTACTACTGTACAGAGACAGAAAGACAAAGGGGACATTGCTTGTGCTATACAATGAATTACTCCTCCCAACTGCACAGGGAGATGATACTTCCCTGATTACACATGGAAGAATGGAACATCCCGGGTATTAAAATGAGAGCTGCCCAAGACCACACTGCTGAGGCTTAGCCCAGAGTTGAATCCTCAACTGTCTGACTGAAGCCTCAATTCTTAACCCATATGGACCTCTCAGAAGAGTTGCTGGGAGCCTGTTAAAAATAGATTATCTGGGCTACATTCCCAGACTGCTAACCAAGGTCTCCAGAGAGGCAGCTAGGGAAGCTGCACTCTCCACAGGAGCCCTGGTGCCTGGTGTTTCCTAACAATGCCCTTCTTGCCTGGCTAGCCACTCCAGCTGGAGAGCCAGCATATAAAGCTCATCAGTCCCCAGGCCACATGCACAGTTCTTTCCCAAGCTCTGTCTTCCCCATCGGCCACACATCTCATGGATAGAAATGAGGATTTTAGAGAAGATAATCTTACAGTGTCCCATGGAAAGAGGGGGCACATTGTAAGGTCACTATGAAAACTTCAACAGTCTGCTTACTAACATTTTGTGGGCTGACTTGGAACTTTAATAATCCTTCTAACATAGTTTTATGGTACAATGCATTCAGATTTCAAATTATGCGCGCGCGCGCACGCACACACACACACGCACACACGCACACGCGCACAGCAGAATACAGTCTATTAGGGGATAGAGAAATGGATCAATGGTTAATGAGAGCTTACTGTTCTTCCAAAAGACCCAAGTTCACTTTCTAGTCCCCACATCAGGTGACTCCCAGCTACCTGTGGTTCAAGCTCTAAGATTAGGTTCCATCCTCTGGCATTCTTACACACACACACACACACACACACACACACATGGCATACACACACACACACACACATGGCATACACATCTAACTAATGCATATAAATAAATGCATATAAATAAAAGTTAATATTTTTCAAAAGAATATCGTCTATTTTACCTTTCAGGAATGCTTCTTTTCAACTAAAATTTTATGCTATAGATCTAGGAATATTGAATCTATATGGAATGTCTCCTCTCCCCAACCCACCATGAACATTAACTACAGTTGATTTGACTTTCTATTGAAGTACAAACCAAAAAGACAATATTAAGTGGGAAGGGTAGGGTAGCCTCTACAGTGGCCTCTCTGTGGCAATTACACCATGAAAAAATGATAATCGCCCTGCTTCATATAGCATCTGTCTGTGCCAAAATCTGTGCTAAGCCGCAGCTCTGACCCCATCCTTATTAAATGTTACTCCCATTTGCTAAGGCTTAAAGAGACTAATTACCTCTGTAAGGTTCATTTAACTCTTAACAATAGCAATTGGGGTTTCAACCAGAATATCTGCCCCCACATTGGCCGTTTTATTGTATTGGTTCTTGCAATGCACCCAGATTGGGATGCAAACCTGATTAAAACAAGGGTAGTGGCTGTGGTAGGAAAGATCAACGTTAATTTTGTTTTAAATGAAGAACAAATAAATTATTAATGTAAGAAGTTCCTGGGGGTTTTTAAGGAAAAAAATTTAACTGAAACATCTGTCTAGACACTGTGGCTTTTTTTATGACTGCCTATCAAGACTTTTTACTGCTCTGCATCTGAGGTTTAGCCTTCATTCCTAAACCTTTATCATCTCTAAGAAGAGAAAGTGGTTGAATGGCAAAAAATCCAACCTTAAGGGCTTTCTTATGAGCTACAGGAAGTTTCTGCCCTAGGCAGGTGAGACTGAGCACTGCAGTGGTGGGGAATTGAGCTGAGCCTTTTATGTCGGGAAGGCTGTTAAGACGAGGTTCTGCCCAAGAGGCATCTCTCTATCCACTGGAGGGGCAAGCTCAGAACCTTCTAGTCCCTCATCCCACACCCACCCTGCCAGCTGCTTCCAGACAGGGTGGTCCAGGGCAGTACGTCCCCCTGTTGCCTGACAGCCACGGAGAAAACTAAATGTCTCTGTGGAAAGCAGAACTTACCCAGGTCTGCCCGTTTCTGGTTTTCTGTTGGGCTGCTTTCCCAAAATTGACATCTCTCTCTTCCTAACAGATATCTGCCAGTGAAATTGAAATGCTTCTGATGAGGCTGCCACGGATGTTCAAACAGGAATTCACTGGCGTAGGAGCAACGCTAGAGAAGAGATGGAAGTTGTGTGCCTTTGAAGGAATTAAAACGACCTAACTGCCAGCCAGGAAAGCTGGAAGCGAAACCGCCTGAAGCCAGCCAGGGCTGTACAGTGTAGGAGGAGCAGGGGGGCTGGGGTCTGCCAGCGTGGGACCTGTGCGGAGCCACCAAAGCTTTGTTCAGTGACATCTGTGGCGTTTTCATGTGCGTGGAAATGTAATTGTGTACCAGTTCCTTAAACTAGACCAAGCCTCATACTATGCCAGACCTGTCCCTTGAATACCAAGCAATGATTCCACAGTCAGTGACCACAAAATCTCAAACTAGGCCTTGTTGCAGAGTAGAGCAAACGCTTACAGCTAATGGAGTTGTAGCAATGGCGGGTGCCAGGCTACAGAATTGTGTACGTAATGTATAGCTGAAAACATTAAATGACATTTTCCTGATGGTCTTTCTGTTTTCGTTAATAAAACAACAACAAAACAACTACAAAAAAAAAGTGATTTTACAGTGGGGAAAAAATCATACCAAAAGAAAACTTGAATATGTGTTTGAACAGTTATTGTATTTTGTAAATTAAGTTATATGCTGTTCCAGGGACTTTTGCCTTATTGAAGAGGCAGAAAACTATGATTGGACTCCTTGAGAATGCTTTATCAAGGATATTATTTTTCTAATGTAACGGTTCTCCATTGCGTGTTCTTTTCACATGGACTACATAGCAATTTTCATAAAATGTAAATAAAGAAGGAACAACTGCTGCTGTCCTGTGCTTGGTATGTAACATTCAGGTTTATGCATTGAAAAACATTCGGAAAATATTCCTGTTACAAATTTTATAGCAAAGATATTAATTTTTTTCAATAAATCTTGACTTCTACCATATCGGTTTTGTGTAATATTTTTGTTCACACATTTTCATTCCTTCCTACGAAGCCTTTTTCTCATTTCTCAGATGCGTGTATGAGACTACCACTTTAAATGTATTCAATAGGAGGCGAATGGCATTAAGAGGGAAAAGGCATTGCTAATATTAGGAAATAGACAGTCGGTGGCTTGGGAAGCACGGTGTGGGATATGATGGCTCAGGTCTGGGGTGGACACAGCTATAGTACCCAGAAGAAATCATCTAAATCCAGTCAACAGCAGATTTTCTCTATCCTCGTTGCGGGTACTGAGTACCCAGTCATCTCATCATGTCACAGTGGGATTTTTACATTTATTTATTTCCTATAAACCATGTGTCAAAAAAGGAATGGGGTCATTCATATAAAAGCCATCGATTTAAACAACTCAGTCTTCCCTCTTCCTTTTACCATCATGTAGAGAAGAACGTGTCTTTAACTTTCCTACCTGCTTTATTACATAAAATCCCCCCCCCCAAAATACAAGTACTCAAGATAAATACTTTTCAGAAAGACAACACAACAGTGAGTGTTCTTGGAAACTATGAAAAGGCAGTCATAATTTCCTATTGGATGTTAGCCTCGGGTTCTTTTTGTTGAACCCTGGAAAATGAAAGCTTGTAGTTATAACTCCCATGGCATCTCCATGTGTGTTTGGTTCAGGCTCAGAGGCAATGCTGCGTGTGTGGAGATGAATGAGGAAGACCCTCTCTCTCCTTAATACATTCAGGGCTCAGTCTGAAAGAGACGTTTTCCCCCAAGTTTGTGTATGTGAGCTTTAAGGCAAGGGAGGTGTAATAGGAATATGACAGGCATCAAAGTGAGTGCTAGTGTCAACTGGGCATGGTGGCACACACCTGTGATCCCAGCGCTCAGGGGTCTGAAACAGTAGGATTAAAAATGTGAGGCCAGCCTATATTACATAGTGAGACCCCAATATATTAGATAGTGAGATCTCAAGAGAGCAAACAAAAGCAGCCCCACTTTCCCATTAAACACTGGCAGCATTTGCCCCTGCATTTACTGATACCCATTCTGACAGATTCCTAGACTATGACAGAAAGCAGAAGATATTATTTATAGGTAACACTGTTACAAAGCAGACTAAGGTTCATATGAAAATGGGGGGAGTAAAGATTTGAAGATTCCATAGAAATTCTACTCACAGTGATAAAACATTGGGTAGGGGTGAGGAGGAGGGACCACAAGTTTACTGGTTCTGCCTGCAAACACAGGGGTGTTTTGTGTATGTTGCTCACTTCCGGGTATTGCTAGGAATTGAATCATACAATGAGACTATGCCGGCTGGAAACTATAACTCCAGGTCTGACTCACAAATCAGTCCAAACGAAGGACAGCAGAACCTGAAACCTGACAAAAACAGTGCCACTTCCCAAACAGAATGGCCACAGTAGCAACTTGCAGGAATGGACAGCCAGTTGGACTTTCAAAACTTCTTACATGATTCCTAGAGATGATGAGCTTTGGTGCCAGGATAATGTTTACTTGAAATGAATTTTACCATTACTACTCATCCTATTGTGTTTCAATTGTGAACTATGATGGGATATATGATATCTCCATCCCACCCCATCCTACCCCACCCCAGTGCCTGTATCACTTCAAACTGATTAGATCATAAGCGTTTCTGAACAAGTCATTGAACCATTCCACTAATAGGGTTATAAGTTCATAGTTACAAAAGGTTGACTAATAACAATATGAATAACTTGGCTTTGGAGAGAATAATCTTTAAATTATTGTACAGGCTCTCAGATTCGGATAGGGAATGCACTCACACTGGCCCTGCAGGTAGTCTGGAGTTTCCATATTTCTGTCATCCCAACCTCTTTAATCCTCATGGTAACACTATATGAAGAGATTATTTCTTTTGTCATACTTGGATAATGAAAGCTCAGACATTTATATAACTTCACCTTCTTTGCAGTTTGCAATGTTAGTCTGATGTTTAAAGCCAAGGAAGACTCCACCACATTCTTATTTTTAATCATACTTCTAGCTCTGTCTGTTCCCAGACCACCTACGACACCCATGCTTACCTGTTGCCTTTTGATTGTAGCTTTCACTCTTCACCATCATCTCTTGTTGTATGTGGGTTGGAGATGAACCCACCTAAAAAAAGATGAACTATTTTTGAGGTCTTTCCCTCCTAAATCTCCCAGTGGAAAATCAGGGTTCTTGTTTTCAAAAATAAATAAACATAAGAGATTTGAGATCCTCTTGACCTGGCTCAGAAGGCCCTCTGATTGGCCCGTCTATCATTCCCTGAATAGAATCTGTTTTGCCTTCCTACTTCTGTTCATTGCTATGTTCTGTGATGTTATGGTTTGTGATCTGACTCATGTTGTTCTATCACAGTTCTAAGTAAGTACATGCCAAGAGCTGCCCTCACTGAAACTTCTCTTCATGCCCTAGAGAAGTCACTCCCCTGCCTCTGCACAGCCATCCCACACCGACTGCCTCCAAGGCACTTTCCATCTATCTTCTCTGACTTTATCTCTCTATTATGCTGCAAGCTCTCTGAGGGACGCAGGCAGTCTTAGACACTGAATTTTGTCTCAAACTCTCTTCATGGATAACTTCAGAAAACAGGACAGAATGAGCAGAGGTCTTCTCTGCCTTCCAGACCCCCTTTGCTCACGAATACCCAATGGCAGAAACTTAGAAAAGGCTTCAAAACACCTTTAATCCAAAATTCCAAGGCCCCCAAATGTGAACAATATGTATTTGTATTTGTTATAATGCAAAACAGTCAACACAATTCGTACTCACACTGAGGTCAATCACCAACTTCTCTGTGAGGCTGCATCTTGGGAGCCACTCACCTCTGATGCTCAGGTCTCTGCTGAAAGCTTTTATAGAATAGTTTCATAGATTGTGAATGTGGCCATTTCTCTCAGTCTAGGACAGGAAACCACTCTTGCCTCTTTGAGTCAGACATGATAGATAATTATTATAAATAATTATCAGGGGGAAAAGGAGTCAAATAAATGAAAGAAAGGTCTACACAAGACATTTCTGGTGACTGAGTAAGAATATGTTCAGGCTTTGGGTTCAACAAAAGAAGCTAAAACTTTGTCCTTCTTTTCCTCTCAAAGGCAATGTCTTCTTAAAATCTTATTTTTCTTTTTATTTACATTTCTCTTGTGATAAAAAGTCTATACTATGCTTATTTACTTATTTACATATATTATATATGCTTATATACTTATTTTGAACATTCATAAGTATACAATTTGGTAACATTAAACACATTCACAATATTAATGAATCATACCCAAAACTTCTAATCTCCAACATGAACAGTTTTAGCCACACCCCTCAAGCCCTTCACTTCCCTCTGTCTCTCCAAGTCTGCCTATTGCAACAACATGTGTCTTCTATCTACCTACCATTCAGCTTTTTGCCTTAAGGATTCACTCAGTGTAGTGGGCATCACGAACTAACTCCATGAGGCTAAATAATGCTTTGCTTTGAGAAATCTTGCTGCTTTGGTTTGCCTTTATTTACTTCTACTACAGCAAAGAAAAGCAACAAGATGTATTTCAAACTAATCAAAATCAGCTTTTGAATGTGTAGAAAAGCGTGGTTTCATGGATTTGATCAAAATAACATGAATTCATGTATGGGAAAAAATGAAAGAGGAACAGAAGGCTTAGAAAGGGGAGATAAGGACTGGAGAGATGGCTCAATGTTTAAGAGCACTGTTCATCTTAAGGTCCCGAGTTCAAATCCCAGCAACCACATGATGGCTCACAACCATCTATAATGAGATCTGATGCCCTCTTCTGGTGTGCATGAAGACAGCAACAGTATACTCATATACATAAAATAAATAATTAAAAAAAAAAAAGGAAGGAAAGGGGAGACAGAAAATCCAGGTTAAACAGCGTCAGACTGCTTTGTTTACTTATTTAAAAAGCTCCAAATCTTCAGATGTGAATATAAATCTTGGAATAACCACAGAAACTAGAAAAGCAAAGAGGACTATGGTATGGGGAAGGGGAGACCCAGAGGGAGAAATAGCAGGAAATGGGGAAATGATGGGGATAAATATGGAAGAGGTTGAGAGGGAGGGAGAAGGATAAATAACACTAAGGATATTTGCATAGGTCTTAAGTAATCATATCTTTATATTTGCATAAAATGACATGTAGCACATGTAAGTTTGTGTATGCGCGTGCGCACACACACACACACACACACACACACACACCACACCTTATTCCATTTGGGCTTACAGTGCTACTTTCAAGAGCCATTTAACAAAAACCTCAGTACCAGACATGAGAAACTTCCTTGTGAGGTTTTGGTCAGGAGGATATAAGAGATGCCCTAAGCAGGATAAAGCACTGTAGTTGCTCTTGGCTGCCTCCCAGGAATTAAAGATAAGATCCTATGGCTCCAGATACTATGTACTTTAGACACAAGACTCAGAAGATTTGAGCCAGATCTGACCCTGAAAGTCTGAGGTCTAGCTTTCATAGTACCAGGAAATTATATACGAGTTTCCAGAGGAGAAAAGCAAGCATACACCTATTTATCTGTGATCAGCCTATGAACCAAAAGAGTGACCAGCATAGCAAGATATACCTATAGGTAGAGTAATGACACTCATATCTTGGCAGTAGCCAACAACTGTATATTTTTTTAAATGTTTTTTTATTCGATATAATTTATTTACATTTCAAATGATTTCCCCTTTTCTAGCCCCCCCACTCCCCGAAAGTCCCGTAAGCCCCCTTCTCTTCTCCTGTCCTCCCACCCACCCCTTCCCACTTCCCCGTTCTGGTTTTGCCGAATACTGTTTCACTGAGTCTTTCCAGAACCAGAGGCCACTCCTCCTTTCTTCTTGTACCTCATTTGATGTGTGGATTATGTTTTGGGTATTCCAGTTTTCTAGGTTAATAACCACTTATTAGTGAGTGCATACCATGATTCACCTTTTGAGTCTGGGTTACCTCACTTAGTATGATGTTCTCTAGCTCCATCCATTTGCCTAAGAATTTCATGAATTCATTGTTTCTAATGGCTGAATAGCACTCCATTGTGTAGATATACCACATTTTTTGCATCCACTCTTCTGTTGAGGGATACCTGGGTTCTTTCCAGCATCTGGCAATTATAAATAGGGCTGCTATGAACATAGTAGAGCATGTATCCTTATTACATGGTGGTGAATCCTCTGGGTATATGCCCAGGAGTGGTATAGCAGGATCTTCTGGAAGTGAGGTGCCCAGTTTTCGGAGGAACCACCAGACTGATTTCCAGAGTGGTTGTACCAATTTGCAACCCCACCAGCAGTGGAGGAATGTTCCTCTTTCTCCACACCCTCTCCAACACCTACTATCTCCTGAATTTTTAATCTTAGCCATTCTGACTGGTGTAAGATGAAATCTTAGGGTTGTTTTGATTTGCATTTCCCTAATGACTAATGAAGTTGAGCATTTTTTAAGATGTTTCTCCACCATCCGAAGTTCTTCAGGTGAGAATTCTTTGTTTAACTCTGTACCCCAATTTTTAATAGGGTTGTTCGGTTTTCTAGAGTCTAACTTCTTGAGTTCTTTATATATATTGGATATTAGCCCTCTATCTGATGTAGGATTGGTGAAGATCTTTTCCCAATTTGTTGGTTGCCGATCTGTCCTCTTGATGGTGTCCTTTGCCTTACAGAAACTCTGTAACCTTATGAGGTCCCATTTGTCAATTCTTACTCTTAGAGCATACGCTATTGGTGTTCTGTTCAGAAACTTTCTCCCTGTACCGATGTCCTCAAGGGTCTTCCCCAGTTTCTTTTCTATTAGCTTCAGAGTGTCTGGCTTTATGTGGAGGTCCTTGATCCATTTGGATTTGAGCTTAGTACAAGGAGACAAGGATGGATCAATTCGCATTCTTCTTCATGCTGACCTCCAGTTGAACCAGCACAATTTGTTGAAAAGGCTATCTTTTTTCCATTGGATGTTTTCAGCCTCTTTGTCGAGGATCAAGTGGCCATAGGTGTGTGGGTTCATTTCTGGATCTTCAATCCTGTTCCATTGATCCTCCTGCCTGTCACTGTACCAATACCATGCAGTTTTTAACACTATTGCTCTGTAGTATTGCTTGAGGTCAGGGATACTGATTTCCCCCAGATTTTCTTTTGTTTCTGAGAATAGTTTTAGCTATCCTGGGTTTTTTGTTGTTCCAGATGAATTTGATAATTGCTCTTTCTAACTCTGTGAAGAATCGAGTTGGGATTTTGATGGGTATTGCATTGAATCTGTATATTGCTTTTGGCAAAATGGCCATTTTAACTATATTGATTCTACCGATCCATGAGCATGGGAGGTTTTCCCATTTTTTGAGATCTTCTTCCATTTCCTTCTTCAGAGTCTTGAAGTTCTTGTCATACAGATCTTTCACATGTTTGGTAAGAGTTACCCCAAGATTCTTTATACTGTTTGTGGCTATTGTGAAGGGGGTCATTTCCCTAATTTCTTTCTCAGCCTGCTTATCCTTTGAGTATAGGAAGGCCACTGATTTGCTTGTGTTGATTTTATAACCTGCCACTTTGCTGAAGTTGTTTATCAGCTGTAGGAGCTCTCTAGTGGAGTTTTTGGGACACTTAGGTAGACTATCATGTCATCTGCAAATAATGATAGTTTGACTTCTTCCTTTCCAATTTGTATCCCTTTGACCTCCTTATGTTGTCGAATTGCCCGAGCTAGTACCTCAAGTACAATATTGAAAAGATAAGGAGAAAGGGGGCAGCCTTGTCTGGTCCCCGATTTCAGTGGGATTGCTTCAAGTTTCTCTCCATTTAGTTTGATGCTGGCTACCGGTTTGCTGTATATTGCTTTTACTATGTTTAGGTATGGGCCTTGAATTCCTGTTCTCTCCAAGACTTTAAGCATGAAAGGATGCTGTATTTTGTCAAATGCTTTTTCAGCATCCAATGAAATGACCATGTGGTTTTGTTCTTTGAGTTTGTTTATGTAGTGGATTGTATTGATGGATTTCCATATATTGAACCAACCCTGCATTCCCGGGATAAAGCCTACTTGATCATGGTGGATGATCGTTTTGATGTGTTCTTGGATTCGGTTGGCAAGAATTTTATTGAGTATTTTTGCATCGATGTTCATAAGGGAAATTGGTCTGAAGTTCTCTTTCTTTGTTGGATCTTTGTGTGGCTTTGGTATCAGCGTAATTGTGGCTTCGTAGAAGGAATTGGGTAGTGTTCCTTCTGTTTCTATTTTGTGGAATAGTTTGAAGAGTATTGGTGTTAACTCTTCTTTGAAGGTCTGGTAGAATTCTACACTGAAACCATCTGGTCCTGTGCTTTTTTTGGTTGGAAGACTTTCTATGACTCCTTCTATTTCTTTAGGCATTATGGGACTGTTTAGATGGTCTAGTTGGTCCTGATTTAATTTTGGTATTTGGTATCTGTCAAGGAAATTGTCCATTTCCTCCAGATTCTCCAGTTGTGTTGAGTACAGGCTCTTGTAGTAGGATCTGATGATTTTTTGGATTTCCTCAGTTTCCGTTGTTATATCTCCCTTTTCATTTCTAAGTTTGTTAATTTGGATACTTTCTCTGTGCCCTTTGGTCAGTCTGGCTAAGGGTTTATGTATCTTGTTGATTTTCTCAAAGAACCAGCTCCTGGTTTTGTTGATTTTTTGTATGGTTCTCTTTGTTTCTACTTGATTGATTTCGGCCCTGAGTTTGATGATTTCCTGCCTTCTACTCCTCCTGGGTGAAATAGCTTCTTTTTTTTCCAGGGCTTTCAGTTGTGTCATTAAGCTGGTAATGTATGCTCTCTCCATTTTCGTTTTGGAGGCACTCAAGGCTATGAGTTTTCCTCTTAGCACTGCTTTCATTGTGTCCCATAGATTTGGGTATGTTGTGTTTTCATTTTCATTGTGTTCTAAAAAGTCTTTAATTTCTTTCTTTATTTCTTCCTTGACCAAGGTATCATTGAGTAGAGTATTGTTCAGTTTCCACGTTTATGTGGGTTTTCTGTTGTTTCTGTTGCTATTGAAGACCACTTTTACTCCATAGTGATCAGATAGGAGGCATGGGATTAGTTCGATCTTCTTATATTTGTTGAGGTCTGTCTTGTGACCAATTATATGGTCGATTTTGGAGAAGGTACCATGAGGTGCTGAGAAAAAGGTATATTCTTTTGTTTTAGGATAGAATGTTCTATATATATCTGTTAAATCTAATTGGTCCAAAGCTTCAATTAGTTTCATTGTGTCCCTGTTTAGTTTCTGTTTTCCTGATCGGTCCATTGAGGAAAGTGCAGTGTTGAAGTCACCCACAATTATTGTGTTAGGTGCAATGTGTGCTTTGAGTTTTAATAAAGTTTCTTTTACGAAAGAGGGTGCCCTTGCATTTGGAGCATAGATGTTCAGGATTGAGAGTTGTTCTTCTTGTATTTTTCCTTTGACCAGCAAGAAGTGTCCCTCAGAGTCTCTTTTGATGACTTTGGGTTGAAAGTCAATTTTATCTGATATTAAAATGGCTACTCCAGCTTGTTTCCTGAGACCATTTGCTTGTAAAATTGTCTTCCAGCCTTTTACTCTAAGGTAGTGTTTGTCTTTGACCCTGAGGTGTGTTTCCTGTAAGCAGCAAAATGTAGGGTCCTGTTTATGTATCCAGTCAGTTAGTCTGGGTCTTTTTATTGTGGCATTAAGTCCATTGATGTTAAGAGATATTAAGGAATAGTGATTGTTACTTCCTATCATTTTTGACGTTATTTTCTAAATTTGATTGCTTAACTTTTTTTGGGTTTGATGAAAGGTTACTATCTTGCTTTTTCCAGGGTGAAGTTTCCCTCCTTGTATTGGTGTTGTCCTCCTATTATCCTTTTCAGGGCTGGGGTTGTGGATAGATATTGGGTAAACTTGGTCAGTGGTCGTGGGCGCAGGGCCTAACTGGACCCTGTGTCGCCTTGGTTCCACTGCTGATGGCCCTTCAGCTGGACCAGCCACTGCTGCACTGCCACCTCCACCGCCACCGCCGCCGCCCGACCCAACAACTGTATATTTGAACATAATGTCCACTCAACAGGAGGGACTCATGCCTGGTACTAGAAATCTAGCCAACACTGCACAAGAGTGAGGTTGTGAATCTGAAAAATAGAAGCTACTGCCACCACTTTACTGGATCAGTGTAATTCCTAATTGAATTTGAAACCAAGTTTACATCCAAATGTTTTAGTTGCTTTTCTGTATGAACCACGAATGCAAAGCAGAGAAAACATACTGGGAATGATTCATGGTTTTGAAACATCAATGTCTGCCCCTAGTGACATACTTCAGCAAGGCAATACCTGCCAATCTTACTCAAACAGTGCCACCAACTGAGGACCAAGTAGTCAACCATCTGAACCTATTGGGGGGGAGGCATTCTCATTCAAATTGACACACCACAGATAAGTGTAGATCTCACCCCTCATCAAAGAAGCTTCTCTTTGCAGCACACAGAGTCCACTATAGTCAATCATACTTGGTCAAAATAAAGAGAACAACTGATTGCAGATACCCAGTGCCAACAGACACATCTACAACACAAGTCCTGCACTTAAGGCTCAGAGAACATTTCAGAAGTAAGGGCAGGGATACCACAAGAGCTCAAAGACCCAGGAAATCTTCTGTGAGATTGTGTCTTCTTGAAATGTCAGGGAAACTTCACCCATGAAAACACAACAATATGGCTGCCCAAAGAAGAACTGAACAAATACCACACCAAATATCATGCTAACTTGGAAGGGAGAAACCTCTGGTAAACAGTCAGTGATGCTTCTAAATACAGCAGAACAACAATGTGACAGGCACAGTACCACTGCACATGGTAATCAAGGCCAAATACATTCAATAGAAAAGAAAGTGTGACTTTGTCACCTACCATTCTCAATGAAGGTCAACAAAGTATATAAACTTCAAAGTTTAAAAAAAAAACTATTAACTATGCATTTTTAACTTCAAGGAAACATTACTGGAAAAAATGATAGTAGTAACTGTAATATATAATATTGTTAGTTTATAAACATGCATGTTTATTATCATTGCTTAGACTTTCATAGTCAAGGACCCCAGTAAATCTAGGAATAACAGACTGACTATGTTAATCAAATTAGCTGATCTGTCCAAGATGCTAACTGTTGCTTACTCTGTAAAGATGCACAGAGAAGCATAGATGTTCACACCGTGTCAGTCATTTTTTAAATAATGTATATTCATAGGGACCAGATATCAATGGGATAGTCTTACTCTGTAGAGGAAAAAAAAAAGAGGCCTACAAAAATAAATTGCATACAGTTTACAGTAGAAAATAGTGTTTTGCTATACAAAGCAGAAAAAGTGGTTAATGTACAATAGAAAGTGCATCACATGTAATGAAATGTATTTTTTGTCTAGCAAATATATTTATTGTACAATGAAAATTCTAGTATCTTCTCCTGCACAAAGAAATTTCTATTAGAAAGCTCATTTGCTATGTGAGCAGGAAAACTCTTTTTCTTGTTTACTGTAGCAGTCTATCTTCATATCAGCCCACAACACTTGTCAAGTTCACTTAAGAAGAGCTATGCGTAGATAAGAAGGGGATGGAACCAGGGACCAGAATATTCTGTCTCATCTGCTTTTACGTCTGAGGGAGTGCCATGTAATACACAGATTCTAGCGGCAATCTCATTTTTGAAAGCATTTTTCTTTACAGATGAAAAGTCAAAAATTGACCAATTTAAGGCTTTTACCAATAAATAAATCTTTTACCTTTGAGTATATTTACACATAAGTGAGAGTTTCTTCCTCTTGTGTGCTTTGAGATAGAATGTGACGTATGGGATTGGAAGTCAAACACCATCTTTGAAAGGAGATGACAGATGAAAACTACTGCGGGCCATTTGTTAAGCAGACATTGATTGTTATGTCAAACCAACATATCACAGATTACTTTTATAATTTACAATCACAGGAAGTCAAGTTTCAAGAACAGAGTACTATGAATTCTTACCGAGAATAATTGCTACTCCCTAGGGCTAAGCAGAAACTGGTTAGAATTTTGTATCCTGCGACCTATTCCTCGAGCACATGATAGAAGTATAGTTCAATGCATGCCAATGAAATGCTGGGCCTGGTTATGTCATTAGCCTGATAGATAGCAAACAGCAAAGACTGAGCCAGCCTGTAGTGAACATTTTGTATTGATAGTCTGTGACTTAGGACAAGTAAACGAACCATATGGCCTCTGAGTCTAGATGCGTAAATCTCAAATATCAAGTAGTCACGAGCACCCTTCTAGAATAAGCCTATCCATCTGATGATGGGGATTTGATTAAGTCCCTGAGTTTCTTCCCTGAAATGGGAAGATACCAATCTTACCCATTGTCATATTACAATGTTTTCTATTCACTGGGTCTTCCTAGGTCATCAGAGATGGTGGCCTGTCGCCTAGCCTCAAAGTTTACTGCTTGACAAGATTTCCCCTCCCTGGTCCCTACCAACACATATAGGAAAATCTGCCTCCTGTTCTCTCACTGGACAACAGATGCTTAAATTCAAAATAACAGGAAACTCTTCTCAAGTCCAAATGATTTCAAGGTGTGTTTGAAATGAAAATTCTAACTTCACAAGTAATCCAGATTTCCACAGCCTTACTGGGAGGTGTCAAGTACTTATGAAATACATGAGAAATGGGTCAAGTTTCTAACTCAAACCAGGTCTCTTTGGAGAGAATCTTGGCAAAGGGAAACCTGGTGTGTTTTTTTTTCAAGCATAAAGTATTTCCAAGAAAATAGAATATCTCATATTTGAGACAATAGGGTCAGATACCTTCCCAGTCCTTGTGCTGGATAGATTTATGTCAACTTGACACAAACTATAGTCCTCTAAGAGGAGGAAACCTCAACTGAGAAAATGAATCCATATGATTGGGCTTTAGGCCAGCTGGTAGAACAGTGGCTCTCAACCTGTGCATTGTGACTCTTTTCACAGGGGTCACCTAAGACCATCAGAAAACACAGATGTTTACACTATGATTCATAAGAGTAGCAAAATTACAGTTATGAATCAACAATAAAAATTTTATGACACGGGGTCACCACAATATGAGGAACTGACTGTATTAAAGGGTCTCAGCATTAGGAAGGTTGAGAACCGCGGCTGTAGAGCATTTTCCTAATTGGTAATTAATGGGGGCAGGAGCCCGCCTATTGCAGGTGGTGCTGCCTCTGGGCTGGTTTGCCTGGGTTCTATAAGAAATTAGGCTGAGCAAGCCATAGAGAGCAAGCCAGTATGCAACAGCCTTTCATGACCTCTGCATCAGCTCCTGCCTCAAGGTCCCTGCCCTGTCAGAGTTCTGTCCTGGCTTCCTTCAGTGACTACAATGTGGAAGTGTAAGCCAAATAAACCCTTTCCTCCACAACTTGTGTTTTGCTCATGGTGCTTCATATTGGCAATAGAAACCCTGACTGACCAAGACAGTTCTCCATCTCAAATAAAAACAAGAGGGACTCCCATTTTGGTGGGAAAATTGGTAAGAGAAAATTGTCATGCACTTCTTTGAATCATGCTAATTTGGATGTTTTACCTTATAAAGACAACTAATACCAGCAGGCTAAAGAGATATAGGGAAGAAGGTGAAGAGATACTGGTCAGTACCTTTTCATATTCGTCAAACTTGGCTGTCCAGGATCAGAGCCCCACGACTACTTCTTTATTCTTATGAACCTTTTGATTCCCATATATAGTCTTTTCCCATAGGACCTTCCTCCATGAGCATTCATTAAACTGGATCAGTGATTGGAGTGGGTTTGGCCTAATGCTGCTTGTCTTATAATGTTAATTTTGGTCACCAAAACTGCTTACACCAGTGTCTGCATGTAAGACACTGAGGGACTCTGCCCCCAGATGGCTCTGATTGATAAATAAAGATGCCGGCAGTCAATGACTGGGCAGGACAGACAGAAGCAAGACTGATAGGATCCCTGGGCTTGGGAGAGAGAGGAAGGAAGAAGCAGAATTGCCATGAGAAAAGTGTAAGATAGACCAGCCATGTAAGAATTCAGGTAAGTGGCTGTAGTGGCTACTTCCCCATTGGACCTGGGGTAACAGAAATGAAATCTAGATTTTAAAAGATGTTAAATCAGGAGTATCAGAAGGCAGCGTTATTTAGCAGGGGAAGGTTTAGAAGTGCCTAACCACTAAGCTAGTCATGGCATATCAAAACTAACTGGTGTGTGTGTGTGTGTGTGTGTGTGTGTGTGTGTGTGTGTTTCATTCATGAATCCAGAGGCTCTGGCAGGGGGCTGGGAGCACAGATTGGTTAACTACCACAACTGATTAATCAGTTCAAGTACAATGGTGTTCTTTTAAAATGACATAGGAAGTAGTACTTACTCGTGGACATTCACTTGTGGATATTGAGATGGGAACAATAGCATCTCCAGGCAGAATGTTGGGAGTGTCAGTGGTTCTTGCCAGCCACATGTTTATCGGGTTCTAACAGGAAGAAAAATGGTTATAAAAAATAACCACCAAGGGCATAAGAAAATATGGAGGGACTATTGAGGGGCCCGACTATTTAGTAAGAAAAGTATTTCTCATCTGTACACTCATCTGTAGTGTCTCCTGCCAACAAGAGATTCTGAAAGTAAACTATAGCTATAACAGAAAAACCAATCAAGTGTCTGCCTCTAAGATGCTCTGTTATGACATGCAGGCATGGAGGTCAAGATATGGGAGGTCAAGATCCTGATTCAGGGTTGAGATCCAGCTGTGCCTTGCTCTAACACCTCCATCGTGTGCGAAGCAAAGGTTTTCAGGCTTTTCTGGCTTTACCAGGTTTCATTGTATACAGCAGCTTTTGACTCCATTTTGAGCCAAAGGATGATTGGGTGGACTCACAAACTATGCCCACTGTCAGACACCTCCTAGGCAACAGAAACTGACAAATGACTTATTCATAAATATAGAAGATGCTATATAAACTTCTCAAGGTGAATTGAGTCTGTAAGGGAAACTGGATATATTAAAAATCAAGTCAAGGAAACCAAGTCTAAGTGCATATCAGACAAACTAGATCAAGGAAAGGGTGTAACTCTGTTCTTGGACCCAATAAGATAATGACACCTACCTCTGTGATAACGTTGTTCCACATTAGTTTATTGTCTGATGCGTGGTGTATGTGTGCCGAAGACTGACAAGAGGCAGACTCTTGACTGTGCCAGAGATAGCTCAGCTTGGTCTCTGTAGATAAAGCTCAATCAACGCCCTGCCTATCTATCTCTTCACCCATCCAGACTTCAACCTGAACCCTCCATTTCCTCCTCTTGGACCTCAGTTCACCTTATAGATGCTCAAGTTGTGACTTCAGCAGTCACTCCCTCTCAACACCTGTCTGGTTCATTATCAGCACAGACTCATTTGCAGCTCACTTCTGAACCCCGCTATAACCTCTTTAACTCATATTTATTCTGTAAACCAGAGAGGCATGTTCAATATGTACTGTGGGATATATGTTATGAGAGCGAATATTAGTCATCAAAGTTAGAATCAATAATCCTGCATTCTCCCTACTCATATTACCAAGGTATGTAGGATTATTTGGCCAATTGCTGTCATGGAAGACTCTAAACTTTGTGAATTACTTTGTTATTCAATGAATTATGACATTGTAGAAAGGCATAAATGTGCTCATCTAAGTTTCTGGCATAACATGCTTATGATGTACAACCACAGTGAAAATCAGTATAGAGGTTGCTCAAAAGTAAAATAATAAGAAGACTACCATAGAATCCAGCAATAGCCCTACTATCTGAGAACGTTTAAGTAAACATATCATCATATCATGGAGATCTTAGCATGCTCATGTTTATTACTGTACCATCCAGAAAACCTAGGAAATAAAACCAATCTAGGTATCTATCAATGCCTGGATAGGCAACAAAAGTGTGGTACATATTCACAGGGGATTTTTCTTCATCATAAACAAAAATGAAATCATGACATGTTCAGAAAAACAGGTGAGAAAAGAAGTCACTATGTTCAGCCAAATACAAAAGACAGACGCTATATGTTTTCTCTCATGTGCATGACAAGGATTTAAGTGGCCATGAAGGGGCAATAAGAGTAGAGAGGGGACCATGAGAAGGAAGTGATGTTGCGTGGGAGGAGGGGAAAGAGAGGATAATGGAATACAGAATGAAAGCAGAAGGGAGATCTATATGAGGAGAAGGAGGGACAGCAAATGTTGGCCAAGAGGACAGGAGAGTGAAGTGGGAAGGGGATGGATCAGAACAAATGATGAGTGTGATAGTACACATACAGAAGTACCGTGCAAATTACTTCATATTCTAACAACAACAACTACTACTACTACTACACATGAGTGTGCACACACACATATACAAGGCCAATGAGGATATTTAAGTGAAAACATTACAGATGTTAGGAAACAGTGGTCTGAAAATCACTTTCAAGGAGCAAATAGAGCAAAACGAAGGACCTTTTCTTCTGAAATAGCAATTTCTGACATTTTATTTGTTAAGACAAGGATACTATGAATCTCAGGCTGTCCTCAAATGCCCAGTTCCCTGACCTCTGGCCTCAAATGCTGAAATTACAGATATGAGCCACAAGACTTGGCTTTTTTTCCCCAGAATGAATATATGTATGTATGTATGTATGTATGTATGTATGTATGTATGTATCGTGGTTACATATATAGCAAGTGTGTGGTGGCCTGAGATTGATGTAAGATACCCTTCTGATTTTCTCTCCAGCATATGTAAGGAAGCAAGGATCCTCAGCAAATCTGGGGTTCACCATTTTCTTAGTCTAGTAAGCCAGCTTGCTCTGGGAATCGCCATCATTGTCTGATTACTACCCTCTGGGGTTACAGGCAGGCCACCAGGCCTGTTCAGCTTTAAATGGCTTCTGGAAATCTAAGCCCTGGTCTTCACAGTTGTTCAGTGAGTGCTTTACCCATTGAGCATCACCTCAGCCCTGACTCTTCCTTTCTGAATAAGATTATCTATCTAAGCTACTCTGTCCTTTATTACCTATTGTATTTTTTGGGTGCCAAGTAAGTTGTCTTTTTTTCCCCTCATTCAAACCCCTACATCTGGGAAGCCTTATTAGAACCTGAGGTCCTAGCCCTTAAGCCTGGTGCTGTGATTAGATGAATCTTTTTTAACAGGGTGTGTCTAAGGAGGAGGAGTGTCTTAGGAGGAGGGGGTAATATATGTTTCAAGCGATCACTAACATGAATAGTTGGGAGATACTCAGTTTCTATATCAGTTTCTTATCAAATTTCTTATCAAATATCTATTGCTATACATAATGCTATATAGCCCAGGCCATCTAAAAATCAGTGGCTTATGACCATTATAATTTATGTCTCCTGAACTTAGAAGTTGGTGATTTAATTTGGGGACACTTTTGATCTGTCTGGTCTCCCCTGCATGTAGTCTAGGCCAATTGGTCACTGGCTGAGACTTACATTTCTAGTGGTCCTTTGCTGGTGGTTGGCACGGGCCAGGCTTAGCTGTGCCAATTCCACTGTCTTCCATGTGTGTTCTGCAGGCCAGCTCCTACATCATGCATTCATAATCATTATGAAGGAGCAATAGAAGATAATAATTGAGATTTGTGACTATAAAAAGAATCAAGAACTAAACCTCAAAATGTAAGGACTTTGTAAGCCAAGGCCAGCTGTATCATCACTGAAAGTCTTGCATATGTTCCTAGGTGTAGGTCTATAAATATCATCAACAGACCAAAATCCTTTTGACAGTTTGAATAAAATGGCACCGGTAGGCCTATAAATAGTGACACTATTAGGAGGCGTGGCTTTGTTGGAGGAGCAGTGGCCTTGTTGGAGTAGGTGCAGCCATGATCGAAGAAGTAAGTCAATTTACTTCCTGCCGCCTTCTGATCAAGATGTAGAACTCTCCACACCATGTCTACTTACATGCCACCATGCTTCTTGCCATGATTATGAACTAAATCTTCTGAAACTGTAAGTCAGCCTCAATTAAATGTTCTTGAGTTGTTGTGGTCTGTTCATTACATCTGAAACCCTAACTAAGATGATCCCCAAATTATGTTCTATGGAAACTAGTAGTAATAAGATAAGTGATTATATATATATGTGTGCATGTGCATGCATGTGTGTGTGTATTTAAAGTTCTTTGATCATACAAATAAGCAAAATACTCCTAGTAAGCAACAGGACGAGTTAGCGTGTTTCAAGCTCCAGATTCTGGACTTCTTTACCTGGATTTAATTGGTATCTCCTGTACTTATTTGTGCATAAAACACATTAATTATAGAAAATTATGAAGACATCTTAGGAACAAGTGTTCCTTAAATCACGGTCTGAAAAACACCAGTCTAAATTATAAAAACATGTAATAACTGCGTAAGAATAAGAAAAGAGCTCACAGAGACCTGGAAGCCTTCATAGCACAGATAAAGAAAACACTCACAGTAATTATTGCCTTGAGTTCCAGATGAGAACCCCAAGAGGCAGAAAAGTTCCAAGCGCCTGCAGAACAGGAGCAGCAGTGCTGGCGCGCACCTGCCTGCTTCCACGCATCTGTCTCCCTCCCCGCTGGAGTGCAAGGCCAGAGAGGTGATGAGGAAAGGAGAGTCTGGTGGTTGGAAACTGGCGTTGGCTCTGGCTTATCCACCAGCTACATCTCAAGATGGTTGAAGCTTCATTCAACAGTGGATTGGAAATACCATTCTCCCCAAAGTTCAGAGAAGCAGGAAAAGATTTTAGGGACAGCTTTGGGACACAGGAATCCCCCAACACTTCCCCATGTAACATAACAATGACATAAAACTTACTCCCTTGTCATAAATCTGGTCCTTTAAAAAAATATGCTTATTTCTTTTTTTTTTCAAATTTTCCCTTTTTATTTTGAAACTGTGTAGCCCAGGAACTCACGCTGTAGATTAAGCTGGCCTCAAACTCAGAAATTCACCTGCGTCTGCCTCCCGAGTGCTGGGATTAAAGTAGTGTGCCACCACCGTCGGGGTGCTTATTTCAATTGCTTAATATTTTCAAGATCATCTTCCTCTTGCTCTTTCCTAATTTTCCAGTGAAATTTCAGTGATATATTCCGGCACCAGTGTATTAATATTCTAAGGAAATATAACACAGGCCCTTACAGTCTAATTTTGGAACACTCATCACAGAAATAGTTTGCTTCCTCCTGCCCTATTTTTCTTTCCGATTGTCAGCCTGTTGGACTACATTAAGCTAGGTGACGACTTTTCTCTGTGAAATATTTCTTTCTTAAGGGCCTTTCCTTTGTTAGGGATGGTGGGAGGTCTCAGAAATGGGGAAGCCACAGCCCTCCACCTTGGTTAAACCACAGAGATGAAACACAGAGCCATAGAGGCTACAGGAGAAAGCACCAGCAGGAAAGAAGGGACAAAGGTACTTTGTTAGGGAATCTATTCACTGTCACAGTAGCCGCCCCTCCGGCTTTATATCTCATCATGGTAAGGCACTGAGATGGACCGGATTCAGAACGGCTTTCAAGCCACAGCTCCACATTCAAGGAAATCACTCTCTTGGAGAAAACATATTAAATACCTTTGTGCTCCTACAATTAAAAAAAAAAAAAATGGTGCGGCTCCTGTGTTTCTAGGGACATCAGCAAATGCCAAGCATACTTGATTACTTATCCTTTCCAAGTGCAGCGTGGCTCCAGCATGTCAGACTTCAGCATAGTTGGCATTCTGAGCTATGCCCTTTGCTACGATGCAGTCATTCATACCAGAGGATGCTCTGGGGCTCCAGTTGCCCATGGGATGATGATGGTGTTCCTTCCTTCCATCATGACTATCCAAAATGACCCCTATATAGTACCAAGTGTCTGAAGGAGGTCAACACAGTCTCCACTAACTCAGAATTGCTGTCCAAGGGTATTAGAAAGTCATCCCCCAAGTCTCCTCAATCTTTTTGTTCAAAATCAATCCCACGGAATTACTACCAATTAATTTCTGTGTGTACCCAGCTTCCAGGTCCCTGCCTCTGTGTACATTTGGGATTTCCCGTTATTGTTTACATTAAAGCTCTTTTAGCAACTCTTCTTTTTCACCCTTCCTAGACCACTACCTTTTGTTGTCCTGCTCATCAGCTTCTAGAGCTTTCCATTAAGCTTCCAACCATGAGCACATTCTCCCAAGATTGTAAAACCATTATTCTGGAGAACTTGGAATCAACTTAGTATCAAGTTAAGCAGAATCTCCAGTCATGTGACCTTGAGCTCATTCAAAGTCGTTTTCTTGTTGAAATCAATTCATCTATCACACTGTGGGATGTTTCCTCATCTCTTCTCTCTTCAGGCTGAAGTCTCTGCCTGTTTCCCCAGACTCCAAGCCTTCCAGAACCAGAAGCAGATCAAATGAATTAAAATGTTTAAAAGTCCACAGCAATATCATTGATTTTAAATCATAAAGTGGTAAGATGAAAACAAGATTTTTTTTTTCTGGGAAAGGATTTCTTCGTGTAACCCTGCCTGTCCTGGAACAGCTTCTTGCTTAAGAACAACAGGTCTTACTCTGTAGACCAAGCTGGCACTGAAAAAGAGTCACCTCACAAAGATCCACCTGCCATTGCCTCCCAAGGGCTGGAATTAAAGGCATGTGCCCCACACCACCCAATGAGAATAAGAATTTTTGAAAACATTTTACTTAAAATTTTTATACAATATATATTAATCATTACTTTACCTCCACCAACTCCTCCTAGATCCTTCCCATCTCCCTTCTATACATCTTCAGAGTCTCTTTCTCTCTGTCTCTGTCTCTCATTATCTCTGTCTCTCTTTCTCTCTGTCTCTGTCTCTGTCTCTCTCTTTCTCTCTCTCTCTCAAACAAAACAAAACAAAACAAAATAAAACACACATAAAAAACAACCATGAAATCTGTTTTGTGCTGACCAACCATTGCTAGGCATGTGACCTGCCCTGGAGTATGGTTGTCTTAATGACAGAAGAAGGATTTGAAGGTGGATTCGGCTACTGTTAGCATCCATGTGCCTCCCCTTCATCTCCATCCCATGATTCTTCAGAAAAACTAGAAACTTTGGAACATTGTCAAGCAAGGGCTTTCCAGTTTTCCCACCAACTCCATTCCTACACATACACTATAGCAGCATATGGAAATCCCAAGTCAATAGTCTATACTTAATAGCTTAATAGTTATGCTAGATGTGGTGACACCTGCCTATAATTCCAGCACGTAGGATGTATAGGCAGGAGGGTCCAGGAGTTCTACCTTGTACTGCCTTGTACTACCTTGGTTGACATGAGAGCTTGCTTTGGACAAACTAACAATCAAAAACCATGTTGTTTACTCTGTTAAGCATACTCTTACTTAAGTAACAACCCAAAGTGAAGGCTCCATTTATTCCTATTTAGCAGTTGAGTAAGTAAGGACACATGTAAACTTGTTCTAGGTAACATACTAAGGCTACAAAAATGGTTCCATGTCTACAGTGCTTGTTAGATGCTCAGATCCCCAGGCCCCACATAAACATAGAGCAGGTATAGTGGCTCACCTATAATTCTAACCTCCAAAGATGAAGATGCAGACAGGGGTTAGGAAAACTAGCTGCCTTGGCAAACACTGGGTATAATTGAGAGGCCCTGTCTCAAAGGAGATAAAAAAAGCTATCTAGGAAAATTCCTGAAATCAACCTCACACATGTAAATAGGCAAGTATTTGGACTCACATATATACAAACCACATATACATGAAAGAAAGCAGAAAGACCACATAAGATCTAGGGCTGGGATAGCTTTAAAATTCTTTAATTACCTTCCAATAAGCTAGAGAGAAGATAATATTTACAATTAACAAATGTATGAGTCAGGGTTCCCTGGGGGAAAAGAACAATTAGATGGCTGAATATTATGAGATAGATAATAAAAAAAATCTACAGAGACATTCTAAAGTATGGCTCATGGCATTATCAGGGCTGGCAAGACTGGAATCTGTCAGACGATCAGCAAGGGAAGAGTTGGCGCTGCCTTGCAGAATCAAAGAAAAATAGCAAGCTAGAACCAATGTGGAGATCTGGAGGTCAAATTTCACTTCCTTTGGGAAATGCATCTTTGTTCTGCAGCCCTTCAACAGATTATATGGTAGCCTATTTATATTATAGAGGGTGATCTACTTTATCCAGTCTTCTTTTTTAATGTAAATAAAATATTTTAAAATACTTAAACAGCCACATCTAGACATTATTTGACCTTATACAATAGCGTCATCACCTACCATGAAGTTGCTGCAAGAAATGAACCATCATTGTAGCCAAGTGCAGAGGGGTCTACCTATAGTCTCTGCTATTCAGAGGAAGCCTGGGAGGCGGAGGGCAGTCTGGAGACAGCAAAACACTCCAGCACAAGAGAAGGAAACTTAAAGCAATCATCCATAACCCAGAGGAATAAGAACAAGGCGGACATCATCCTAAGCATCCACTGGTCCCTTTCTCTACCAGTGAGAAGGAAGTGTGGTACTCAATCCACCAGAACAAGAACAGAGCAGTGGCCGACCACAAAGGGCAAGAAAAGCCTTCTAGATGAGCTCTTTCCTCAAAGGAAGGAAGAAGTGAATATTACAGGCTGGGACAACCTGTCTCTAGACACTATCTACCTACAAATCAGAGCAAACTCTTTATGGGGGTAGGTGGAGGGGGGAGATGTCTCCAGGTTAACAGATAGACTACATAGTGATTGGCAAAAGCGAATTCTAAAGAACTTCAAAAACTCCCTTTTACCCAGATTCTCCACCTACCATCTAAAGGAGTGTTCATGGCATTTGCTGGCACCAGAAAACATGCTTTGAATTCTGACAAATAGCTTAATCCAGACACAAGCATACGGACATGGCTTCCTTTGCAATGAGTCATTTCTATTACCTATGGTGTCTTTTGAGTGATGTCTGCATCCCTGGCTTACTTGCAGAGGTTTTGTGTAATTGAAGCTTTTGGTTTGACTGTGTCTCCCTCCTAATAAAAAGTGATTAGTTGGAAGAAGTTCACACTGGAAGATGTTTGTATTAAAAGCTGGCATGGGGTCCAAAAGACAGTCTCTTCTCCTGACTTGGCTCACAGCTGGCTATGGTTCCTTCTTCTGTGCCTTTAGCCTCGGGAGAGAAAGGGCCTTGTGTGTAGACAGCTTGTGAAATGATTACAAGATATAAAAGATATTTGAGGGTTAGCAATGTAACTCAGTTAAGTGCTCTCAGAGTACGGACAGAGTCTTGGGATCAGTCCCCCAGACAGAGTCTTGGATGGGGTCCCCACAAGCTGGGCACGGTGCCACACACCAGCAATCCCAACCCTCAGAAGGTAGAGGCAAGAATATAAGGAGTTCAAAGTTATCCTTAGCTACATAGCAAGCTCAAGGTCAGCTTGCTATAAGATAATAAGAGATATAAGAGATCTTGCCTCTACCCCCAATCCCAAAATTGAATAAAGATGACTCGGTCCCTGAAGAGAGAGACCATGGCTCTATAAGTCCTTTCATCACTACTCTTTGCTCTCAGACCTTCAGTGCTTATTCTGTGCCTCAATTTACCCATCAGCAACACTTAAATAGTTTTAAAGAACTGGCCTGCCCTCTTCCGACCAAATACGTAATAAATCAGGATGTCGGAACATTCTGTAATTTCAGAGTCTATAAATCAAGCAGAGCAAAATATAGAAACCATCAATATCATCACCTTAGGTCAAAAACAAGAATTCAATTCCAGGCTCTGATGCCAGACTAGTGGGTGTAAATGCCGATGACTCTTGTCACCGTATGCAATGTATTCGACATCAGATCAAGGAGTCATTAGAGAAAGACAGCCTCACTGTACAGCGACACAGTCATAATAGCAGACTGACAAACATGGAGACAGCTGGCTGCTCAGCAGCAGATTTTAAAATGAATTTACGGTTTATGAAATGTGCAAGATTGATGACATCAGTGACAGAGCCCTTGCTTAAAGGGACAGATCAAGAGGGACAAGGACAGTGACCTGGATATCCTTTCCTCGCTGCTCCCCTCCTGCCGATACCCAGGCAGGAGACTAGGGCTGCCTGCCAAGTCCCCAAAAGGGAATCAGAGTCTGAACCCATGGCGACATGCTCAGAACAGATTCGGCTCATTGGTTCTTCGTGTTAGCAGAGAATGCGCCAGCTGTGGGTAGACCCGAGAAAGGGCAAGGCTTCCTTCCTGGCCACTGTCTTTGACACTGTGTGAGCATGTGGAAAGGTGCTACCCATGGAACCGACGGCACCCAGCACAGGAGTGAGGCACGTGGTAACTGTGACACAATTATAGAAAGGGTGCTGATCCTCATCAAATCTCACATTTGACAGGCTAAGTCATTATCTCTTCCAGTTTTCTGCACTCATCAGACAGACGGCCAATCAGGACTGCACAGAGTTTTACGCGGTTCTTCTTTCACAGTGCCAAGGGGTTTCGGTCCACCTCTGCTGGCCTGTTTCCTTGACATTTACTCTAAGACATCTCAAACTTTGATTTAAATAAAATCAAAAACTACTTGGTGTGACATACTCTTTGGTACTTTGAGACTATCTCTAATGACTTTCTCAACAAGTGAATGACACTGAAAGAAACACAGCTGAGTCCAGCACCCAGGATCTGGGTGAGTGCCATGATGACGTGCCCTCTCCCTAGCCCATCTGGTCCCTTTTCTGTCATGTGTTTCAGAGTCATGACGTATTTGTTTGTAGAATAAAGCCCTTATTCCCAGGGCTAGGTAAAGGGCATGCTGTAGAGGCCTGAAGACCTGAGTTCAATGCCCAGCACCAACAGACAAAAGCACTACATACATGCAATGCCAGTGATGAGGAGACAGAAGGGTTCCTGGCACACACGCCAAAGTCCTGAGTTCAAGATTCAGTGAGAGACTGTCTTAAAACACAATATGGAGATTGACTGAGGAAGATGCCTCATGTTAACCTCTAGCTTCTGCTTAACAATTCCAATTGGATAAAAAAAAACAGAAGCGAGCAAATCATGGATTCTGACCACTTCTAGCAAGTTTCAGATGCCTGTTCCTTTTGGCCCCAGTCTGAGGAGCTGACTATATAGAAAGCTTGCTGGGCCTGATGTCGCTGACACTAGGACTCTGCCATTGGTGAGAGGCCACTGATAGACATAGCCAGCCCATCCAGTTTTAGCCTGCTTGAAAGCCACAGAGAAAACCACCAGTTATCTACACTGAGAGAATCCCTATGACCAGGTACCACCCAGAGGTATGAGGTAGGAGGAGAGTAAGAAGTCAGCCCATCAACCAGAGAGGCAGACCGAAGGTGCTGCGACCATGATGCTAGAATAGCAGGGGATTCTACCTACCTCTTCTACCTTCCTGATCACCAGATCTCTCTTCCCAGTGCTGCTCTGTGTTTCAGCCTCTCTGGTTCCCCGTTGTTCTTCATGCTTTGTGTCTTGGTTATCCTTAGGAGTGTTCCTGGTTTTTGTAGCTCACAAGAGCCTATCATAGATAAGGCATGTCTGCAACCTGGGTTAGCTGAATATACAACAGTTGGTGCTTGTCTTGAGCAGATGCAATAGCTACTTTTAGCACTAAGTAGAGTTTCCTGAATAGCCTTATTCACTTACCTATTTATTTAGGGATTTGATACTCTTAAAATTTATCTTTAAAAAAAATACATATATGGCATCACGATTTTTTGCATGTAATAAATATATATTATATATAATAATAATACATTATATAATATGTGCTAAAAATGGGGTGTCACTGATGCAGTGGAAAATCAGAAATGGTTCTCAATTTCAAAAGCATTCCTGGAGTTTGAACATCCCAGTCTACCATTCTCTGCCCGACAGCTGGCAGATGCAGAGTTCTTTCCCCTCAGTATTCCCAGGCAGAGATTAATAGACAAACACCAATGTTGGGTAATTCATTCACTACTAACGGATCAACAAGCTTAGGGGAATTTAGTTGTTTAGACAACTGAGAAGAGAACATTCGATTAAACATCTGAGAGCAATGTCTGAAAGGTTCGCTTTCCTATTCAAAAGAGGCACAGCCGAAGAATACAATCATCAGAAATGAGAACCATAGAATCCCACAGCAATCCATTTTAAAATGGTGTTCTACTGATACTGTTGCCTATGTGATTCCAGCCTACACAGACTGGTCAGTACGTAAAGTGGGTTCCAACAGAGTTTCAGGAGAAACATGTGACAAGGAAAAAAAACTAAAAATGATTGTTTATCCTGAGAACTGGATTTTAGGGAGGGTACCCCTAAAAGGTTTCTGTGGGAGTTAGAAAAAGATGCCTCCTCTGGAAAGATGAACCCCCGCAGCAGCACACACAGCTCCTATCACAAAGCCCAGGCAGGACGCCCTCAGGGCCCTCTGGGCAAGGTGTCTGTGTGTGGCTAACTACCCAGAACTCCTTGCTCACTGAAGGGAGAGAGGGGAGAGAGAAGAGGGAAATAGACAAACCAGGGGCAGGCAAAGAAATGAAGGAGTCATGATTAGAAAAAGAAACCTTGAGGTAGCAATAGAGGAAGAAGAAGGAGAAAACTTAAAATAAAATAAAATAAAATAAAATAAAATAAAATAAAATAAAATAAAATAAAAGGAGGGGGCAAGAAGCAAAAAGAAAGGGCTGTGCCGTGTGCTTGTTTCCCATCGCCTGCCACGCTTGGCCGTGATGGTGAAGCCAGGCCAGGTGACACGTGCCAGCATCCAGCTGAATTTAAATGAGTTCATCTGTGTAAGGACTGGCTCTCAGGAGGCTTCACGACTAAACTGGATGAAGATCTGGGAGATCTTACGTTAAGGCACACATTCCTGGGAAAGCCTACAATGAAATGAACTAAAATGTAGATTAGACGCTGTCCTGGGAGCATCATATCTGTGTGATTTTATTACGGCCCCAAATAAGACCTTTCAGGCAAGAAACATACATTTTGTTGGACATTTCGAAAGTCAAAATAAAATAGAAAGAAACAACCGGTCAACCAACCAACCACAAGCCAACCCTGCAAGGCCCTTGGTTGCACAACACATATTTTTGAGATATGTACTGGAAGGCCTCATTATTCACCATTTTTCTATTAAAAAAAAATCTCTGGTCCACCATTTCTCTACTCACAGTACAGCAAAAATTTCCTTTCCACCCACCCACCCCCATCTTGCATGTGACCCAGTTTTGGAGGTTCCTAGATAGAAAGTCCCTGTAGACTGTGTCATTTCCAATATCAGCCTCCAACTACTCTTCTAAATACCTGGAGCTTGGACACAATCATCCAGGAGTAACTCAGAAGAGCCCAGTTATTGTTAGGCCAGTTGCTTGACTGAGGAGATAACTAACGGCCTACTGAGAACTAAACCTCATGCACATGACCCAGGATGTGTGAAGACCCAGGATGGGAGAAGACATGAGCCAAGAGGGAGGAGGTTTGCTAAGACTAAAGCAGACCCATACACTCTTATCACAGTCAGGCCAAGTAAAGAGGTCCTAGATTCCTGTTTCTTTCAGTCTTTCAGCCAACACACATTTGCTGTTTGGGGCAGCAGGTACTGAGCCAGGTTCTGCAAATATAGGAAGAAAACACAGTCATATTGCCCTAGAGGACTTTACAATCCCATTTAAAAATAAATGATGGTATAATTAACTATTTAATCGATCATGAAGAGGAGTGAGCCACTCAAAGGTACAGGGAGCATGAGCCCAGGCTGACCCTCTTGAGGTCAGCGTTTCCACTCAGATCATAAGAAATGATGAAGGTGCAAGACAATGGCAGGTCCCTGGACTCTGTAAGGCCAACTACAGTGTCATCTCTATTTCTGCATGTTAGAGTGAGTCATGGTTTCTCCCCAGAGCTGTCTGACAAGACATACCTGATCTTTCCTGTGAACTGGCTGCAACAGGAGTCTATGCTAGAGAATACGACAAGAGGCAGCTACCCTTGATTCATTCAATATGATTATCTCAGAAAGACCGATGGAATGTCTCTCATTTGTGGCTCCTTGATTTTATGGAAACACAGAAGATCATGTATGGCTTGAACATAGAAATAAAACTGTCTGGGGACAAAGAGTACTATGGGAAGAAGCATATGAGGAGGGGACAGAAGGGGGTGAAGGGGCATCGATACAATACAACAGACAGGTTTAAAACTTTAAAGTAATTAGCTGATGAATTTAAAATGAAAAAGATGCTACACTTAGCTTTTCAAATCATAAGACCACCCCAGGCTCCAGCAGTCCCCTTTCTAACTTCCTAGTTCCAATCAGAGGTGCTGAGCCACTTGAGAAACCTCTTACCCTCCCTTGGCAACGGATTATGAAGCATCTAGTTATTTCCATCAGCTCTGGATTCCTGATAGCTTGCCTAAGGCTGCCCTGTTCCTTTGTGGGAACAGAGTACAGCTTCTTAATGTTAACACTGTCAGTTCTTTTTAAAGATGGTTAAATAGCTCAAATGACTTTATTATATCTTCTTTGAATACATATGTAGGTCTCCCATTTAACCATTTTAACTTTTTTCCTATTCATCTTAATCAATGAAACATGTGGGGGGGATGGGTGGGTATTTGAAGAGGAAAATCCCAGAATTATATTTGAGTAATAACCCTAGAAGAAAATGCACAAAAATTCCAATCCTTTTTCACTTCCTTTTCTTGACTGCTGGCTGCTACAGAGTTGAGGGAGTGAGGTGTTCCTCTGAAAATGCAGTATAGAGTGTCATAGTGAGCATAAGACATGGATAGAAACCACCGCATTTCTGGGATTGCTGGAATTCAGGCTACAGAGTTATCTCTAGGGATGGAAGGGAGTTGTCTTAGTCAGGGTTTCTATTCCTGCACAAACATCATGACCAAGAAGCAACTTGGGGAGGAAAGGGTTTATTGAGCTTACACTTCCATGCTGCTGTTCATCATTAAAGGAACTCAGGACTGGAACTCAAGCAGGTCAGGAAGCAGGAGCTGATGCAGAGGCCATGGAGGGATGTTTCTTACTGGCTTGCTTCCCCTGTCTTGCTCAGCCTGCTCTCTTATAGAACCCAAGAACACCAGCCCGGGGATGGCACCACCCACAAGGGGCCCTCCCCACTTGATCACTAATTAAGAAAGTGCCCCACAGCTGAATCTCATTGAGGCACTTCCTCAACTGAAGCTCCTTTCTCTGTGATAACTCCAGCCTGTGTCAAGTTGACACACAAAACCAGCCAGTGCAATTGACCCCTTTTCAACTTGACACACAAACACATCACTATTAAGCCTCAACCCTTACTTTCTTATTCATCCCCAAGATCTAAATTACTTTAAAAGTCCCAGAGTCTTTACATATTAAAAGTTCAATCACCTTAAAATTCAAACTTTTAAATTAACTTTTAAAATTCAAAGTGTGCAGGAATAGAAATCCTGACTAAGACAACTCCCTTCCATCCCTAGAGATAACTCTGTAGCCTGAATTCCAGCAATCCCAGAAATGTGGTGGTTTCTATCCATGTCTGGAACTCAAGCAGGTCAGGAAGCAGGAGCTGATGCAGAGGCCATGGAGGGATGTTTCTTACTGGCTTGCTTCCCCTGGCTTGCTCAGCCTGCTCTCTTTTAGAACCCAAGAGCACCAGCCCAGGGATGGTACCACCCACAAGGGGCCCTCCCCCTTGATCACTTTTCAACTTGACACACAAACACATCACTATTAAGCCTCAACCCTTACTTTCTTATTCATCCCCAAGATCTAAATTACTTTAAAAGTCCCAGAGTCTTTACATATTAAAAGTTCAATCACCTTAAAATTCAAACTTTCAAATTAACTTTTAAAATTCAAAGTGTTTTAAAAGTTCAAAGTTTCTTAACTGTGGGCTCCACTAAAATACTTTCTTCCATCAAGAGGGAAACATAACAGGGCACAGTCACAACCAAAAGCAAAACTCAAACTCCAATGGTTCAATGTCTGGGATCCAACTCATGATCTTCTGGGCTCCTCCAAGGGCTTGGGTCACTTCTCCAGCTCTGCCCTTTGTAGCACACAGCTTGTCTTCTAGGCTCCAGCTGCCTGTACTCCACTGCTGCGGCTGTTCTTGGTGGTCATTGCATAGTACTGGCATCTCCACTGCTACCTTCCACTGTAATTAGGCTTCACCAATAGCCTCTCATAGGCTCTCTTCATGGTGACAAGCCTCTGCTCCTATGCATGACCCCTTCAAGTCCTGGGCCATCAATTGCAACTGAGACTGCACCTTCAGCAATGGCCTTCCATGGCCTCTCACTGTGCCAAGAACCTCAGCTGCTCTTCATGACCCCTTCATGCCTTCAAAACCAGAACCATCTGGGTGACTCTTACACAGTACCAAGTCTAGTCACAGCACAAAATACAACTGTGGCTATCTCTGGAACACAGCTTCTGTGCTCTCAGAAAACACTTCCCAGAAGATTTCATCTCAGTGATGCTGGTCTCTTCCTAATCACCGCTAATTTCTTAGCTCCAGCTAACCAGCATCAATAGTCCCAGTAACACAAATGTTTGCTTTAGTGGTTCTGGTATCTTGTTAATCACAGCTGATTCTTCAGTCCCAGCTAACCAAAATCACAGAATCTTCACAATCAAAACATGGCCCCTTTAAGAGTCTTTAATCTTCCCTCTGAAATTTCACAAGCCAGGCCTCCATTTTCTGCACTGTTCTCAACATTTTCTTCCAAGCTCCTACAGAACATTCCACAGAGCTCTTAAAATCCTATGGCTCTTCTAGCTCAAAGTTCCAAAGTCCTTCCACAGTCCTCCCCAAAACATGGTCATGTTGTCACATGAATACCATACTCCTGGTACCAATTTGTCTTAGTCAGGGTTTCTATTCCTACACAAACATCATGACCAAGAAGCAACTTGGGGAGGAAAGGGTTTATTGAGCTTACACCTCCATGCTGCTGTTCATCATTAAAGGAACTCAGGACTGGAACTCAAGCAGGTCAGGAAGCAGGAGCTGATGCAGAAGCCATGGAGGGATGTTTCTTACTGGCTTGCTTCCCCTGGCTTGCTCAACCTGCTCTCTTTTAGAACCCAAGAACACTAGCCCAAAGGTGGTGCCACCCACAAGGGGCCCTCCCCACTTGATCACTAATTGAGAAAATGCCCCACAGCTGGATCTCATGGAGGCACTTCCCCAACTGAAGCTCCTTTCTGTGATAACTCCAGCCTGAGTCAAGTTGACACACAAAACCATCCAGTACAGGAGTTCTGCCCTGGTACAATGATTAATCTTCATTGTCAAAATTAGAGTTAGAGCCATGGGGGAGATTGGTGAAGCCCATCTCCAAGTGTGTCTATAAGAAGGATTAACGGGGACAAAAAGACTGACTCTGGATGTGGGCAGGGCTGTCCTGTGAGCAGTCAGAACAAAAGGAAAGGGGAGGGAGGGAAAAGCATCTGAGTGGTGACAGTCTCTGGGTCTGCTTTCTATCCACCATGGTAAGAACTACTCTGCCTGCTCACAGTCTCTCTACCGTGATGGACAAACACTATGAGGCATCACAGATCCTCCCTTCTTTAGGTTGCCACAGCATGGTGCTAAGAGCTGTAATGATACAGCTGGGTTTCAGCTCTGCATCATGGGGGAGTTTCAGATCTGAGGGGGAGGAGTGATACGGTCCTGCAGTGATGGTCAGTAGTTCAGGGAGGCACAGCAATGTCCTGTGCCCTTGGCAGAGTTCATGTAAGTCTATAGGGGTTTGAGCCTGACAATAAGGGATTGAAACCAGAGCTTTTTACCTGGTTTATAATCTTAAAACTGAAAAAATAAATAAGGCTGTAGAAAAGTTATAAAAGGAATCTTCAAGATCTCACCTGATTCAGTGAATGGTGTTTACCACAAGGTTTGAGGTATTTCCACAAGGTATGAGGGATTTCCCTGATCATGACTATCCTATAGCATGAACATAGTCATTGGAATCATAAATAAGAACTTATATTGCATGTTTTTACGGTCCCCATAGGTTGCTGCAGGATCATCTGCCCTTAGGAAGTTCTTCTCCTTCACTCCCTTCCTTCTGCAGAACTATGGACTCAGAATAAAGAAGTCTATCCCTGTAAGTACCACTGGCCCATCAGGCTTAACAGACTCTGCACATCTAGGAATGCATTACCTTTTCCCAGTATTTCTAGAGCAAAACAGTCCTTCCCAGTTCTAGTCCTGGTCCCCCAGATACAGTGGGACCGCTCTGTTGTGTACTACTTGTGATGTAAGCCTCTTCTTAGTGCCAAGGTGTGCTGCAGTATACGGTAAGGAGACTTCAGCCACTTGAGTATGGGTTGAATCTGTGGATATGGCAACAGGCAGACCCGGTGACAATGTTACTTTATTTGGCAAAAGGAAGAGAATATGGATATCTGTAACCTAAACTGTGAGGAGGGTGTGTAGAAACAGAGAGTTTTTCCATCCCATGACAGAGAGAAAAGTCAAAGATATTCAAAATACAAGCGTCATCTAAGGCACTGTTAATGGCTTGAAGAAAAAGGGGCAAGCTGGCGAGAGATGTGGCCACTAAGAGTGGAAGGCAGCCCCCAGATGAAGACAGAAGAAAGGTGGAGATCACAGTCCTGTCATTGCAATGCACAGAATTCTAACTTGGGTAAGATTGGAAGTAGAATCTTTCCCAGAACTTCAGATAGACGTCCCATGTAAATGACACTTTGATGACAGCTTCATAACACCCTAAATATGGCCCCTTCCCCACAGACTTCTGACAACAGACTGGGAGATTATGAGGGTGTGTATTGACCTGCTAGCTTCTTATATTCTGTTGTACTGAACAGCAAATCAGTCAGTGGTGAAAGTAGAGAAACTACGTTCGCTTCCGTTCAACATTGGGCCTGCCCCTGTACTACACTGTTCAGGCAAATGGATCTGATTTTATTTATAATGCCACCATTTTCCAAGGGTCCCCCAAAGATCAGATATTTCTTCAGTTGATTTTAGGGCTAAAGATGGTCATTACTTGATCTTCAGATGGAAAACTTTTGCTGGGCCTTATTTCTTTCTGATGAGTTTTATAGGAAGTTCTATGAGTCCAGTTTGAAGAGATGAGTGGACTTATGGCTGTTCATTCATTCACTCATTCACTCACTCACTTAACATGCTCATCACAGGCTAAGTTTTGTTCTGGTTCTGGCAATCTAGAATGAATCTATCAAAATTCCAATTCTCACAGAGCTTACCTTTACAGAAGGATAAAAAGGCAAATGTTTGCTAGGTGACAGCAAGCTCTATGGAGTTAAATAGGACAGGTCAGGGAGCTAAGAGAAATTCAGAGAGTGCTTCATATAGAGTAATCAATAGTGACTTGTCCATTAAGTTTCCATGTGAACAGAATGAGGGTGAGCTGTGCAGTTATGGGGGAAAGATCAGTACGGGAAGGGTGGTCCATAGGTGAGAACATTGGAGGCACTGAGATGGAGAGTCCTTAGTGTAACATTAGAGCTCACACTACTCCAGAGAGTGAGCAAAGAAGAGAGAAGCCACACATGAGGTCAGTCAAGCCCTAGGCTAGATCACACAGGACTCCATAGGGTACTGAGGAACTTTGAAGTTGGCCCTGACGGACATGGAAAATACTAGAGGACTTAATGCAAAAGTTTCTCATTATCATTTGGATATTTTGGCAGAGGAACTAGGGAAGGGCATGGGGAAGGGAGCATCTAGTTGGCCAGGGAAATTGTCTACCATCAGTGACTTTTTGGAAAGGTGGTAATGGATGCTAATGAGAGGATGTTGGGTTCTGACTAAATTAGAAGGTGTGTGATAGTTTAGATGACAATGTCCCCCGTGGGCTCATATATCAGAACACTTGTTCCCTATTGATGGTACTGTCTACAAAGGTTATAGAACTTTAGGAGGTGGCATCTCAATGGAGAAAGTACATTATTGGAAGTACTTTGGGTCTTATAGCATGGGCCCACTTCCTGCTTTCTCTCTCATTTCCCTACGTGTGTGTGTGTGTGTGTGTGTGTGTGTGTGTGTGTGTGTGTGTGAAATTTGATCTCCCTGCCTCCTGACTCACCTCATGCTCCCATTGCTACACTTTCATTGCTATGATTGACTGCATTCCCTCTGGGATGATAAACTCAAATAAATCTTTTTCTTCTCTAATAAGCTCATGTTCTTGTTTTCCTTTCTTTTTAACCATAGAATCAGAAAATTTATAAAGACAAGGTGGTATTGAGATTCATCTATGGCTTAGATCTAAACTGTTTAACAATCCACACATCTGTCTGAACTGCACACGGCTTGAGTTCTTCCTCCAGAGATACCCTGGACTGACAGGTCTGATTCTTCCAGCTCTCTAGAGCAACCTGACATTCTCCAAGCCCAGCAGTGAGGTCCAAGCTTAGCCTGAGGCCTGAAGTGACGCATCAGATTCTGAACACAGCCAAGTTTCTACCTGGAACCTTTTCTGGTAAGAGCAAAAGTATTCTGAATGACAAGGTCCCTGAGTCCATAATTAGTCTGCCTCAATGTTGAGGCTCAAAGGGAATAATAAAGCTTGCCGTCATTCCCAGAGTAGGGTGCCCCAGCTCCGAAAGACTTATACATCTTTATCTAATATGAGAATCACGGTAAAGTCTGAGTATGAACATAATGCCTTGAACTGAGTCATCAGAGCGCCGACTGGGAAACTCATGCAGACAGTACTTCACAGGTGCTGTAGCATCTTAATCCAATTGTTGCTTTTCTACTATATGAGCAGAGAACAAATCTTGGAATTTTTCTGGCGTGAACATTACATATGGCTTCTGAATGTAAGGTGTCATTTTATAAATAAGAAGAAAAGTTTAAAAAGATGTTTCATGCTGTGTAGCTAAAAAGGGCCAGTGTGAGTAGGATGGAGCCAATGCACTGTGCTAAGCTGGTGGAAACCCAGGAACGAACAGCATAAACTAATGAACAGAGGGTGTTAGGGAGGCCAGTTGGTATGCTAGTCCAGAATTGGAAGGACAACACAAAAGATATATCTTCTCTCCTTACCCAACAGAGGGGCATCCAGATTTAGAACAAACTAATCTTTAAGCTAGTAGTAGTAGTAGTAGTAGTAGTAGTAGTAGTAGGCTGGTTTCTCTGGGCTGTTCTTCCCCCAGAGAGACCATGGGACTTATACAAGGGGGAACCAGTCAAGAGTCCCTCCAGAAACTGCCTAGCAGATGTGCACAAAAAAGCTTAGACATAATTATATTAAAACAGTTTCCAAAGTGTATGTCACCTCTTCCATAAAGATGAGTTCTATAAATAGTCTACATGAGGCATCTTAAGGGCCAAGGGGAAGATCTGATGTGGTTTTGGTGCTAAGGTCACAAGGCTATAATTACCTCTCGTCCTGTTTGTAAGAGTCTGAAGGAGCCAGATATACCCTGACCCTACAGATAATACAAAAGTCACCACAATATTAGCTATATTCGATCCCAGCCTTCTGGGTGGAAAAGAGGTTATACAACTCTTCCTTTGAAGAGACAGCTTTGTGTGGTTATCATTCCTGATTGCCCTAGTGTTTATCTGTGAGCTCAAGGAGCTTGCGCCCTCTGCATTCACCCCTCGCCTTTTCCTCGGAGACACAGGTAGTGAGGTAGACTGAAGCCCCAAGAAGCAGGAGGCAGCGGCTCCAAGCACCTGTTCCTAAATGCTCTTGGTCTCTATGGTTCTGAGATACTGGAGCAGGGAGGAATCTCCAAAGCCAAGTCAACCCAAATAATTCCACAAAGGCTCAGAAAATTTAAAAATCCAGAGCATAAATGATTCTCAAATATGTCTTCAGCGTGGGATTAGTAGAATAAACTGGTATATAAGGCAGCGGTAAGCAATGGGGCCAATAAAACATTCTCTGTAAAAGGTTTTATCTAGAAATTGAGATGTCTAGGTAGGGTTGCTATCAGCAAAAGGCCTTAACCTTTGCTTTATGCTTTAAACACAGGCAGATTGAGGTTAAATCAAAATACATGATTTTATTGGTATACTGGAAGCAGGAGACATAGGACTGTACATAAAACTCTAAGGTGGAACGTGGTTTCAGTTAAGGTGCTTTGGGGGAATACACATAAAAAGAGCTTTCAACTAAAATTGAAATATGCTTTGAAGCAGCATTTCAGGGTATCAAACACCTCCCTCCCCAGCTGTATTAAGAAGGTTTTGCAGGTCAATGCTTAAATATGAAAACAGACCATTTTACTGCATTGCAGTAGAATTTAGGATTCCAGGGATAAGAGGAGAAGGGGTAGCCAAGAGGAACAATGAAAAACTCCGCAAAGGTCCCAGAACATCCATCTCTAAAGCAATAAACAAAATAAGCTCGCAGCTTTTAGAAACGAAGCTCAGGAAGAAAGAAGAAAGCAGAAGGACGGGGTGGGTACAGCTGGGGTAGCAAGATGACTTCATCGGCATTTCAGAGACAATGTACCTTATGTAGGACAAGGTTACAATCAGTTCAAGGTGAATAAGACATCCCATGTGGCAATGCTACCTCAGTAACATACTCCTAATTGCCACCTTTTATACAGTAGGTGGAAAATACTGTGTCTTATGAAAGTCAATTTGAAATTCAAGAAGAGAATTTTCCTAATATTGCCCAGATCTTTTTTCTCAAAATGAATTGTTAATTAATAAAATCTGGTTGTAGGCATTCCTTCTACTATGATAAATTATATATATGCATATATAATTATATATAGTATATAAGCTTATATATTATATATATTACATATATAATATTATATATATATAATTATATAGAGATTGATTTAAAGCATGAAATCAAACTCCATGTCCATCAGTGAATGAATGTACAAATAAACAAATAAAATGTAGTGTTGATGCACAAAAGAGAATTCTTCAACACTAAAGAAAATGAAAGTCTGTCATTTGCAACAAAATGAATGGCTCAGGGGGTATTGTGTAGTGTGAAATTTTACATGTACAGAAAGACTCATGTTGTATGTCCTCCTTCACACAGAGAACCTCAAAACCATATAACTGAATGTGACCTAGTGATTGCTGGGGGTGGAAGGGAGGAAGCACAGGATGGAAATGAAGGATGGATTTAGTTAGGTCGTGCGTGCTATGTATGCGTTAACATATCACACTGAACACTGTCAGTGCAAACAGTTTATGTATGTCAATCAAAGACTTATACATTAAAATAAATTATTTAAGCATAGAAAGGATTGGAAGTAGGGCCCCAAGCATGAAGGGCAAGCCCTCTACCATTGAGCTATATCCCAACCTTCAAATAAAATAATTGGTTTTTAGGGAAAGTATTGTTGCAATCAGTAAATATCTGAAGACCACAAAATGTGCAATGTTTGAAGCCTTTGCCAACCATGCAAGAGAACAGGAATAATGCAGATGACTGCTCCTTAGAAAACAATGAAGATGTAAAGATTGCTGAGGAATTTTCTATCCTTTAGGTTCTGTGTAGTTTCCTACATTCATTCATGTCTTACTCTTTAATGTAAAATATAAAAAGTTAGTCTTCCATAAGTAGACTTCTGTTTCCCATACTGGCTCATTAGATTGTTTCAGAGAGACCTTCCAACAGAGAAGAACCAAAAAAAAAAAAAAAAAAAAATCTGTATGAATACATTAAACAAAGTAGTTTTAAAGGCATAAAACCTTGTAAGAAAATATTTGGTGGATTCAAAGATTCAGAAAAAAACAAAAATATATAAATGTAGCATTTAGAGCCTTATATTTTATGATGTATATCTTTGGTTATTTCAGGTGTTAAAATGAACATGGAAGTGAAGAGTTTGAAATGCCAGGAGAAATATCAGCAAGTTTGTGAGAGGTCAAAGCTAGGAGGGGGTACCCTGGGAACTGCCCTAGGCTTTCAGAACTGGGAGCCAAGGGTATAGTAAAACAGAAACATACCACACATTAACAATACCTTCAAATACTTTTAGACAGCCTGGCTGGGTTAATAAGATCAGCTCCTTTAGTCTAAATGCCTCCCAGAAGCAAAGGATCATCTTTGCAAGAAGATAACTCAACCCAGAGTCACAAATTATGTCCACCATTTTTAATACAAAACATTTGACACTAGAGCCAGTGTGATGGTTCAGTGGGTACTTCCTACACCAGCCTGACAGCTGGAGTATAGTCCCTAGAACACAGAGAAGAAGAAAACTGACTCCTGAAGGCTGTCTCTTGACTTCCACATGCACCCAATAATGTGTATCTGCATGCATGCACACACACTCAAATAAAATATAAAAATTTTTTAAAAAGCAACAAATGCTGGAAAGGATATAGAGAAAATGCAACTTTTATTCACTTCAAGTGGAAGTGTAAACTGCTGTATCCACAGTGGATACCAGTGTGGATGTCACTCAAGAAAGTAAAAATAGAACAAGCATATGTCCTAGCTGTGCCACTCCTGGCCGTATACCCAGAAGATTCTAAATGAGCATACCACAGAGATACTTAAGGACAGGAAATGATTTGCCAATGTGCACCAAGCCTTCTGCTAAATAAAACAGACACTAGGCCATAAGAAATCAATCTCAATACATTTAGAAGGACTGAAATCAGACAAAGTGCGTTCTCTGACCACAATAGAGGAAAACTAGAAATCTATAGGAAAATTCAGGATATCCACAAGCATGCAGAGATGAAACACCATTGCTGGCAAATAACCAATGGGACAATGAAAAGAGCATTTAAAAAATTCAAAAATATTTAGAGTTGTCTGAAAATAAGACAAGATAAAACCCAAGGTATTAAAACATAGAGAAGTCCCTGTGAGCCATGCTTAAAGGAAAAATCACAAAATTGTAAAAAGAAGAAAGATTGCAGCTCAATAGCCAAAACATTCTCTTTAAGAAAATGGACAAAGAAAACCAAATTAATCCCAAAGCAAACACAAGGCAGGACACAATACATCAGACTGTACGTAAACGACATGAAATCATTCAGCGGGAAAATGGTCTTTTCAGCAAATGGCAAGACGAAGATACACAGGCACAAAGGGAAATGTGGACCCCCACGCCATGTTCTGACTCAGAATAGGTTTGTTCAAAAGAAAGCAAAAGCCGGTGTGCTCCGCAATGAAAAGCTTTTTTAATTAACTCATCATGACCTTGCACTGGAGACTTAGAACATAGGAACCCAAGAACATTTTGTCAAAATTAAAAATGTTTGCAAATCCAAAGACATTGCTGTGTGTTGCGTGTAGTTTGTCCTTTAAGGTTTGCGTGTTGGAAGCTCAGCCTACAGGTGTCTATGTGAGAGGAGATGGAGTGGGAGGTAATCAGGTCATTGAAATATTGCCCTCTGAAGAGATCATGGCCAGTCACGGGAACTTACTTCTCACAGAAGTGGACTGTATAGATCGAGGCTGCCCGGCATGCGTGGCTCCTTTGGTACAGGCCCACTTCCCTTTGACTCCTCTAACATGTTGTAAGTGGAAACAATCTACCAGATAGTTCTCCATTAAAGAAGACACTCAGATGGCCAGTAGGCACATCAAAAGACATTCAACATCATTAATCACTAAAGTAATGAAAATTACGTCAGAATGAAATCCCGATTTGTCTTCCCTGAAAGGGTATGAGCAAAGTCAAAAACAGCAACAACTCCAGGCCAGTCTGTGGGGAAACTGGAACCTTTGCCACTATTGGTGAGAATGTAAAAAGTGCATCTTGGCAGCCCCTTACGAAGTTAGATGGAGTCACCACATGACCCCACACCTCCGTTTCAAAGCAGAAAACCAAAACATCAGCAACAAACAAACAAAAACCTAAGAATAAATGTCACTCAAAATGTTGTACAGAAATATTAGTTCTAATAACCAAGAATTAGACCCAAATGTCCCTCACCTAGTGAGTGGACAAAGTACACTTTATACTTTAATGTTATCCATCTGTAAGAGGAATGGCAGACTGATATATCATAGGAAATGGATGACCATGGGAAGTGTGCAGAAATAAGTCAGACACATGTCATGTGCTAGATAATTCCATTTCAATGAAACATTAGAGTTTAATAAACACACGATACATAAAGACTTGGTGATTGCCAGGGATTTTGGGAGGGGGAAGTAAGAAGTTAATGTGTGTGTCGGGGGGGGGGGTCTTCTTGAGCAAAGTAGAATAATCCTCACTTCTTAAATAGTGAGGATTATTACCATAACTTGTGAGTACACTAAAAATCAAATTACATAATTTGTGTAATTTTTAAAGTGAATTTTATGGCATCTCAACTATGTCTGCTGCTCGTGTGTGTGTGTGTGTGTGTGTGTGTGTGTGTGTGTGTGTGTGATTGCAAGGACCCTGTAAGTTTTCACTAGAGCAAGTATAGCCAGTGCTTTCAATCATTCCTCAGATCATTAATCCAAAGCTCTACACAGCGGTGACTATTTTTCTATTTGACATACATAACATTAAAGCTGAAGCAAATAGAGAGTATAGCATTGGTGTAATCGGTATAGGATGGAATGGGGCTGATGTCTACAGCTTCAGACTCTGTTTCTATTAACAAGCAGAAGGCAGAGTCTTATGAATGTAGCAGGCTAACACAGTAATTTTACTACCATGCTAAACTTTGAAGACATCTTTCATATCTCATTGATCCTGAACCTGTAAATATTGGATTTTGACATATACATGCAGGAGTTTTCATTAGCCCTACAGAAGTTTACACCTTTGCTTTTAGTGCACAATTTCAAGTTTTCTTGTTTTTCTTAGATTTCCATGTGAACCAGTTCAGCCTGACAAGCCTGCACCCATTTCGAGTTATAATCACCATGGGTTCCCCAAAGTAACTTTAGCCTTATGTGCAGTGCATATGTGTATGGACATGTTTGTGGGTATGTACACATATATGCTCGTACACAAGCATGTGTCACCATTTGAGTGTGGAGATCAGAGGTCAACATTGGGTGTCTTGTCAATCACTCTCCACTTTATTCCTTGAAACTAGTTCTCATGTTGAACCCAGAGCTGCACTGATTTAGCCAGGCAAGCTGGTTTCCAAAATCCTCTTGTCCCTAGCTCCCCAGTACTGGGATTATAGGCACATGGAGTCATGCCCAGATTTTTTTACATGGGTGCTGGAGAGCTGAACTCAGATCTCGCGCTTGTGCAGGAAACACATTATGGATGGAGCATCTCTCCAGACCCTTTGGTGAGTTTTTCCTGCACATTTACCCAGCAATGTTTAAAGAGAGAAGACAAGAGAAGAGCATGTGAAGCTCTACAGCCATTTATATCCCTGTCTCCAGGGATGCACCCAACTCTTGAATATTACCTTAAGATAAACCAAGTAGCCAGGATGGAGTCACCTTTGCCATAATTTATACATATGCTGTACACTCTTCTTTCTGGCCTAAATTGCAAGATGATTGGTCTTTCTCATTCCTAGGACTACACTTCCATCCATAAGTCCCTCAGTGAATTCCAACTCTGGACAATCCTAGATTGGGTTTCCCTTTGGCCTCATGACTTGGCTAATCTTTATAATCTAGACCTGCATTGTCCTGGAGCACAGTTAGCAGGCACATGGGCTAAGTCCTTTGTTTCCAATTTGATAACACTACTACCAGTGTCTACATCAGGTCATTAAGAGGCCAACAGAACCTGGCCAGAAACCACTGCAGTTCTTTCTTCAGGTAATCAGTCACCTTACTAATTAGCCCCTTTTCATAGTTCCTGGCTATGAGCATGGAGGAAGGGGATTAGGGGCAAAGCCACTCCCAACCAAAGACCTATTGGCAAATAATGCCTGCTGGGGGAGGGAACATCAGTTTTCTCTAATAGGCTATATCAGCCACACTCCGGGGCAGACCCTGTGTCTTATGAGAACAGGCTAGCACAATGGACTCTGTGTGTGTGTGTGTGTGTGTGTGTGTGTGTGTTGTTTTGTTCTTTTACTTTATGTTGTTTTTAGAAGGAGAAAAAGAACCTGAAGATGGGTGTGTAGGGAAGTGTAGAGCATCTGGGAGATGCTAAAGGAGGGAAAGAATGCAGTCAAAATATATTGCATAAAAATATTTAAAAATTTTTCGTGACTCTAGCAGGATGAACAAATTTATCACGTGTCCTGCTGACATCTATCTGCACTGCATGGCATTCTCTTCAGTTCGCTCATACATGAACGTTTCCCAAGAACAATCAAACGAATGTTGTATCACAGAATCTTAGAGCTCCTTCAAATGCAGATATGCACAGGAAAGAACAATAGCTTCCAACTGATCTTGAAAAGACTTCATAGTCACATATCACTAAGTGAGTGGGGCACCATAAGAAATGTACCAATAGGTGATTTCAATATTGTGCAAAAATTATAGAGTGCATTTGCAGAAACCTAGATGGTTTAAGAAGCCTGTCATATCTAGGATACATGGCAGATAAACTGCTAGATGAAAGGCAGTCAGGTAGATAAGAGAAAGACAGACAGACAGCTATGTCATATCATATAGCTTCTTGTTCCTAGAGCTATAATGAGCAAAGCAACTTGGAATTAAGTTAAGTTCAAGAGACCCAGGAAATAGGTCTGCAACTGTAAAGGCTGCAACTGGCATGGTAGAGTGTGTTGCTTTATAGAAAAAAATTAAGTAGAGGGAAGATGCTGTAATACAAAGTAAAATACATGTGATGCATTAACTAGTACCATGTGTTAGTAACCAATAGCCAGTACTAAATCCTGTATATAACTTCATGTGCTAGAATTATACATGTGCTGGTAGCTGTGTTTCAACATCATCACCACAAACACATGAATAATAAGTTACACTGTGATGTCACTAGGCAATAAACATTTGTCCTGCTCCAGTTTAATCTATGAACCCACCATAGTATATGTGGTTCCATGCCGAGCAAAATGCTATTATGTGGCACACAACTGAAACACATTTTTATTACTACTATCTCTCTGAAAGTGCAAAACAGCCCAGCTTTGGAGTCAAGAGACAGCTGTGGACTCTGTCTCTTATCATTGGTTGACCTTGGCAAAGTTATTTAACTGTCTCCTTATCTCTAAAATGGCTAAGAATAAAGCCTCCATTCTGCTTAGGTTCTAAGTAGAAAAATATAATCCCCTTAAATGATCACTACAACATGGACCTTAATACAAAAGATTATTCACTGGGGCGATGGAGACTCTGAGTCAAAAGGGACGGAGGCAAATCAGCAACCTAAAGCCATACTGCCCCTCAGAAAGAAAGCAAAAAGGAGATGGAGACCTGGAGTCCAGACATGACCTGTCTGGTGGGAGGGGAAGCACCTTCTCCCTGCTGTGCATGCGTGTACACACACATACACACACACACACACACACACACACGTAGGCATAGGGTCTACAGGCTCACTAGGTTGGCAGTATGTGATGGCTGCACTTGGGTTTTAACTTGACTATATCTGGAGTTAACAAACCCGAGTGGCTGGGAACACCTGTGAGAGGTTTTTCTTAATTAAATCTTTTGAAGTAGAAAGATCCACCTTTAATCTGTTTGACATCCTCTGGTGGCAGCCTACATAAAGGACATGGAAGAAGGGGGCTTTTGTTCTGTGTCCACTTACCTTACTCTTGCTGGTATTAGAGGCTACTTTTTCAGTATATACTGAAGACCAGAGGAGACATTTAAGCCTTGTGGACTGAAAAACTACTGAATTCTTGGACTGAACAACCACTATATTCTTGGACTTTCTATTGATAGAGCCATTGTTGGACTAGCTAGACTACAGCCTGTAAGCCACTCTAATAAATTTCCTTTATGTATGTGTATGTATACATATATATGGGACTTACCATTAATAATTATATATTATTACATATAATGGGTATTTATTAAATTTATTTCTATTTTATTAATATATATTAGATATAAATATATATAAGGAGAGAGATGGGGAGGGAGAGTCATTCTATCATTTCTGTTCCTCTAGAGAATTCTAATACACAATACAATGCAGAAAACCAGTAAGGAACAAAGCTGAGAACACAAAGTTACTTCCGAAGGGCTACTATAAAGATTAATATAAACCACAACATACATGGGAACAGCCTTTGTAGACTTCAGAGCTCTCACAAACATCAGCAGGTACTAACTTATAAGGTGTATTTTGTCAGAAACACCAGGGACTCTCCCTCACCCTCAGACCTGATGCTGTAACTTCCTTCTTCATGTTGTACTTCCTGTCTGTTCTCTAGTGTTTAAGCACGGGCCAGAGGTTTCCCTGTGTAGCTTTGTTCCCCGAGGTCAAGTCCATCTCTGATTCATCTTCTTCATCCCCATCCATTCTGTATCACTGGTACCCAATTAACCTCGGGTAGAGGGAGGGAGGCAAGCAAGGAAAGGAAGGCAGAAGGGAAAGAGAAAGAATGAAAGAGGTGGGGGGAAAGGTGTGAACCCTCTTGCACTTTAACCAACAGGTCATATAAAATGTGGCTCCAGTCTTAGGCAGTAAAGGCAATTGAAAAGAAAACTCTTTTCCCTACATGGTGAATTCACGTGCTCCATAATGCGGAGAGGCCCTGAACCTCATTTTTTATGGACACCAGTTTCCTCTGGTAGGTAGGATACAGCAGTCCACATTCAAATTGCCATGGCGGTGGCTGGCTTTCCCTGAGGATGCTCAGATACTCCACTCCATTAAGCTGCTCTAGGAAAGGCATAGGCATCCCTTTCCCAGGTTCCACTCATAACAGTTTCTTTTGTTTTATGTGATTTTATGATGAACATTTTTGTCATGTCTATTTAGGAAAAGAATGGCTAAATGAAGTGTAAATGCCCTCAATATTCATCACTGACATGCAGTTCAAGAGACATAAATTGGTCCAAAGGAAATGAGAGGAGATGAACATTGTCATGAGAGAGCCATTCATCTTCAACTTAAAAACAAAAAATTCCTTATTTCTACCAAGACAGGGCTCTCATAGATTCAATCAACAAATAGGCTAGTTACCACGGTGTTCATGTGGCTCTACCTTTGCAGAGTTTGTGTTATAATGGGGGAATTGTGAGAAGTCTAATGGGGATGGGGACACACTATCCCACGATATGTTAAGCTGGAAATTAAGAAAAGCTCGGAGCTGGAGAGGTGACTGCTAGTGGAAGCACTGGACTGTACAGAGCCATATTGGGGCAGTCATGCACTTGGTCGGAGTTTGACCTTGGTCAAGGACAATCCCTGGCTTCGGGCAGGAATCTGCCTTTTGGACATAATCTGGGAAGTAGGTTAAAGCAGGAATTTTTATCCTTGGGTGGAGTGCTAAGAGTGTACTTGACTATGGTCAAGGTTAACTTCTCCCAGATAGCCAGGATCCTGCTCCACCTAGGGTGGAAAGCTCGAAGTAAAGGTTAAGTTCATTGTTCCTCCAGGTCTAGGAATTCCAGAATTAAGCAGGTAACCCACCCAGCTGCCGGAGCAGTCAAGAAGAGGACCTCCAAGAGAAGCTAGACAACTTCCACAGGAACTCAGCCCGTAGTCTAGGGGGAAGGGTTTGCCCAAACTGTTAAAAGGTCTGGCGCCATTAAACTTTCCGGCTTTGATCAGTGAATATTGTCTTAGCCCTTCTTCTTTTCGCCCCTTCCCTATCCATCCCTCAGCTTCTGTTCCAGCAACCCACTTCATAATAGCTGTAGGCAGCTAAGGAATCCAACACTGGACATCAAGTCTGAGGACCTTAGATTCTTTGGACCCATGTAATGGATGATGAGAACCAACTCCCACCAGTTTGCTTCCGACTTCTCTTACATATTGAGGCATGAGTAAGTATATGTGTGCATATGCACGTGCACGCACACAGACACACACACACACACACACAGAGGGGTGGGAGGATGTCTGCTATGAGTTAGTGTCTCCTAGAAATGTTAGTGAAGCTACCACACACCTATGAAGTTGCACCAACATGGCTGCCTAGACAATATCTGAACAATGCCAAAAAAAACCCATAATAACATGGGAGGGAGGAATCTCACAGTGCTGAAATCCTAGAACAGAACTACAGGCAACAAAGGAAACATCAGAGAGGGAGAAAAATAGTCTTCCCATTATCCAATGCCAAGTTGTCAGCCCTGAAATGACATACATACAAGTAACATTATATGGACTGAGCCTACTGTAATTACAACTGAAGAAAAAAAGGCCAAAGGACAGGAATTTGAGAGAGAGCACATAATGGTGGTGGTTACCTGAGAGAGGTTGGAGGGAGAAAAGGGGAAACAATGTAATATATAACTTCAAAAATATAAAACTTCAGAATCAGAATGGTCCCTGCTACCTTCCCCTACCTTTTTTTCCCCTAAATCAGGTCAGCTGACCAGTAAGGATTTCCTAGCCTTCCTGTGAAAGTTGTCACAAGAACCTCCTGAGAGACGGTGACATTCTTAACCCCCAAGAAAATGACGTTTGAACCTTCAAAGACATAGAGACTTGAATACCTTAGACACACGGATCTTGCTAACCTCCCCTATAGTGTGTTACCATGTCTCCATGACTCTCCACTCCACATCAAGCCTGCCATAAAAAAAACAAACAAAAACCATTTAGGTTCAAGCAATTCTTTGAGTCCCTGTTTCCTTAGAGAAGCTCCTATGTCATATTACACTTCTAAATATGCTTCCTGGTCTTTTGTTAATCTGTCTTTCATTACAGGGGCCTCAGTCATGAGTCCAATCGACAAGAAAATATATTTTCTTTCTCTGTAGATCAGGGAGCTTGGCATGTGGCTCAGTGAGACAGCAGTTGCCTAGCATGTGCAAGGCCCCAAGTTTAACCTTCAGCACTGAAACACCAAGCAAGGACACTGGAGTGTTGACAGTTGACAGCAGTGATGCGCTTGAGGACATTCCTGAGTGTGCTCCCTTTCAATAACTAATTCTAGGACAGTCTGAAAAGTGTGGCTGATAACCAGCCCATGACCTGGGCTTCTGGTGACTTCCCACCGCAGTTAAGGCAGGATTCCCCAGAAGGTGAAGATCCTCGCAATGGTGAGTTGGTGATGCTCTGAAAGATAATCATAGACTTAGCTCAAGCCCTAAACCTGAGATGCCTGCAGCTGCAGGCAGCTGCTGCCAAGGTAAGTAAAATCCATTTAATGACTTCACAAGATGGTCCTCCTTTGTCTTCCTCACTAGGCCAGCTGACCCATTAGCCTCAGCATGGCTCTAGTCGTGCTGTTGTTATTTGTTGGTTTGCAATATCAAATGGATATACAGGCATGTATGCATAAAATATAAATGGCTTCTCCTGGTGACGTGGGTGAAGCAAGCTCTTCCACTGAATGCATTTACTGTCACTGGATATGCATACTCATGTCACTGGACCCCTGATTTACTAAGATCCAGGTCCAGGAAGGAAACCTGAGCCTCAGAAGGTGTATGGAAATGTGTACCATGTATTAGTTCCTCAAAAAGGAAAAGGCGGGGCTGGAGAGATGGCTCACAGGTTAAGAGCACTGTCTGCTCTTCCAGAGGTCCTGAGTTCAATTCCCAGCAACCACATGGTGGCTCACAACCATCCATAATAAGATCTGATGGCCTCTTCTGGTGTGTCTGAAGACACCTACAGTGTAGTCATATGCATAAAATAAGTAAATAAATCTTTAAAAGAAAAAAAAAAGGAAAAGGCTGTGTGCTTGGAAGTAGTGAATTCTTTGTTTAGATTTCCTCCTGCTTGAGCTGCGGATGTTCAGTGGGATTCATCAGAGCCTCGATTCCGCTTGGGCTGTGGACATGCTGAGAAATTACCCTCCCAGAGGAAGACGAGCCTATCCTTTCTCTAAATTTTCAAAAATCCAATATGTGTCTTCACTGAGACAAGACAACTGTAATATCTTGTCACGGTGTCCCCATGTCAGGAGCTCCCAGCCCAGGGCTCAGGATCAATACACGCTATGCCAATGACCTTGTCTACAAATTGATCCTGGCCTTGTCTCTTGTGGAGCCTTGGGGAGCGTCACAGTGCCACATAAAGCAGAGCCACATGTACACATTGCAAAGCTTCTGAGTGTAAACAGGAAAAGGAACTGCCTTTTAATGGAAGAAGAAGAAGAACTTTGAAAACACCTTGTAAACTATAAATAAAACAGGCCAACGGCAGTTGTTAACCATTTTGTTATTAGCATCCATTTTAATACTTTGATTGGGTCTAGAGAGATGGCTCTGTGGTTCAGAGTGCTTGCTGCTTTTGCAGAGGACCTGGGTTTGATTCCCAACACCCACATGATGGCTCACAACCATTCATAAGTCCAGTTTCAATGGCTCTGATGACCTCTTCTGACCTCTAGAGTCACCAGGCATACACATAGTATACAGACATACATGTAGTCAAAACATACATATATAGTTAAAGTAAAACAAAAGAAATTATGAATCGTTGCTGATGGTGACCACCTCTAATCCAGTGTGAGGAGGCAGAGGCCAGTGGAGCAGCAGAAGTTCAAGTTCAGCCTGAGTGACACAGTGAGGGCCAGGCCAGCTAGGGCAATGCAGAGATCCTTTCTCAGATAGTTGGAAAACAAAATTTCTGATTGTTGTAATTGGTTATCATCAACATATAAATAGGAGAGACTTCACTACAGAAAGCTGCAAACTGAGTTCATTTTAGGACTATGTTTTTAACACACCTGTATTTAGGTGCTGGGGGATGGCTTAGTGATTAGGAGCACTTGTTGCACTTGCCACAAGTTGGGTTTGATTCCCAGTACACACACATGGTAGTTCATGGCCATCTCTAACTCCAGTTTCAAAGGACCCAACACCCTTTTATGACTTTCTTTAGTACCTACCAGTCACTCATGTGGTACACATACATACATCCAGGCAAAACATTCAAACAAATGAAATAAATTAATCTAATATGTATAAATGCTATACTTGAGATTTTTAATGCAGAAAAGAACTCCAAAGACTAGCATGGTGGTGCACATTTATAATCCCAATTCTCGGGAGGCAGAGGTAAGAAGATCAGTGTAAGTTTGAGACTAGTCTGGTCTGTGTAGTAAGTTCTGGGCCAGTCAGGACTGTATAGCAAGATTCTGACTCAAAACAATAAGTGTAACAATAACATCATCCAAGGACTTTTCCCTAAAGGGACAGAGAAAAGATAAAGAACCTGGCAGTTAGGGAGAGGTTGCCAGAGTAGGAACTCTGGATTCCAAAGATGAGATGTCTTGAATGTAAAGCGTCATTGTATAACACCAAATTATAAACTCCCCTTATCGATGCAAAGATGGTTCAGTGTATAGAAATCAAAAAATGTAATCTAGCATATAAGGAGACTCAGAGACAAAAATCACATGATCAGCTCAATAGAAAGAAAAGATCTATGACAAATCTCAATATCTGTTCATGATAAAATCTCTGAGGAAACAAAGAACAGCACAATCCATATAGACTCAGCATCTAAAATCAATAATTTTTATATTCGATTAAAAAGTCATACTGAGAAAGAAATCAAGAAAATAATCTTGAGTAATAAAATGAGTAGGGAAATCTTAACCAGGAGGGAAATGGCCCACAGTGAAAATGTTATAGTACAGAAGAAAAGTGAAGATTCTAAAAGATGGAAAGATCTCTGTGCTCATGCATTGGTAATGGTTTGAATAGGAATGACCACCACAGACTCCTGTGTTTAAATGCTTGGCCCACAGTGGGTGGCACTATTAGGAGATGTGGACTTGTTAGAGTAGGTTTGGCCTTGTTGAAGGAAGTCTGTCACAGTGGAGGCAGCCTTTGAGGTTTCCTATGTTCAAGCTACACCAGTGTGGTTCACAATCTCCTTCTGCTGCCTGAGGATCAAGATGTAGAACTCTCAGCATTTTGCCTGCCTTCATGCTGCCATGCTTCCCACCATGATGATAACGAACTAAACCTCTGAACTGTAGGCCAGCCCCAATTAAATATTTTCTTTTATAAGAATTGCCATGGTCATAGTGTCTCTGTACAGCAACAAAGCCCTAAGATAATTGGCAAAAGTAACAATGTAAAAATGGCTTTTATACCAAAAATATATCTATATAGTCAATGTAATCCCCACCCAAATTCCATAAAATTATAGAAAGAAATAAGGAAAAATTCTGAATTTTATATAGACACAAAAAGACCACAAATAGACAAAGCTAAAGGGACAGAACAATGCTGGTAGAATCAGAAAACCTGTCTTCAAACCTCATTACAGAAACCTGGTAACAAATAGGCAACAATTTGGTAAGTTGGCAAATATATAGCAGATAGTTCTCAAAAGGAAAAGTACAAATGGTCAAAAGATATCTACATATATGCATACATATACACATACATATACATGCATATGCATATACATATACATGCATATGTATATACATACATGTTCAGCATACTTAGCTATCAGGGAGATACAAATCAAAACTAAATTAAGATTCTATCTCACCCCAATTAGAAGGGCCATCATTAGAAAATCAAACAACAACAAATGCTGGTACAGCCCATTTGGAGATTTCTAAGTAAGTAAGTAAATAAATAAATAAATAAATAAATAAATAAATAGCAGAAGAACTAGGATTCCATTTACTATGGCAAAATCTAGAGTGACTGAAGATTGCAGAAAATGTAAAGACATCTTACTGTTAGGTACAAGGTAGTGTCCCCCAAAATAGTAGTTCTGGGTACAATGCCCAAAAGAGGAGGATTTGGTTATGTAAACAGAAGCCTAAAGATGGCTTTATGTTTACCAAGAACTACCTTTAATCTTCCTCCAAATGTCAACTACAACCCAGCAAAGGTACCTAAGTCTAGATAGCCAGTATCAGCTCAAAGATAGCCCCCTTCTCCCATCCACACACACACCCTGCAAACTGTTGTATAAAATCTGCCCACTTGTCTACCATTGTGGTGGTTTGTATATTCTTGGTTCAAGGAGTGGCACTATTAGGAGGTGCGGTCTTGTTGGAGTAAGTGTGTCACTGTGGGTGTGTGCTTAATATTCTCATCCCAGATGCCTGGAGGCCAGTATTCTGCTAGCACCCTTCAGATGAAGATGTTGAACTCTTAGCTCTGTCTGCACCATGCATGCTTGGACGCTGCCACGCTCCTGCCTTGATGATAATGGACTGAACCTCTGAACCTGTAAGCCAGTCCCAAATAAATGCTTTCCTTTCTAAGACTTGCATTGGTCATGGTGTCTGTTCACAGCAGTAAAACCCTAAGACAACCATTTTGCTTCTTCTCCCTGCTACCCCCATCCCCAGAAGAGAAAAAACTTTGGTAGTTTGATACCCAATAGATCTCTCTATCCACCAAGTGGTTTCACTGAACACTGGTTTACACTTAACAAAGTTTCTCCTTACAGGACAAAACTAATGGTGACGCTACATGCTCAGCACTATTCATATGGTTCTACTTGCTTCCCCCTTATTTCTCAAGGTGTTGTGCTTATTTTGCTAGAAAAGAAACCTAAAGGTTAAGTCACCTGCAGAAGATAAAATAATAAGTGAGAAGATGCCCTAAAACTTACAGTCTATAATTGCGCCCATTTGGTATGACGCCAATTGGTTATTTTAATCTAAAACTATAAAGAACCCAGCTGACATGTAAGTTACAAATATGTTGTGATTAACAGGTTTCAAACTAAAGGAACTGAGGCTGAGCTGAGCTCTGGAGGCACTGTGAGGCCATATGACTGCATGGAAATCAGACAGTGGGTCAGTGCTCACACAGCAGACCCCAGGAGTTTACAGAGCTAAGAACCCATTGCCATGGCCCTGTGAAGAGCAAAAATCATGTTCCCATCTCTGAGGACTCCACCAGCACTGGCCAGACCTTAGAAATCTGACAGGAAGTACGAGAATTGGCCCTGCGTCATAAAAAGGTAAGAGCCACATCCAGATCACTCAAGAAGCTAGGCCAAGTTTAGGGAGTATCTTTCAATGATGGACTTGGCTTCCAGGAACTGGGAATGGCAGTGAGGGCCTCTGTGTATATCTCAAGCATCAGGAAGCAAAGCAAGAAACTATTTCAGAGAGAGTGGAATAGTGGACCCATGATGGCAAAGGAGAACCTGAGGAAGGAAGATGGAAGCAAGAATTGTGGGTAGGATTGCTGGAGGAGGCAGGACTGACAGAGGAGGCAGGATTGACGGAGGAGGCAGACGTCCAAATTGCTGCTTCCATTTGTATGCCTACCCACTCTACTACAAGGCTCAGAGCAGGATGGAAACCATAGCCCTTGGTCGTCAATGTACTCTGATAAGATTTCTGATTAAACCAGTCAGTCAAAACTCAGACCTGCTTCTGAGACACATCGAATTAGACAGACTCCCTCATAGACAGACAGGGAGATGGGTCATGGCTAAGCAATACAAGTAGTGATTTTCCAAGATGGCCAACTTTTTCCTATCTTTTTAAAGAGAAAAGCCAGCTTAAAACAAGGGCCTTGTAGATTTTTGTCTCCTGCCAACAGACCCCCTGGTGAACTGGCTTATCAGGGTCAAGGCTGGATCAGGATGCACTACACAACAGTTGTGGGCCAATCAGCTATCCTATCCTTCTTCAAGTTGACCAACCCTCAATTAGTGGAGGAAACCTCTGTAGAGACTTAAAAACACCAGTCCTCAAGAAGAGACTAGATTTGTTTTCATTGTTCATTCCCCTTCTGCTTTTCAGAGGGTCTTTTTCTCCATGTGTCTGCTGCATAGGTGTTTCCTCACCTCCAACAAACACCTCTCTTCAGTTGCTGATTCTGTGTGTTCCTCTTTGTGGTGTTTTTCCACTGCTAGCTGTTGTGCTTGAGATTTTTTTTCCTGCGTTTTAATTCTTCAACTGGCAGAGAAAACAAAGCCAATGAAGACCTCCTATCACTTCCAGAGAAGGGGCTTCAGTAAACAAAAGAATATTTTCTTAAAACTTTAAGAAAACTATAAGTTTGAACAGTAGTTCTGTAGTAGGAACTCTTGCTTAGCA